>NC_132934.1:174837750-175140500 GCF_034638445.1 Ciconia boyciana
GGGAATTCTCTAGCTTTTGGACTTAATGTTAGATATGTAATTGGGTGGAGAATTAATGTAAACTTAAAATAATTCAGTTTCACAGTCATTATGCTCCTTAGCTTTAAATTATTTAGCTTTTTGTCTCCGGTATCTCCCAAAAGCCCTGCCATTACCGATCGTCTGACTCTCTTTATTAGCTTATATTTTTCCCTAAAAGCAAGGCCTCATGTACAGTGTAATTATCCAGCAGCGCCGATTAACTGCATAATTCTCTTTTCTGTAAAACTGCTGTGTAAATTACTTTTCATTTCACAAAAATGACTCGTCAGGCAATTTTGTTGAGGGTTCTTTGTTGGGTTTTTTTTTTTTTAGGTTCCCCTTTCCCAGCCACCCTCTCCATCACTGTGTCATGGTAATATCGTTAAACACTGTTGTGTGTGATCTTGGTGCAAGCACTAAGCCCTACAATTATTTCAATGGAGAAAATTAAAGTGGTTTCCATGGTATTGTTACTTCTACCACCAGACCTGATGAGCAAAAGTTGCTAAGATATCCTGCTCTTAGGGTAGGGATGTTTTTAGAGAAAATTGTCTTAACAAGATCAAGGAGAGTTGTTCGGTTGAGCTAGCTGTTGAAATCTCCGCCACTTCTTAATCTTTCAGACTGCCTGTTGCTGCTTCCAGTATGCTTCAGTCGCCTCAGCAGCCTACATATCCTATTCGTTTGTTGCTGTTGTCCCTTCCCCATTTGCCTTGGCAATGGCTTCTCACCCTTCCTCCACCAAGACCGAGAAGCCCACCCACCACCTTCCCATGCCCTTAGATATTTCTTCATGCTCCCTACACCTGCTTCCTGGGCTAGATGATACTGAGAAGATGGCATGTCCTTATGGGACTATAAAATACTCTTGAACAGGAGAAGGTACTATGCTCATCAGCTTGTCATCTGGATTCGGGCTGAACAGAACAAGGGACAACGTACAGCGAAGAGCCCTGCCTTGTTGGACTGGTGGATAGCCTGGATGTTGCACATTGAACCTTTCCTTTCTGATGAGCGTGATTCCTTGAGTCTGCCATTTTTAAAGCTGTCATTTGTTGCATGTGCCATGCAATGTGGAGTTTGGAGGTCATCCCAGTCTCATATGGGAGTCCTTCACTAAAGCTGGCATTTGGTGTCAGAAGGGCATGTTTCGTGTGTGTGTGTGTAGAAACAACTGACCAAAGTCTAAAATCCTTCCTACTGAGTCAGTCCAAGTGGATCCAGTAACCTGGCTAGTGTTTACCAAAAGAGCAGAAAAATGGGGTTGGTATATAGGGATTCTTCCTCTGGCATACCTACGTCCCCTCCCTCTATCCATCTTCTACTTCATAGCTTCAGAAAATCAGTATTTTATGCACCTTCAGCCTCTGAGGCTATTTCTTGACCCTAACGTTTAATATCCATATATGGCCCTGCCCTTTGTGAACTTGTCTAATCCTCCTTTGAGCCCATTTATTCTCTTGGCCTCTGCAGTATGCAGTGGCAAAGAGTTCCAAGTATGTGTTACATGAAAAAAAAAAAAGTTCTTCCCCCTGTTCATTTTAAGCCTCCAGTTCTTAGAAAAAATAGTGAATAATCACTTCCTATCGTTACATTCTTGGCTGTGCAGAGCTCTGCTATCTCCCCTCAGTTATCTCACAAAGTTGGCATTCCCAGGGTAACGTGGTTGTGGGCCAGCTGTCAAAGATGTGGCTGAAATAATTTTCACAGGGCGAGTTTTCACTCTGTGCTCTCTTCTTGAGACCAAGTTAATCCTAGATCTGCCATCGTTCAAATCTGTTGCTAAGAACAGGATAAATTAAAGAAACATGCTTCCTGTGAACTATCGCTCTTTACATTCGGAACATCACTACAAATAATTTATTGCGGCACAAATAGTTGCAAAGCATAAAACTGCTGAAATGTCAGTCGTTTAGCTGTTCTCACCATTTGCTTCTAATGAGTTGGAGGCTTGTTCAACCCTCTGGTTTTTTAAGTATGACAAAATGATGCTTGTTGCTGTTCTGCTGCTTGAGCTATTGGCATATCCCTGCAGAGCTCCTCATTTCTGCAGTGCCAGGAAGAACTAGGATTACTGTACCAATTGTTCTAATTATTTCCAAATTTCTCTCTCCAGCTTGTATTTCTGGAGCTAATTTGTTGCCTTTTTACATTGTTTTATGTCTTTTTTTTGTTTAATCCCATGCACCTGCACTTTTAGACTGTATGTCCTTTCGCTAATGTTCTGTGTGCTGCTGTGAGTTACAGCAATGAGCAAATGGACTCAGATGAATAAGTATCTTTTACAATTAAAAAAAAGTTGATTTAATGTGTCTAAAAATGCAAATGTATATTTTGCATTATGTATTTTCCTGAGTTTTAGACTTTAACCGCTTGTGTTAAAAATTACCCTGATACAGTTATTTCCTTGGTTCTTCTAGTTTCAGTGACCTTAACAACCAGTGGTTTTGTTGACACATGGCTTGGCAAATAAAGGCTGAAATAGTAAATGGACTATCCTCTTTGATGTGTTTCATAACTGTTTTCCATCACGCATTTGCAATACTGTTTTTAAATGTTTAATTATACTCAGAGTCATTAGAAATCTATTACATATGTCTGACTTTGAAGGGAGAGAAGTAACCACTTCAATACACTCCTCTCCCTGCTCCCAATTCCACTGCAACATTGTGACTGATAATATTTTCTCCTATTAATTAGTTTTATTATCACAGCATAGAGATCACTGTCTTCAAATCTCCATAGGCCTTCGACTAGAGTGGCTGTCGATACTGAGGACAGATTTTTGTGGGGCGTTAGGGGACATTATTGTTCAGAGCACAGTAAACCCTGTGTTTTCCCCTACCTTGTTTCAGTACACCTCTGTACTGCATAAGGGATTTACATCAGTATGTATACTAAAGAGTTGCTTTACATTAGCAGTCCCTTCCTTATAATTGGGAGAAAAAGACACAAACGTGTTGCTTTGCAGCAAGGATCTCCTTAATTGTAACAGAGGTAGGGCTGTAAACCATGCTAAGTCATAAAGGTCACAGCTTCTGTGAAAAGTTTCTCTATTAATAGTCTATAAGTATTTTGTTTCTGCCAAGCTAGAGCTTAGAACCAAATTAGTCCGTCATTACAAGTCTCATACATTAAAGTCAAGGGTGTATCAGCGTGCCCTGTGTTGCCTCCAGACACCCTCCGTGGTCCCTCACTCAGGCTGCATTTTCATAAATGTACACATATGGCAAATATGAGTAGACAAATGACTAAGCAATTTGTTGGGCAATCAAACAACTTGTAAAACAAATTAGTCTTTTTTTCTTTCCTTTTTCTCTGCTCTTAAATACATTTCGCAAACCACCACCTTTTTTTATCAGCTGTGTGGAAGTAGTTGCCTTGATTTCTCAGTGTCACCTGTTGCCTTCAGTGTAACAGCTAAAGATATTACCATGGATAAATAAATATTCAGTGTTTCTCTTAGTATCACTCCTTTCACCAGTAAAGTGTATGGGTAAAGTTCATTCTACATTTAATAGAGAGAGGTGGACATCTTCATCCCATTTTAAAACATATATGTCTAAGATACATGAGGCAAATTATCCCAAGAATTGCCAGTTTCTCCCTATATCTGTCTTTCCTTTGGCCATCAAAGGAGTCTAAGCAAACCAGTTAACTAAGTTAGAACAAAGAAAGAGAAGGAGTTTTGAAGAGGACATAACAAATGTAGAGGAGATGTAAGGTAAAAATACCACCTTGGAGAAAAAATCCTTTTTTGAAAATTAGTATGTGAGTTCTAATCCTGAATGCCATAAAACAAGCACCCAGTGAAAGCCAGGAAAGTGGAGTTTGAAGGATGAGTTATCTGGAATCAGATACACCTTTGTGTTGAGTAGGTATATGGGACCGTGACTCGGGATTTCTTATCTTACCATATACCACCCCTTTTACCTTAGATTTCTTATGCCCTGACTTTTAAGGATGCCCCAATCACCTATATTTTCCATTCTAGGTAATAACTATTGTAAAAAAAGAAAAAAAAGAAGAGCAGTTAATTACTCTGTATGTCATTCCTTTGTCTGAAAAATGGTGGTAACATTGTCCATCAGCCTCACTTGGGTATTGAGAGAATAAATTCATAAATCTGAACTCTGTTCAGATATTATGTTGATTTTCATAGTAAAATGAGTTATAGATAAACCTGATAATAACTGAGAAGAAAGGGAAGAAGAAGGTTTACTGCTTCATTTGCTCTCTTTTTGCTCCCTCTAGTAGCATGAAAATGAATTGTTCATTACTGTAGTCCTAAGGGTGAGACCACTGGTGACTCCTCATAAATTGTGCTGGGCCCTCGAGATACAGTTTTTAAAGTGGCCATAGTTCACATGTAATTTCTGAATCGTAATTGTGTTAGAACCAAAAGTAAAGATTTTGATCCCAGTGGTGCAAGTGCACTTGTGCAAGCAACCCTTTGCACCTTCAGGGAACATCTTTAGCTTCTGTGGGGTCCCACGTGGACACAGGTTCAGCCATCTGGATCCAATTGTGGGATTTAACATTTAGATCCTCCAATTTAAGGTTTTTACCCTAAGGCACACCACAAAACACAGAACTATGTATGTCAGTGTTGGGTAGTTGGGGCTTTCTCCTTAAAAAACATTGGGATAGTGTTAGTGTGGTCTTCTAGAAAACACTTTATGTCTGGGATGCTTCAGTTGTGACGTGACAAGGAAGTTAAGTTTAGGAGTGTATGTGGGTGGAAGTCTTCATTTGTTGACTTAGTGTTCGAGTCCTTTAGCAATGATGTGACTTGGTGATACTAGTTGCTTTTCCAAAAGTCGCAGGGATAACTTTATTGCATAGATGAATGGGAAAATCTAATGGGCAGAGTCCAGTCCCCATTCCTAGCTATGGGTTTTGGCTACTTGTCTTGTGTGGGTACTGATGTTCAGCTGAGTGCTGGTGAATCACGCTGGGGAAGGCAGTGGCACATGTTAGCTCCCTAGCCTGCTTCTCCATAGGATTAGAGGCACCTATGGCTTAGGATGGAGAGGGAAGAAAGCAAAACTGCTGCCTTTATTGGACACCTGTGGTTACATCATTTCAGGTGTATGGTAAAACCGCACTGAGAAATGTCATGTAATGATCATGTAATTAGTAGTGGTGGTCAAGTAGTAACAGGCCTGCTCTGTATTCAGACTTCTTAAAATTGTCTCATCTTGCAGTAGAGTGAGTCAGAGGTGAATTGAGAAGTTAAACTTGGTATTTTTTGTTTCTTACATGTTTATATGTTTCTTACGGTACTTTATGTCAGTCTGCTAGTCTTAAATCCTTGTTTCTCAGAATCCTTGTTTCTCTTGTTTCTATGCTTCTCATAGAAAAGTGCATTTCCTGACTGCAACCGGAGAAAGGTGAGGATGAAGATATCTATTGGAGTTTTCTGTATTTTTATAGCCTTTATCATTCCACAAGACCATGCATATGCCTCACAGCAAGGCAGCTAGGTCCATGCTTCTTAACTTCAGCTTCACCAGCCTTAGGATATTTGAGGCCTCAAAATGGCATGTAGGGGACTGAACTGTGTGGTTTTTATGCAGAAAAAAGAAGTCCATCAGTTGTGAAGATAGCACAAATATAACCCTAGGATACAACGCTAATGTGTTTATGTGCTAGAGCACCACATTAAGTACCCCTCAGCAGTAACTATTCCAAAAGGCAGTTTCCTGAGTGGTCTCCGATATCCCTATGCATCCTTACCAGTAGAAATAAAACCATGACAACATGTGTATGTAGGAATCCTCAAAATGCTGACATTAAATGTGAACTTAAAGTCTAATAGCTTGGGTTTGAAAACACATTTATGGGAAACTGCACAGAGGGGACTGATCCAGCTGAACTGGAATTGTTTGCCCAAATAAAATTGCTTGTGTGCATGAGGGCTCACAGAATCAGCCTCTAATTGCAACAGTTTACAGATGTTAAGGAATTATGCATGCATGGACTTTTAGAAATCTCTGTTTGAGATATTTCTGTATTTCCATTTGATTCATGTGAATGCCAGAGATGTGATCACATCGAAGAGTGTGTGAGAAACGCTGGAGTTGGAGGAGGTATGGTACCCTACCTAATACCCATTACGGGGGAAGACACTAGCAACAGGATTGGGGAAGGACATATGTAGAAAAATACAGAGACTTGCCAGTACTGGTGGCTGAGTGGCAAAACTAAATGCAAATATTAGGAGAAGGGAAAGAGGAAAGGAGTTCAAGGTGTTTTAGCTTGAGCAATAGCTTTCCTTATGTGTTAAGTTTTACAACACATAAAGTAGCCTCAGCTCATCTAATAAACTCCACCAGCATAGTGTCAGTACACTGTGCCCAAAGAGGGAGATTTGTAAAATTGTTCAGTGCTTTAAAGCCATATTCTTTAGGTAGACTTTTTTCCCGGTTCAAAGTCATTATGAAATGGCACCTTTTTGTTCTGTTTCTTCTGTGTGTCTTTCTTTTCTCTGTCCTTTGCCCCCTTCCTTTCTATCTGAGGGCCTGTCGTTAGATGAAAAGAAGCACTATTTTTCTAACATTTCTCCAGGTGACTGATAGGGGAAGGGGGAGGGGAAAAATATTCCTTTCTTTTTTTTCCACTTCAGGCCTCAATTATTCTGTATGCTTTGAAGAACCACGTAGCTTAACTGCAGGAATGGCCTGATTTCTTCTAGTAAAATGCCTTCCAGTCATCTTCCCCCAACTGTGCAGCTTGGAGCACTGAAGTCTTTATTTTGGGGGAAGAGAAGGAAGTATAGAATTATTTGGAGGGTTAAGGAACAAAGACCAAGAAACTAAGGAAGGAGAAAACTAAAAGGTAAAGTAGGCTGCTGCCATCTAGAGTCGAGACTTAACATTGATTGTGTTTTCAAGAGTGTCATTCAGTTAATGTATATGCGAAAACAATAGTAGAGGAAAACCCCTCAGAGCAATAGAATTGCTTTCGCTGCTTTTCATTTCAGTGGGAATAATGGGAACTTCTAACAGTATTTTGGATTTTTAGTAAGGGCTTTTTTGTGTACAGGTAATCTAGGTATATTCATTCTGATTAAAGTTTTCTAATCACATACAAAAATTGAGAAATAACATAGGGCTAAAAGGAGGACAACAATTTGCAAGTAAGTACACATTTAGAGGAAGCAACAAAAAGTTGCAACCAAGCTGGATACAGATAACTGAGACTGAAAACATTCCCTTCAGTGTTGTACTCAGTACGATGCAATTTTCATTCATATCTATGATATAGCCAGGATATGCTGTAATATTAAGCAGCAAGACATAAGTTTTACTTTTTTCATATTTTAAAAAAAATTTATTTTATAATACAATGTTGTTAAATCCCAAACTTCAGCTGACAGTCAAGTTGTAGAGAGGTTTTGAGCTTTCTTTAAAATACTAATTTGGAGCACAAACTGTGTAACATGAAGATCAATGTGAAAAAGTATGTGTGTAGAAGCTAACCAAGCTGGTTAGAAGCTAAGCTTTCTCTCCAGAGAGAAAGAGAGAAAACAGATTGCTCGGTTTTCGTGAGTTGAAACCCTGGAGAGATTTAGAAGGACAACAAACTACTAATTGAATAAAAATATGTTTCATTTTTAAAATTCTCCATTTTTATAGCATAAGCAGGTAACTTTTTAAGGTAGCTTCCAAACGTGAATAAGCCACTCTGGCATTCTACTTTGGTTTTAGACTTTAAAAATTAAGTACATTTTTGGAGTGACATGGCATCTCCTTAACTTTCTGACCAACTTAAAATTTGACCTGAATTTTAAACCCTTCTATGCCATTTCTTGGCTGTATTCCTGCAAGCAGTTGCACTGAAAGCAAATTGGATTTAGAAGAGTACCTGAATTGTGTACTCAGAATTGTGGTCTGTATTAGGACTTGTTTACTGACAAGCATCTTTTTGTTTGTTTTTGCTTGATATAAAAAGTCTGGCCAATATTTTCCAAGTTGATTGCATTCTTTGCAAAGGCTTGCGGAGTATCCTGGGAGTACAGACAGAAAAGCAACCTGTGTATAGAAGGGCGTATACAGAGGGGCTATTCCCACTGCAGTGTGGCAGGGCTTTTCTCATCTCCCTTGTCTCCTTGCCCTCAGATATTTCTTCAGCCCTTTTTGTAACACCAAACTGGGAAGTTAGCACTCAGACCAGGTGGTAGCATACTGGGGAGGACTGGGAGCAGGGCAGGCAGGTGAAGAAGATCCAGTGCAGAGTTGTATGGAGTAAGGCTGTGACTTTTGACTTACAAATCACAAATAAGAACTGCTTGGTTTTTTGTTTGTTTTACAGGTTTTGTCCCCTTCTAATTACAATTAGAAATCAGAATTAGTGACCTTAGTCTGGATGACTTGAAGGCTTGTAGCACCTTGAACTGGGACAGTGGCAGACACCTTTTGTCCTGTGTCGCGTTTGGTGCCCTCACGTGCGTGGTCCTCCTTTGCTGCTCCCTCTGCTCTTGATTGTCCAGTTTCACAGTCCCAAGGGAAGACCCAGCTATGGGTCCTTCTGGGAGGAGAACGTCTCTTGCGCAAGGCCAGTCTCCTCTCCCAGCAAGGCAGCACCCCACAGAAGTCTGAGTTTGCAGGAACAAGCAAACACTGTTGATGAGGCCAGGTACCTCTGATCTCCTGCTCTGGTGCAAGCAGAAGCCCCCGCTCTTGTGTTTTCGTTAGGAGCGCGAAGCAGGCTGCCTCACAGCACAGCCTCTCCATAGAGCAGCATGTCCCGTCCAGTTTCTGAAGGCATTAGAAATCCCGTTGCATGCTTGAAGGAATAGAGGTGTAGCATTTGATGCAGAAAGGGTAACAGACTGTCCCGACTTGAATCTATGAGAATGTCCCATCCCTATGTATGGCTTGCAGGGTGGTGGAATGGCCTCATTCCGCTCAGTGGGTTGCAGATGGGGGCAGGGAAGGAGGACAACCATCAGGTGGAGCAGAGCAGGGCTGGGCTCAGCATGGCATACACAAGCTCAAAATATTGTGCCCTAATATTTGGTGGCGGATGTGCTTTCAGAATGGATACCTATTGCCATTGCAGCATCCTTATGTCTTTTCATCACTGGTGCATCCTACTTCCAGAGTCTTGATATAACTGTTAATTAGCAAAAACATTTTTAGTAAGTTTATGTATTTCCATTCTCTTTATAAAAGACGCTTTTTCAATTAGCCTCCTTTTCACTTATGTCATTTGATAATATTTTAATTTTCAGCTATTCAGATTTTGATCTCTTGGTTTTAGTGAATTAAATGTGTAAGCACACTTTGTGTTTGGGAACTGCCTTTTAGCTACATATATAAAGACATTTGTGTCTATAGATGCAGCACTCCCTAATTTAAAATCAGAAAATGCTCTTTGTCCTTTTCTTTGGCTCTGCCAGCATTTCTCTGACCTCCGAACAGACAGGAATGTGATTCTGTTTTCACGGAAGTTCAGCTTAGGATCAAACATTTCACACACTTTGATAAATTTGCTCAGCCACTTTTTAAAAAGAAGGCTGTCAAAAAGCACTTTATAGTTTTACTCTTCCTTTTTGTTCTCAGTTCTTTGAATTATCCTATTCCGAGTCTTGAAAATAACTTCACATTCATTAGTAGTTTTGTCTTTTTCCATTTTCCCCCAGTATGCTCTTGTCTTGTTATTGCAGCATGGATGCAACTATTAAGAAGAAGTTAAATTCACCAAGTATGTGAACTCTTTTTTCCTTCATCTCCTTTGAACTACTTGATCTCTGTATTTAATTCTGAGGTCTAAAATGAAACCCTGGCACCGTATCTTTCTCTCTACCTTCCTCAATTCTCCACAGCTCTGAAAGGAGAATGAGACTTATGACAGATTACTCATACTATTTTTCTTTGTAGTTGCTGCATTTAAGAAGATTCATCAAAAACTTTTTGAGGGTTTTGGGGGGGATTAAAATTCTCTGCTTGCTGGTCTAACATGATTACCTCCTCCAGTCTCCTTTTCCCTCTTCTGGTTTAACAGAGTTTTAAACTAACACAATATTTCTGTTTACTTTCTTATTTGGGCATAAGCATCTCAGAATTTATGAGCAGGATCTGGGTTTAAAAAAAAAGGTAGTTTAGTTTGCTTGTATTCTGTGACAGCTTGGGCATTTAGTCATTAGTAAATTCATTGCATTCTTTGAAGTAGAGTTTTACATGGAAGAAAATGTGGAGGGGAAGAATATTCTGCGTAGGAGGTATTTACCTGGTTTTTAGATTTCTGCATGCTTGCTTTGTTCTTTATACCGGCAGTTCCACGCACCCTCATTTACAATGCCTTTTCGTATATGGCATCCACACAGCATAACGTCATTAGATTACACATACAGCATATGGGTCTCATCCTGCAAATGCTATTGTCATGCTTCTTCGCTGAGAACATAGCATTATTTCAGGGAACTGTGCTGCATTCAGTAGATTTACAAATCTGAACAAGACCTGAGAGGAGCAGCAAACTGCTTAGATTGCTGGAGGGCATAGCTAAGAGGACAGAGTAAAATAGTTAAATATGTATGGCTTGGCTAAACAGCAGTTCAGGGGAGTGTAGCATCGTATCTTGGAAATGTAGAGGCGAGAAGATGGAACAAGAAAGAATCAATTAAGACTGTACATCAAAGTATTAGGTAAAAGCAGCAGCAGCAGATTAATTTAATCTATTTAACCCTCAGTTTAAAAACTTTCTGCCAGCACCTTTCCTTTGTATCTCAACATATGGTAGAAAAAATCCTTTAGAATATTTAAATGAAGCAAAAAAGCCCAAGGATCATTTATAGGTGGGAACCAGAAGAAAGTATGACGGTGGGCTCTCAATTTGTTGGGTGTTACATTTGCGGGAATCTCTCAGTCCTGCTGTAAGGAGTAGTGTGCGTGGCTGCTGCTTCTTTGGATGGTTTATACTACCTCCCCCTTTCTCCTGTCAACATGTCCCGTAGGACCTTTGTTATTACTGGTGATGTCCCCATGCAGTTGCCTCCAGGAGAGAGGATGAGGTGTCAGGTGAAGCATATGTAATTCAAAATTCTGCTACGTTGCAATTTGTCTTGTCTGTGCAGGGAAAAAGAGCATGACCCAAGCTGTGTGCATGCCTCCCTGTACTCCCGTCCTGTTAATCCGTATTTCTGCGTCAGTTGTCATGCTGATAGTCTGGGCAGTGTTAGTTGTACGCCTAAACCCAGACAGAACTGCAAAGGGAGTAGGGAGGGATGGGAGGGATGGGTGAAATTATGGCTCCATGGAAATCAGTAGGAGGTTGCTAGCCAGTGTGACCAGAATTTTCCCCCAAGATAGAGGCATGTTAGTAGAGTTATCTTGTAAGTTGGCTCTTCTGCATTTCATGATTTGAGCCATTACAGATTTTACTCTTCTAAAAGTATTCTTTTTTCCCCCAGATCTTTACTGAACAGCTCTTCACCGAGATGCCCTGTTAGATTTTGGTTAGCTCAAGTAAAAAAATATTTATATTACCGTGTCTCCATTTAAATAGGCACTACTGTCCTTGAAATGTCAAATATAATATGACATGTCAATTATTGCATGTCGAGCACATGATGTATTTTCAGCCTCTGTTGATTTAGATGGATTTCGACGTGTGCTTGACGTATTCTAATGGTGCTTCTTCAGTTCAGTGAATGTCTTGAAAACAACATTGAATGGCACATAAATCACAGCACCACCTTTTGCAGGGACATTTGCCAGAACATGAAGTAGCGGCTTCGCGTTCCTGTGAGTGTTTGGCCAATAATGGCTCTCTTGTCCCAGAGCTGGGAGCCTGCAGTTTCTGGCAGGTTTGCCAGCAGGGCAGAAGCAGTCTGATCACAAACCTGTTTTACTCAAGGATTTTTTTAATCATTACTTTAGAAAAAGAAAAGCTAACATTTTCTTAAGAGATCTTTTATAAATCTCATACCAGTATTTGGCTCGCATTGTGTCTGGCAATGTGTGTGTGATACAGAAGTATACAGTAGGACTGTAGGAATGATCACCATACAGCATTAGTAAGGATTTCTTCCTAACCATATTCATCTAAAATATGCACCTAGAATAAGGAGAGTCATTCTATAACTCTCCTTATACTATATTCTATATATTCTTATATTATATTATATGGTCTATATATTCTATATATTCTTATATTCTACATAAGGAATAACACTCTCTCTGGATATCATTGCAAACAGTAAGCGGCATTTACTGACTGCTAGCAGAGTGAGAAATAAGGAGACATTACGTTTTGATGTTTTATACTGTATACTTTCCAAATTTGTTAGTTGTGTTTAGTACTAGCATTTACTCTTCTGCCTGAAAAACGTGGGTGGAGTTGGAGCCTCCTTGCTGCTGTCTTCATACAGGCATGCAATTCAGCCACTTCCCGAAAAGATGATACACCTAAGGTGGTGGGAGAAAGAGGGAGAGAAGGAGGAAGAGTAGTATCCCCATACTTTTCAAATCGGGAACTAAACCACAAAAAGAATAAGGGACAGGACTAAGGATACCCTGGAAATCAGTTGCATCACTCTGAAGCCCCAAGCCGTGTTACCCTCCTTTCCCGATCTTCGCTGCTGTTCGAACATAGCACATTGCTTTAATGAGAAGCTGTGCATTTAATTTACGTATACTTTCAAATGGTATTATTGAGTAAGATGGGCTCTGAAATAATGTGAGCCTTCATAATAGCGTCGTCCTTCAAAATGGCTTTTAAATCCAGTGCTTTCAGATGGGCAGAGTTAGGCTTCAGCCCTTCAGAAAAAAAAGCTCACCCGCGGCACATCTATGTAAACCGTGTCTCTGCTCTTTGAACTCCAGAGGCTGAAATGAAAGCAGCCTGTCACAAAAACAGATGAATACTGGGCCATTTTTTGTTGTTGCTCAATTTTTTGTCACATAAATGATATAGCAGGATTTACCATCCTGGTGTTTAATAGAGAGCACTGCAGCATGCGCTACTGGTTTGGCTGATATTCTGTAATTTTACATACCATCTCCCTGCCTTGCCTTGCCTTTTTCAGAAGAGGTTTGTCAGACTTTTAGTATGAAAAGACGCAAGAGGTCTGCCTGCCAGGCCACCGACCACTGAAAAGGTTAAAGATGTTTTGAAAATGACTATAATTTACTGAACACAAAACACATTGAAATTCCGACATCTCATTTTTGTAGGAAAGACCATAACAAGAGCAAGAAATAAATGGCCAGCAAATGCAGCCTTTTAATGCTACCTCGAACGAATACATTGGCAGAAGCGCTACAGCTTTATTCTGTGCCTGCTGCGGGGCAAGCGGTGGGGTGGGTATCCCTGTCCACATCCTCCGCCTACCTCCTGTGTGGCAGGAGAGGGTCTTTGTCATGCCACAAGATGCTTCTACATCACATTTAATTAAGATTTTTACTATTAAAAGATCCATTATATCAGTATTCAAGACTTCTCTGCCTCAGTTTGTGTAACAAGCTGGGTTGCATTTGGGTGGCCACATGTGAGACTTAAATGAGAAATGGATTTTGTGGCTGCTGTTACAGCTAATATGAAACTCGAGCGGACCTCCACTTATCCAGGCAGAGGGGGAAGAGGTGGACTTGGAAATGTGAGTTTCCAAAGAGGATTCAGGGGTGTAATTGAAGTGAATGGCTTCCCTACAGCAGTATTTCTGAAAAAAATGGATACGGGCACATCAAGTTGGGTTTTGTGTGTCCAAGTGGTGATCTTGTGTCAAACTCAATTTCAATCTATGATGACAGTCCTCCTCCCTCCATCCCTCCCGTGTGGGATAAAAGTACATAAAAGGGGCAAAGAAACTGTAGTGGGAGGGAAGAGCCCTGCTCTCTCTTCCCCCCGAAAGGTGTTTCCTCACCTCTGGGTGGGTGTCGCGAGGTGCCTTGAGCAACCTCCCGCACCCCCCAGGCGGTGTTGGCAGGGACGCCTGCCCGAAGCGGTGGGCGGCTCCACGCTGTGCGTGGGGCACGGGACCCCATTGCCAGAGTGAGATGTCTAGCTTGTCTTATTCAGGCAGTCATTTGCAATGCTCACGGTTGTCTCATCTGACCTTGCGCCGAATGCAGCTCTGATGTCTCCCTCCACCTGCCGAACAATTTTTCTTATTTACTGTAGTTACAGCGATATCATTCTGTCATGCTGGGAGTTTTGGATTTGGATTTGGTTTTTTTTCTGTGCCTCTTCCAAATGAACAATTGTGACAGCGAAAAGCTTTGATAATTATCCCTTTTTACTGCATGTGAAGGCTCCAAATGTTTTAGGAAATTATGGGGTTTTCTTGATCTTTAAAGTTCTGGTATGTTCCATCCCATTTAACAAAACAAAACAAAACAACATATGTGCAGGGTTGAGTTTTCCTAGATTTTAACAGACTGATTTCTCCAGTAAAAGCTTGAGTGTAAGCATGCTGGTTGTGCTTAATTACTATATTGGCAGTACTAGTTGGTGCTTTATTGGGTGACTGATACTGTTTGTAAGATCTCAGATAGTAAACAAGCAGAGATTTTAATAGATTAGGGAGGGAAAAATATCCAGAAGTGGGTGTGGGGGATTTTTCAATTTTCTTTTTTTTCTTTTCCCGAAAAGGAAGTTTTAAAAGTACAACTAAAGAAGTCCTGATGTGTATTTAAGTTATTAAGCCAAACATCCTGTTGGTGAAGATTTGGGTGATGCTTTTAGGGAAGCAATAGAAATTCCAGAGATGAATGAGCTGGATCCTGGATCAGCACAACTGGCTTTGGGCTAATATATGCAGGAAATCTGTGGCAAAGCAAGGGACTGCTGGGTCCTAGACCAGTGCTCCTGACAGCACGCTTAAGGTGCTTGAAATTCAGAGCAATCTCTTCTAGCCACTCAGATCTGTCGACCTGCCTTCGGGACTTAAAAACTATGCGTGGCAGAGTGGTAATGAGCAACATGCATAAACTAGCAAGGTGAACGGAGCGGCCCATTATTACCACCCCTTGATTCTCAGCGTTGTAGGAGACGAAGTTGGGAGGGATGCAACCACTTCAGACAGAGCAGCTAGACAGATGCGCTTCACTTCTGTGCAAGATTTCCTTTGTAATGTGAGTGTGCTTCCAAGTGTGAAAATAAATTATAGTGATGGTAGTGTAAAAAATAAATACACCAGGTAATAACAAGGCCATAAAATATTCTTTAACACTAAAGAGGACAAGGAGTATCATGCAGATGAAGGAGGTCCGATATGTGTTTCTAAGACATCTGCAAGAAATCCCGCTGGTGACTGGATGATGTTTCTGCGTGGATGGAAACTGAGTTCCTTCTCTCCTCCCTGGGACATTTTTGAATCAAAGGAAAAAGGTGTGCTAATCTGAAATTGGTGGCTGTTTAACCCCCTGTGAAAAACTGTTCATTTAACTACAATACTATATGACTATGAATTCTGTCTCTTTCTTTCGTTGGGCAGCATTGTTTCTAAGTATTTATCTAAATAATTCTTGTGGGATGAAGCTAAATAAAATTTATTTCATAAAGCCTGCAAACATGCAGTTTTGCCTGTTCCTAGTCTTTAGAGAAGGGCTGGGTCACAAATCTGACAGTTGCAAAGCTCGTTCAACTTTGTATTTTTGTCCTTTTCTGAACAAAACATTTAATGTCTGTTGTAAATAGCAGAATAACTTCCCTCAAATGATTGAATACTTGATGTCCCAAAGGGAGACATACGCCCTTTAGCCAGTGGGAAAGCATTTCTTATCAGGAGAACACATTGTGTTATATTTCAAAAAACTTGAAGAGGCAACTTCATTTAGATCTTACCCAATTTAAATCCTCACCTGAGAACTTTCTATAAATTCACATACAAAGTGATAGTTAATATAACCAGCCAAGTCCTCAGTCTGATTTTGCCTTAGCGGGGCTGGAGCACTGTTGCGGATGGAGTGATGCACTGCACTTGTAAGAGAGAAGCAAATATATACTTTATTGATATAAAACAGTGAGTTAACAAGGTTCAATGGTAAATGCAATAGTGATTTACCAAGATTCGATGGCAAGGTACACTTGATCATTTACTGCATAGAGGACAGGACAAAACTGTCAGGGAGACCCTCCTGTTGAGTCATGAGGTTCAGAAAGGATCCCCTTGCTTTCTAAACTCCTTCTCAGACAGGAGCCTAGGTGCAGCTGGATCCAATCCTAGTCCCAGTCTTGGTCAACCATTTATGTCTAAAGGATTATATATGTGCAATCAATCCTTTATATCACTTAGCTAAGATTCCAAAGTTTAGCATGCTATTATAGTCACTTACTGAGGATCTGTTACGGCAAGGAATCTCTCAACCTCAATGCATCCGTACTCAAGGGTAGATCCAGGTGTGCAGCCCTCTGCCATGCAGGAGAGCTCCAAGGGCTCTTGGGCTGCTCGCTATTTATGGGGGCAAGATGATTGACCCATAGTCATATTTGCATACCGACCGCAGATTTTAGTTTCTTCGCTGTGGTTAGGTGGGTGCATCGCACAATAGCCCTTGGCTATTGCGTTGTTATCTGTCTTCCGAATCCACTTTGAGCCAGGTGCTGCCATCACAACCAGACACATCCATTACGACCGCCACTGGTGGTTATTGCTTGAGCAGGGTTACCGGAGATAAAGCTCAGGTTGGGGGCGGGGAGGAGCACACTGTCACATTCCACACCATGATTATAATCAATTCATCTTATTCTCACAGAGTAGTGGTATGGTCACCTCTTGCCTCTGTGCCATAAATAGTATATTGATAATTTATGCACTTACAGATCCACAGTAGGTAGATAGTGAAGTATTGCTCTTAGTTATGTATTAGCTTGTGTGTTTTGGGTGGTTGGAGTTGGGTTATTTGTTTTGTCATGTACCAAACCTTTATATACAGTAGGGTTATAAGCAACAGACACGTTAATGTTAGAGTTAGTATAATCACGACTGGGTGAAGCATAAGATTAAACACTCCCGTTGCTGTTGGTGACCATCCAAGAAGAGTTTCCCACCAATGATGTTCTCCACCCTTCTTCACTCTTTCCAAGACATGGTGTGTCTCTTCTGTGTCATGATGAACGGTTATTAGAGTTTTGTGTCCATTGTTTTGGACACGTTCTAGCAGTTGACACAGGTCATCGTGTTGTAGTAGTTTCTTTACCAACATAAGATTCATTCCAATGGGGGTAGGCAATAAATCTTGACTCAATGTATAATTAGATTGTAACAGTTGATAAGATATAATAGGAGCTGAATAATTGAAGTCACATCCCATAATTTTAGTAAAGTTACAAACACAAATATTTGAGTGATTGCTTGTATCTACAGTAATGTTATCTACGAATATAAAATCACAAAGGGTTCTGATACAAACACATCCTTTTCCAATATATACAAGTACAGTTTCAGGGGTTTCATCAGGATGTATTTCAAAATGACAAACATTTTGTTCAGTGTCAAGGCAAATTTCTTGGGCTTTGATGGTGTTACTCTCAGAAATAAATCCTTGTTGTTCCCATACAACACATGCATTAACATCAACAGTTTGCCATTTGTTTCTGTTTCGTTGGGCCCACACTCTTACGTTCTAATGGATAGAGTATAGTTCCATTGTGATTTAATCCTAACGCAATGATTGGGTATATGGTGTATACCGAAGCATTGTATGTTGTTAAGAAAAAAGCCTTATTGTTGATGGGGTCATAAGTGAAATTGGCTAAATACCACCAGGATTGTAATTTTTTTTCAAATTTAGTTGCGTTATCCCAAATTACCTTTTGAATTTCAGTAGGTAAGGTGTCCTCTTCACCTTCTCTTAGAATTGCTGCTACCATAGATTGCATCCACAGTTGAGCTTGGGTACAACTAAGAGCTAGAGAAACATTATCTTGGGCTACACCAAGTGCATCCACAATCAGTTGGTGGTCTCTTTCATTAATTCTTTCCCACTAAGGTGATATATCAGATAAGAGCCATTGGTTAGTTCCCAATGCTAATAGAGAAGACCTCAATGGGTGTTCTCATTTGTTTAAATCACTTGTTGTTGTGCTCAGTTTATTTACAAGTATTTCAGCATCAATACTATTTAAGACTCCCAATCCTGTCCCTGTGATACCGGTCACGTCTCTCCTTGTTTGTCTTGGAGAGGTGAGGGTTCGCCCATGTAACCATGCTAACCATCCTGCATAGGATGTACTGAGGAATGCTGAACAGGTTGGTTTGATTGCAGAGATATTAATTTGCATCAATAGTTCTACTCATTTAAGGGACCATAATGGGTTAAATGACACTTGTTGTTTGCCTGTATTTTTTATTACATATGGTCCAATTTCAGAAATCTTTGGGGATAGAATTTTCTTATCCTTTACAATTGGGGTGGATGTTGTTGTACTAGGCTTAGTAATGTCTATTTTAAATTTAAAGGATAGTACCATGCTATGGTGAGCCCAGAGGCAGACTACAAAAACAGGTTGTACTAAGCTAATCTTTCAGAGGTGCAAAGTTTCATATCTTTTGCTATTGGCTTTGATATAATGTTGTACACAGAAATCTGAGATGCCTTCTCATGGGTAGATCCATTGATCGTCCAGCATCCTATTTTAATTTCTTTCCCTGCTGTTCCCCAAAGTCAGGGAACTTTGTCATCAGCTTCTTCTTTATCCCAGCTCCATTTGTTTTCTAAGTATATTTCAGTTCTGTGCATGACCACGGTGGAAAGCTTTAAATCTCCCTTACTAGAGTGTATTCCCATACTCTGGGTGTACTTAACACGAGCTTGAGACCATGGCCACTCTAGGGGTCTTTGACCACAGACTAAGAGGAGCAGTGTTCTGAAGGTTTGGAATAGTAACACGAACACAGCATTTCTGTTTGCCATCCTGTGGGGTGCTGTAAGAGAAAACGGAGACTTGTTTTGGTGCAGAGAGTCCAAACAGGTGACCCTGTTAAGAAGAAGGAAAAATCCATCATTAACTAATTCTGTGTTTTGCACCACTGCTATCAGTAGCTTCCCAAGCAAGCGGGCCACGAGGTTTCAAGTCATAGGCACAGTACCGATGGATGGTAAATTGACCATCTCAGGCTGTCCTGGCTGTAATGTCATTGGATATTCTCTCTTCCTAGTAGGTGGAGCGCTAAGCTCAGTTTTTACAAAGAATGCTCAGCTTACAGGGCTTCCAGTAGGCCCGTATCGATTATTTAATTGATGGAGTACTTTGGGAAGTCTCATATCGCATTGAGCTTCGTGTGGTTTGAGACTCCTTTTCAATAAGCCATTAGCTCTTTCTACCGTCCCATTTGATTCAAGGTAGTATGGGGTGTGGAATACCTACTTAATTCCCTCTTGTTTTGCCCAATCTTGCATTTACTCTACGTGAAAAGTGTGAGCCATTATTACTTTGGATAACATCAGGAGTAGGTAGATTTGAAAATTACAGCCCTCACACTGTATTTCGCTCATCAGCTTTCCAACATTTAGTCGCCATAAGCAAGCCAGAGACTACTTCCACTCCTGTGAGGATGTATCGATATCCTGCAGAACATTTGAATGGTCCGATATAATCAATTTGCCATGTAGACCATAAAGCTTTCCCTTCATTGATATGTAAAGGTGGTGCTTTAGCAGGATGATCTGCTTGTAATTTCAATCTACGCTGGGGACGTTCTGCAAGAATAGTTTCATAAGTTTTTCTGTTTATAGGACAGCCTTTACTCTGTGCAGCAAAGTGAAGTGCTTCTTTACCTGTGTGGCCTAGGTTTTGACGTAACCATCCTCCCAATCAATACCACTCAGGATTTAAGGCAATTTTCCTAATTTTAGTTAGCTCATCTACCTTTTGATTCCACTCTGTGGCTG
This sequence comes from Ciconia boyciana, assembly GCF_034638445.1. NCBI lineage: Eukaryota > Metazoa > Chordata > Aves > Ciconiiformes > Ciconiidae > Ciconia > Ciconia boyciana. The sequence goes on from NC_132934.1 coordinate 174,857,616, forward strand.
GTTGATTATCTTTAGCGTGAGCTTTTAGCCATCCCATCTTGAAAGGTGTTTTCCTGGCTATATCTAGTAATAATTGCCAATCTTTGTTTCTCCAAACCGGGGATCTATTTACTTCCCAATTCAAGATTTCCCATTGACAGAGCCCCTGTGTGGCACCAGCCCACACAGCATAGGAGTCTACATATATGATTTTTGCTTCATTCTGTGCTGCCAAAACAACTGCTCTTATTTCTCCTACTTGTGCACGGCCTTCACCTTCTTCTACTACTTGTTTGCTGGTGGTAATATCTAATGCAATGGCCTTATATTGCCATTTACCATTTACCCTTTTTGCTGAAGTGTCTGTAAACCAAATGTTTTCTGTTGGTGTACCCTCAGTGAGGGGTGGTACATCCAGAATGGGTGAAGGTTTAAAAGGTTGTTGTAACGCTAAATAGTCTGTGTTTATGGGCATCTACAATTTGGAAACCTTAGTGTGTCCTTCAGTTAACTGTGTATTTTCTGCAACTCCTGTTAGGTAGGCATACTGTTTTCAGACAGTGGGTTTTTGTGCAACTCCTTTGGGGGGAGTAGTCCCCTTTAGGATTGCTTCTAGTAAATTAAATGGTCCTCTAGTTTGCACAGGTTCTCCCTGATGTATTTTCTCAACTTGTTTAACTGCTTGGACTGAAGATAAAAGTCCCTTTTTCCATTCAGAGTATTGTTGTTCTGTTTCTTTAAATGTGGTTGAGCTAAACAATAAAGGTATTTTTGGCCCTTCGGGGCCAGTTTGGAACAGGTTGCAGTAAGTAGCGTGTTCGGTGAAACCCCATTTGGCTATGATAGGCTCGCAGGGGTGTACTGGTCCCAGTGACTGATATGTTTTTAACTCTTCAGTTAGAGTTTTGACTGCCTTGTTATGTTCTAATTTCCACTCCCAGGGTTTTCCTTTCCATAAGAGTGAGTATAATGGGTGGCAAATGATAGAAAATCCAGGTGACGTGCTTCCTCCAGTATCCTAAAGTTCCCATTAGTTGTTGTAACTCCTTCCTTGATAGGGGCATTTGCAGCTCTTCGATTTTTCTTAAGGTATCTGGAGGAATCACTGCACTGCCTGCTATCCACCAAGTACCTAAAAATTTTACTTCTTTACTTGATCCCTGACGTTTTCTGGGTAGAATCTCAATTTCTGCTTTATTTAGTGCTTGCCATACTGCTGCTGCCGCTTCCCCAACCTTTTCAGGGGAAGTTCCTCCAATCAGAATATCATCTATATATTGGTACAGTTTCACTTCTTGGGGGAGTGAGACTGTCTGTACAAGTTCAGCAAGTGTGGCATGAGCAATTGTGGGTGAATGTTTATACCCCTGTGAGAGTCTGTTACAGGTGTATTGTATTCCCTCCCAAGTGAAAGCAAACTTCTCTTTATCCTCCTTCTTTAAGGGAACCATGAAAAACATATCTTTTACATCTAGCGCTGCTATCCATGGGTTTGCAACTACTTACAAAGTAGCTGTTAAGTTGGCAATGTTTGGTACAGCAGCTGTGAGCAGGGCTGTATCAGCATTCAGGCGCTGATAATCGACTATTAAACGCCACCTCCCATCTGGTTTCTGAACTGGCCAGTCAGGTGACTTATATGGGGAATAGGTTATGGAGATAATTTGTCGTTTCTCCAAATCAGGTATGACTTCAGAGATTCCATTTCTCGCCACAGCAGAAATGGGATATTGCGGTACGTTTGTGATTTTTGACTCGGGGAGTGCAGGGCTGCGCGCAGTGCCCGCACTAGAGCCTCCCAATTTCTACCAGGCTTGGGATTGATGTTGGAGCTGAAGGACCACACGCTGCCATTCGGCAGGCGCCAGGTTTGTCCATTTAAAACACCAAAACCTAAAATATTTTCATGGTGATCCTTAATTGCAAAGCGAGTACTCGACATGCGCTTCTTGCCCAGGAGCCGTAAATTGACCTTGGAAGTTTGGCACTCAACACTCACTCCCTTCACACTGGTAATCTTAACTCTTTGCTGTCCAGATCATATGCCCAGCTTCTCGGCATCTTATTGTGTTTCACAATTGTGAAATTTGTGCTCCCGAATCTATTAAAAACTTCACCAATTGTCCCAGAGGCCCAACGGGAATTAAAATGTATGGGCCATCATCACTGGCCCAGTTGCCTTCCAGACATTACTTGCTTTTTGACTTCATGTCCTGCAGTGCCTCCCTAAGGGGGGGAAGGGGTTCTCTCCCTTTCTGGGCTCTGGTACAGGAATAGTTGAAATACGCTCCTTCCTTTCACCATTCTCTGGTTTCTGGAATGCTTCAGTCAGACTCAAAAAAATGCCAGTAGGCTGACCTTGAGTTGCGGCTGTGGGAGTGCCTAAAGGCTAATGCATTGCTCCATAACTCATTGCTCCCTTCTCAGGATTCTGTCTGCGGGTTTTTAAATTTGTTTCCCTTCGGTCTAGTTTCTGTTCCCTGTTTTACGGGTCTTACTTTGTGATCTCCTCCCCGGGGCTTCAGGTTTTGTTTTGCAGCTGGTGCATCGTCCCAGCCCATCTCACGGCTGTAGTTAACAATGCCATGCATCAATTCTGCCCAGGTAGGGAGCTGCTTGTGGGCATTTTGAGCGTTGTCACCTAGTCCCTCATTGTGTTCTGTGTCTTTCTTGATCTCACCTCGTTTTGCAACTAAATGGGGTTTAAGAATTGCCAGGGCTCCTCTAATCAGTGGTATTAACATTGTGAAATCTACTGTAGCAGATAGTGGGACATCATGGGGCCCTCCTTTGTGCATGGCTTGTATGCAAGCGGCTTTTGTTGAGGGCTGTAGAGAGCTCACTTAAAGATTTAATGGGAATTATGGAGGGTTCACCTCGCTCCATGCTGTCTATTCCTCCAGCCCAATAAGCTACTCGGCTGGGGGTAGAATGGGGTATATTTGTTGGGTCGGGTCCTAAATTTAAGAAAACTCCCGGACCCCAATAGCTGCTTGCTTCATCCTCATTCAGCGTTATTTGGTCACTGCCACTGAGGCATACTCGCCACAAGTATTCCATTTCAGTTTCACCTGGTTTTCTGCTATATCTCTCTTGCAAATTTGTCAATTGCAACAGATCCCAGGGGATGGTTCGTGTAGTATGTCACGGATGACCACCCCGAGGGCCCACAGTTCTTTCTGTTTTAACAACAGGTCTGGCTTCACATTCAGCAGGATTTGTGGAGAACAAAGGGTCGTCCTCTGGCTCGCTATCATCGGGATCATCCCAGATGTCTCCATCCCAGTCTTCAGGGGATACTATTAGTTTCCTAATCTGTATGATGTCAGGGGGACGGGGAGCCTGCATAAGCATCATCTCAACCTTTTCTCCCAACTTTTGTCTTTTTTTCCTTTTCCTTCTGTAACTGTTTCTGCAGCTGTTCAATTTTTAAAGACAAGTAACAACTCAGTTGCCTTTCTACCTCCTATTTATTTCTCTAGGTCCCGCCCCTTTCTATTTCTGTTCTCTCTTTCTTGATGTGCAGCTTCTAAACAGACACCTAGCATCTTGTGGATAACTCCTTTCCCTTTTTCATCCTTTGTGCAGCCCCTAGTTACTTTTAGGTGTTCTTCAATGGCTTCCCAATTATGCCAATTGTCACGAGTCTGTTCTGCTGAGAATTTGGGACTCTGATTGCCTCCATGCTTCTGTAAATAATCGGTGATACTACTTGCCATCCTGCCGACTACGCCAGTTTGTCACGGATGCAATTATGCACTTCACTTGTAAGAGAGAAGCAAAAATATACTTTATTGATATAAAACAGTGAGTTAACAAGGTTCAATGGTAAATGCAATAGTGATTTACCAAGATTCGATGGCAAGGTACACTTGATCATTTACTGCATAGAGGACAGGACAAAACTGTCAGGGAGACCCTCCTGTTGAGTCATGAGGTTCAGAAAGGACCCCCTTGCTTTCTAAACTCCTTCTCAGACAGGAGCCTAGGTGCAGCTGGATCCAATCCTAGTCCCAGTCTTGGTCAACTATTTATGTCTAAAGGATTATATATGTGCAATCAATCCTTTATATCACTTAGCTAAGATTCCAAAGTTTAGCGTGCTATTATAGTCACTTACTGAGGATCTGTTGCAGCAAGAAATCTCTCAACCTCAAGGATTAACCTTGAGAGGCGTCCCTGCTCAAGGGTAGATCCAGGTGTGCAGCCCTCTGCCATGCAGGAGAGCTCCAAGGGCTCTTGGGCTGCTCGCTATTTATGGGGGCAAGATGATTGACCCATAGTCATATTTGCATACCGACTGCAGATTTTAGTTTCTTCGCTGTGGTTAGGTGGGTGCATCGCACAATAGCCCTTGGCTATTGTGTTGTTATCTGTCTTCCGAATCCACTTTGAGCCAGGTGCTGCCATCACGACCAGACACATCCATTACGACCGCCACTGGTGGTTATTGCTTGAGCAGGGTTACGGGAGATAAAGCTCAGGGTGGGGGTAGAGGGGGAGCACACCCTCACAAACACACATAGGGTGAAATCTTGACTCTTTATTTTGACAGCAGAAAGTCCTCAGGATTTTGTTCTTGCCTTTATAAAGAAGAATATTGCCATCCTAAATGTGCCTGTAGTTTTTCCTGACCAGGAAATAGCCACGCTGAGGGCCATCTAGTTGTTTAAGTGGAGGAGCATGAGAGCAAGCCCACACAGCCACCTCGACCCAGTGAAGCCCAGAGGAGTGGAGCTGCTTGGCCACCAGCCTAATCAATGTTCTTGAAAGAGTGTTATGGAGTATTGATTATGAAGAATAGAGACTGTGTACTCTGTGTGCAAATGGAACAATTTCTAATGTGACAAACAGATCTATTAAAGATGTATTTCCTTAGATTTCTTACTACAAAACATACCTTATGGCTATATGCAGTCTGCCTACAAAAGAACTTTTGTTCTTAATCAAACCTTGCCCTGCCCATGAGCATTTGAGATCGTAAACGCAGTGCTGCCTTGGTGAGAAGGTGTTAAGGGGACCAATTCATGAAAGCCACAATACTCTGGTTTCCTCTTTCTGTGGGGAGAGCGTATGTCTAACTCCACTGAAGGCAATGGCAGCTTTGCCGGACTTTTCCGAGGCCCATGTCCAAGCTGGATATCTTTCTGACTGCTGAACTGGGGTAATGATAAACAAGGAATTGCTCAAATTTGCCTTTTTGGTGTGTGTGAGAAGTAGGTAAGTGCTCTGTTGCCTAATTAATTACAACTGTAAAGGCTCTACCTACCCGCAGTTACTCAGAGTGCAGACTGAGTGTTCAGTGGGTGGAAATCAGATTGGTTTCAATGACTGAGAGAAGAAAAGGAATGGTTGCCCACATGGTCCAACCGATCTGTGCAAGGCCAGTAAAAAGATACAGTAACTCTTCCAGCTCATAGATGGTAGTCATGGGTTCCTCTTTCTCAGAAATTATATGGCCAAGTGATTTCTACAACTTTCAGGGACACCCTCTATCCCAGTGTGCAGATGAAGCCCCTAGAAATCTTTCTGATACTAGCAAACACGGTGAAACTGCAACTATATAAATTTCTGCCTATGTAAATATCTTAGTGACAAAACCTGGCCCTGTGATTCTCTAGCGAGGCAGTTCCCAGCTGGGGAGGTGGCAGCAAGTCTGAGGGAAGAGGGAAGGGAAATAAAGGGCAGGAAGAGAAGATAAATGGCAGTTCCCAGGAAAGGAGGCTGAGAAGCTGGACCCGGTGAAGCCCAGAACATTGCTTGGTTTTCAGGTGAGACTATATTATAAATAAGTGTGGAAAACCACAGATGCAAGGAGAGGTAGTGGGGTTTCTTCGTATTGCAGTAGTGTATTAGTACTGTGTTCATGGATTTGCACCTCACTGTACTTATTTTGCTTTGCAAACACAAACCAGCCAAAAAGGTGTAGCAAGGATCTTGTAATCTAAATGAAGAGATACTTCATCGACATGCATGGCTGTAAAGCCAGGTACAAGTTAACATAGTGAATAAAAAAGCTAGCTTCTTGTATAACATAAATACATCAGGATTCCTCGTTGTTAACAAAAATGCATGGTAACACAATCTGTATGGCCTCTGGGGTGTAGTAATAATTTTAATTTATAGAATATTTTCTCATGTTCTTTTATAAAAAATTCCTTTCAATAGGAGAGGGTGCTCTGGAAGGAAAAAAAAAAAGTAAATCTCAAACTTTATCGATTAGAAAGTAGTTTTAGAAAAAGAAACCCAGATCCCTGAAGTATGAGTTTGTACTCAGTAACGTTTTTGTCCCCAAATGAATTAAATTATTTAGTCCCTTTTCTCCTAGCCAGATCAAATAGGTATGATACTTATTTTATCTCTGCAATAGATGAATTCTTTGCAATATAAATTCTCAGAGACAGGAGCTTGTAGATGGCTGTGGGGCATACAAAATTGATTTTTTTGAGATGACATTCTGTTGGGGGTGGTAGGTTATCTTTACATATATAAGCACCGAAGTGTACACTTCAATGGAGTCAACTATTTAGTAGTTACCAAAATCTGCTTGATGACACAGAATATGACAGATGACCACCCATAATTGCATTATACATAGGTATCCAGGGTAATCAAATATTTAACGTATCGATAATAAGCCTTCTGAACAGGAAGGCAGAAAAGGTCATTCACATGAGCTTCAGTCCCAGTGGACACAGTGTCCTCATTTAATGTCGCTGACCTGGCAAGACGTTAGGCGACAATTTTGTCAGCTAAGGATACAGAAGAGAGACTTTTTCATCACCACTGCAGTGATCAGTTCCACATTTGTTAGTCTGACCAACAAGAGGAGGTGGATGCACAGGCGAGAGTCATCATTATACAGACACTGGAACTGACTGCTGTGCTGCAGAGGTGTGAGAAATCAGAATTAGAAATATAAGAAGAAAGTGAAATCTGGAGAGCAAGGTACAACATGCTGCACTAGAAAGTGGAGCGTCTACGCTGTTTCTACAAGTAACCAGAACAAAGGTGAAAGACATGAATATGTACATACTCATCTAATTTCCATGCTGGAAATTTCAGCTCAGCCCATGTCTTCAACAGAGTAGTCTTTATTTCACTTTTTAAATTTCCTCTGCTGAGAATACCAGTATTGCTGTAGCTTGTTTGCATATGTGTTGCCAGAAAAACATGAAGGAAAAGCATGGATTGGAAAGGAACAGGAAAGGTAAAAAGCAGGGCCCTGTGCTCTCAAAGCTGAGTTGGAGGTGCTCAGTTACCCAATTTTCTGCTCTGTTTAGAAGGGGACAAAAAAGAAAGAACAGACTCGGCATTGATGCAGCCTCTGTCTGGAAGGAGTGTTGGGACGGCTGGTGCGTTAGAGGTCCTGTGAATCATTGCTGCTGTTCTGCCAGCTCCGAAAGGAGGGACAAAATAAGATGCTCTTTCTCTGCTAGACCAGGTTCAGCTCCCAGACCTGAACTAGCGTGCATCAAACACATTTGGCATACAGGATTTCAGGAACTATTCCTGCTTTCAGAAAGTCATACAATGCTTTGTTGTCAGATCCGAAGAACAGACAACAGTGCTGATGCACTTCATTGCACCTGCAAGTTCATTGTGAAGATACATTTTCCCCACTGCTTGAGGTTTCCTTGTTTTCATGGATTTCCACTTTAGCTCAGATCAGTGGCCTCAAGCAAACTAAGCTAATTTTTAAAAAATAAATAAATAAATTCAAGCTTGCATTAGCTCATGGTCACTCTGTTATCTTTCGTTATAATGTGTAGGTACGTGTATTTAGAAATAGAAACATTAACGTGGGACCTGTTTAGAAAAAATGAGCATTCATTAGAAACTGCCTTTAGAACATGAGCATGGCTGAGCACTGGAACATGTTGCCCAGGGAGATGCGTTTTTTTCCATCTTCGAACGTTTTCAGACTTCAACAGGACGAGGTCATAAGCAGTCTGATCTAGCTCTGAAGTGAACCCTGTTGAGCAGCAGGTTGGACCAGGTGACCCCCACAGCTCCCTCCCCAGCTGAGTTTTTCTGTTACTCTTTATTCCACGGTAATGCAGAATGTTACCAAAGGAGGTGTTAGCGTGGGCTTCACCATCCAGAGCAGTCTTTGCACCGTGTTCAGCTGTCCTGGAGAGCTGGAATTGTCGATCATGTGTGGCTGTGCACCTTCTAGATGTTGCACGTGTTAGAAAAAAATATCTCCTAAACAGATTGAAACAACTGCTGTCGTTTGTCACCTCAAAATCTATGGCAAAATCTAAGGACAAGTGTCTCACATAATATGAATCCATCTGTCCAAACCAAGGGAAATACAGAGAGCAATGAAGTGGAATTATGTTTAAAATTACTGAAAGTATTTTGTCTATAGGTAAAACATCATAGCCTTACTGTCAAATGTTTCTAAAACTTTTACAGCTAGGAACAAGCTCTGTGTGTCCTGGCATGTTAGGAGAAACATGAAATTCGTCTTTGTTAAGCAGCAGCCCAGTAATTCAGTAGGGGTGTCACTGGTCTGGGAGCTGCTGTTGCCCATGCTTGGCTATGGCTGGATGTAGTTGTGCAGGAATAAGTTTGCCTCTGCTTAGAGGCTGGCCCAGATTCTGGTTCTTACAGCAGGATCTGCAGGTGCTGCAGGTTGTTTCCCCAAACCAGGAATAAACATTCAAATTATGTAGGCAGTGCTTAAGTGCAAGACACATGTAATTCCTGTGCTCTTTTACACAGTAAGTCTGTAGGGTAAAATTTTCTTAGTTAATGATGAGTGTAAGATAGCTGGAAAGGTTTTGGTGGGGGTTTTTTAAGCATCATTTCAGAGTTCATTGTAGGGTCGATTTATAGGCTTTCTCTGTCCTGTGGAACAGAGTGCTTTGCGGTCCCAGTCCTCCAGTCATCAGATCTGGGGGACATGCTGGAGCATGTCGTAGATACTTTCTGTCCCGGTTTCCTTTCTTTAAAAACCCAGCACAGAGGAACAGCATGAGAGAGGAGAATGTGGCGTGTGCTTGCGTCTCAGCCCAGCATGGAGCTGGGATACCCCCCAGGACTGCACTGCTCTGGGAGCTGGAAAGTGCTCCCAGATCCCACAGCATAAACACGGCTCAGAAGGATCAGACAACTGTCTCATCTCATGTCTCAGCTTAACACAGCTGATAACGGAGGTGATGGATGATTTTGGTAAGGTGTGCCATGGTTGACATTGGTGCTTTTCCTAGTAGACCCCAAAGCTCTTTCCCTCTGCCAGAAATTTGTTTCATGTATAGTCATGCTTTCGGTTCCACCACAGCCGGAGAGATGTTGTAACGCACTTGGGTATTGCAAGGCAGCTCAACAGTTCAAGTAACTTTAGCTGGTCTCAGTGGGAATAAATGCTGCAGATAAAGCTGGGGTCAGAGATGTACAGGGTATTTTTTTCGCTGACTGCCCAGGACAGGGATGTAAGAGCACGGGAATGGCTGTATGGAGCTGGAGCAGAGGATCGTCTTGCCCAGGGCTCTGCCTCCGGTGGCAGCCAGAAGCAGACGCCTAGGACAGAGCATAACAGGGCAAATTTCTCGTGCTCCTACTCCCCTCTGCTCCCAGTGCGATTTCCCACCATCTCCAGCTCAGGCACTTTCTGAACCAAATGTATTCAAATCATCTCTGATCTGTGTTTTGTTCACCCATGTGATTTTCCCATTTAATATGTGTGCTGTTTGTGTGTGCTGCCAAATTCCTCCTTTCTTTCTTGACAAAAAGTGTAATTTCCAGTATAACATCACCTTAAAGTACACTGATTGAAGTAACTACTGCTAATAAAAGAGTAGTACATATTTTCCTTTTATGATCCCCTTAAGTACTGCTTGATATGTTTTAATGTCTAACATTCCTAAGGCAGATGTTTGCCTTTCATGAAACATTAATTAGAATCTAAGAGTCAAAGAGGAGAAAAAAATACATATGTATATATGCATGTGCATCTGTGTGTCTGTGAAGGGGGAGGCAGTAGAAACTATGTATTAAAAAAAAGGCAATAAGTAAATATTTGAGGGGAAGACTTTATCAGCAGATTACACTGATATTTATTAAGCATATTAAAGCAACAAAACTACTATGTTTTTATATAGTATGATTTTGGCATCTCACTGCTATAGTAGGTGAAGTTTTATAAACTGTAATGAAAAATAATCTATATCTTGTTTCTTCACAGTTTAATATGTTGTATATAAGGATACTTTCACCAATATCCTGAGTGGGAGGGTAACATTATACAAGCTATCAGAAAATAAAATTATGTTATGTGAAAAGCTACTACAAAAGAAAGTAATTGAGAGCTGGAAACTGGGAAATGTGGTTCAATTCTCCTTTTCAAAAACACAGAGTACTCATATCGTCCCTGTTAGCGTCTGAAACTTGAAGGTCTTAACAGAGAAAGGATACTTTAAGTGAGATTAGCTCCCTGAATGAGCCATGTGCTGCTGTGCACATGTTCACTTGACTCAGAAATGTGCCAGAGAAGCCAAGCAAAAGCTTTGGGACCACGGTCGTCTCTGCTTCCTACTGTCCTTGGCGGGGAGCCGCTCCGTGAGCGTGAGCGGTGCTACTGCCCCGCTTCACCCGAAGGATGACTGACAGCTGCCATGGGTTTGCGTGAGATCGACTGACATGCTGGGAGGGGGTGCCGTCCCATCATGGATCCAAAGCCAAAGATTTTCAAAAATAACACAGAAAGGTCAACTCTGATACCCATATTTATTCACTTTAAGAGCTCTGGGTTTTATAGAAGTTAAGCAGCCAAAACCCACAGTGTTTCTGCAGCTCAGGTTGCCTTTGGATGCCGAGCAAATGCAAGAGATCCAGGGATTTTCTTCAAGTGCTCATTACCATCTGAATGCAGACATGTTATAGTCTAGTTTTCTGCTTTTATTTCATTTGCCTGCACTTTTAGTTATTACGACCGAAAGGTTGGCCAAGAAGCTTTGCATGTCTCATAAAGTAATGATTCACATTGCTAAATTTATACACTATTTGTGTATTTGAATATTGTATATTTATATCTTTCTTCCCTTTAAAAACAAAGAAAAACTGTAAATATCTGGATGTCCAAAATTGGCCTGAGGGTGAGATATGAATGTTTGCCTGTTGGTTCTATCCTGTATTGCCAAGGCACATTGTCACCTCCTAAGTATTTAGCATGCTAATATCTCCCAGTTTTTGTATCACAAGAAGCAGCTTCGTTGTAGAGCAGAAGGTGGATTTTTACAGTTGTGTTGATATATATTGAGTGAATCAACACAATCCTTGTGTTGATTGCTTATGTCCATGTTCTCGACTTCTTCATACAAATTCTGAATTTCCATGGAAGTTGTGGCATTGGTGGTAATCACAGCTAGTTGTCACTGGAAGGGGTGATGACACTCCCCTAACCCTTGGCCACAGGTTCCCATCCTCTCCCATGTGTCAGTGCAGGTACTTGACAGACTCCACTATTTAGGGGGCTAAACCAGCAAAAGCAAGCAAGCTGCTCAAGTGGGTTTTTTGCAGAATTGACTTTTTGTCATTGTGGGTCCCTGAACTGGCTCGCTGCAGAATCAGACAAGTGCCAGTGCTGACACAAGGGAAAGCAACTGGAGCAGGACTGTCCTGGTATGCCAGCTTAGCCAAATCACATCCTTCGACAGCCCAGAGCCTGAGAAACACAGGAGGACCACAGCTTGCATTATGCCCGCCTTGTGGGCATGCTCTGGCCTGCCAAGCCCCTCATCTGGGCTGAGCAGAAGCTGCACGGGGCTGAGCCCAGTCTGGTTCTCCTTCTCGCAGTAGCCAGAGTGGAGGGGACACAGCTGATACGTGTCTGGGTTTCACCCCAAAGTGAAGTTAGCGTCTGTTTTTAGCAGCCGTGGACTATTGTTAAGGTGCAACCTTAAGTCTCTCGTTTAACTACAGGGCCAACTAGGGGGGAAGGTAATACAGTCTGAATGCTGTAAAGGAGAGACGTATGGTAAGGTCTGGGGGGCTTCAGACATAAGCTGGTCTATACCTGTTGGCCCTGGGTCGGTGTGTTTTCCCTGAAGTCTTGCGAGGCAGGCAGGAGACATAGCCAGAGAGCCTGAGCTCATAGTGGAGGGGCCGAGGAAGAGTAGAGGTGGCAAGCACAAGGACGAAAATGCAACACTGGGACACTGTTGGGGTTTGTATGGCAAAGAGCAAAGCGGTGGCTCGCTGCTCATCACTGGCTCCGTGCTGGCCGTATCAGCCAGCTCTTGCCCAGCTTGCTGGGATGCCAGCAGCACCAGGCAGCTCGTACTTTGGTGGCCAAAAGTAACACTGCATGTTTTCCACAGCGTGGGAGCATGCGAGCAGGCTGTTTGTGGGGAGCAGCCAGCATGCAGCAACCTGTCAGCGCATGGCATGTTGTTGTGTCGCAGCACTCAACACAGTTCAAGGCTTTAATTAACATACCGTGCTCCCCGGGCAGCTCTGCTCTGCATATCGCGTGGAAAACACAGGATCAGTATAAAAAGACCCGCTACGTGTGTTTTTAACAGTGTTACTGCATATGCCAGGGGCCTTTCCCCGTCTATACGTAGAATGGAGGCGAAACCCCCAGGAGGTCATGGGCAGCATTCGTAGAAAGGAAAAACAATCCTGCATTACCAGGGTTGTTATAATCCCTGTCGCATGCAGCACAGATCACCTTCAGGAGAACTTGATGGCCATCTACTGGCGAAGCCCCAGTCTTTGTTTTACTCTGCAGACTTTTTTGCATCAGAGACAAGCACTTGGCCATGTGTGAGTTGCAGAGATGCATGTTTTCACTTCCAGCTGGAAATAACACAGCTGAAGTTTCGTAAATCACCCTAAATGCTCACATTGATTTCATTCATTTCACCCTTTGAGCATTTCACCCTCCACCCTTATGGAGGCAACCAGCAGCGTCCCAGGATTTCTGTTAGTGTTATAGTTTCTACACTAATACAGAAATTACACTGGTTTTAGAAGTAACGAACTGCAAATAAATAAACGTCAAGTTGACAGGTCAGAACCCAATTTTCTTCTTTGTTAATTTATCTTTCAAACCTGATGTATCAGCAGTAATTTGATACATCCTGCAGTTTGCCTGGGATGTTACCTGTGGTATCAGTCCTAATGCTAAACCCCACCTTGAGCCTTAAAGGCTGCCTGAGAGCTTGGCCATTAACAGGAGAACTGACAGCTCCTTGCTTGGGCACCCCGGCAGCTCTCGGCAGCTGATGTGTTTCCAGGTCTTCACTGTGGGCAGTCTGTGAGGGACACAGTCAAGAGAGGCTGCTATGGAATGATGGGGTTTGAGTTTTTTTAATTATTATTTTTGTTAACTAATTTTTGTTTTTTTAAATTTATTTTACATTATTTTAAAACACATTGTAAACAAAAAGAAAAAAAACTCAGTAAAAAAAAAAAAAACGTGTGAGTTCCCAGTCATGTCCATTCTCAAAGTCTTTGTCCGCTGTAGTGCCATCAAACAGTGGTTTCTGGAGCCCTGTGCTGACCAGAGCCACCTGGCAGAACCCCCATGGTCTTTAAAAGGCACAAAACATGGTTTTGCGGACTTTTTTTATGTGTCTCTGTGTGGTCGGTGAGGGTATTTTGTAGAAATTGCTTGAGAAGGAGGAGGGTGTCCCTTTACTGCTGCATGGCCAAGGGTAAGAACATCAGCAAATCAACTGACAGTTACTGTGAGAGGAACTAACCTCAGGAAGCTCCAAGAAGCACCTTGTGCTCTTTATAGGGCTTCCTGTGGTATCTCCATTTTTAAAAAATCACACAGCTTTTATAAGGCTAAAACAAGGTTGGTGGTATCAGGTAGGATCTGGCTCCTTTTCCACCGGTGAGCTTCTCTGCACTGTGGGGTCCCCCGGTGCCACGGGGGTTGGAGTGGCAGAGGAAGATCCCCTTTGGAGGTGTGCTCTCCCTTGCCACCTGAGTCCCTTCTGCTGGCTAGTTTGTCATTTAGCCTGCACTGCTGCAAAGGGAAGGCATGAGGTTACATTTGCTGGTTCCAGCTGACGGTAAGCTTTCTCCTCGGCATCCTGAGCAAGTGATGGCTGTGAAGCTTGCGAGGGACGGTGGCAGTGCATGGCACCTTCTGTGGCTTATTCGGTTGTTTTCCCTGGCATGGAATAGGTAGGATGCTTCGCCTTTTAGAAAGAGGGAGCAATCCAGTTAAGAAGCAGCAGCACTGATCATGTGCCACCTTTGCGGCACTGCTTTATGCCACCATCTCCTGTATAAATACCCGGGAAAGCACAGAGCAGTTCCCAGCAGTGAGGTCACTTTCTTGTACGTGACAAATAGCTTTTTACAGAGTGCTGACTCTGCTCAAGGTTCGTTTTGTCTCGGGGCTGGAAATTGCAGCAGCGTTATAAGCTTAATCCTCCTCCCGTTTAAACAAGCTGTACTATCCAGGATCTAAACGCCCTGTTACAAAATAGGCTTTTAAGACGGCTTGTAAATCACATGCAGCAAAAATGATGCACAAATATTTATTTCTAAAGATTTTCTGGTCTTGAGCACTGGATTTTGTACCTTCAGTATTGAGCTTTAAGATTTGATTTACATGTTTGCTTTTTATTTTAGCTGGTGGGATGTTTAAAAAAAATGGAGTAGTGAGACCGTTCTCAGTGAATCATCTAACCCAGGACTTTTATTTGCCCTGAGATGCAGATGCTTAAATGCAATTCCGAAGCCATTTCTGTGACAGCTAAACATATCTGTATTCCTGTCACACAGTTAAAGTGCTGATGCGTCTTACTCTCTTGGGGACTACTTTTTGCTAGTTAATGTTGATATTACAGGCCTCTGTCCATTTCTTCCTCCATTTCAGAAATTCCCTGCATGCCCTTTTACACACATCATATTATAGGCAAAAATAATTAATCTGAAAAATCTCTTTGCCTGAAGGTGAAATATGAATATACATCAAGTGTTAAGAGAAAAAGAGGGCTGTCAGAAAGAGAGTACTCCATTTTTTTTAAACAGTGCTTTAAATTAGGGTTGTACTGTAAAAATATTTAAACAAAAAGAAAAATGCATAATTTGAACTACCACAAACGCAAGGCTGAAAGGTTTATAATGCAGCAAATTGGAACATGAGTGAAATTGCATGCTAATGGTGCGAGATGTTTTATGCAAAGTTTTAACCCAATATAAATAGTCCTCAGCAAATTCTGGAAATCTCTAAAAGTGCAGTTTATGGCAGAACAGCTATTGCTGTAACAGCACTGGCTATTGTAACAGAAGGTTGAAGATTGGTGTTGACACAGGAGCTTCTCAGCAGATGCATCAACATCAGTGCTTCTTTCAAATGCCTTTCTTAGTGTCTTAGCTTCCCCAAAGGTTCGTGCTTACTTCTTTTCATGATCAGATTCAGTTTCTTTTCCTCCAATTCATTTTCATTTGACAGTCTCAAATTCTTTCAGGACAACTAGGAACTTGCATCTTAAGAGTTTAAAAGAGCTGGCTGATGAATCTCCAGATCGTTTACCTTCAATGTCAATAAACCCAGGAATGTGGGGGAAGCCCCAGAAACATAATGAAGGCCAATGTTGTTCCACTACTTAAAGTAGCTAAACAGGCTTGTAGAACTGTAGGTGAACATGACTGCTGTGCAGTATAGCCATAATGGGGTTGATAAGGTGATCAATTAATAATGATTTATAGATGGGTAATATAATTAATGGAAGTCAATGGGGGTTTGGATCTTGGCATCCCAGCCTGATAATAGTTTATGACACAAGTTTATCTAACCAAGGCAAGTGCATTGTTGTAGCAGGCTTTCTTCAAGTATTAGACTCGGTACATACTGTATTTGTAAAATAAAGTAACGTGACTTCAGCATTACTTTTTTATTTGCTTAAGATTTGGATAACTGATAGGCCTTAGGATGTTGCTGTAAATGGAGTATCTTCGCTGAGCACAGACATTTCTGTGGGGATTGTTTGCTGGCCCTGTGCTAATAAACGTTCTTATTTATCAGTGGTCTGAAAGGAAATAAAATTCATTGACTTGCAGGTGAGAAATTGAGAATTGTTAAATAAGTAAATGGGAAAATCGCTGCTACAGGGTGATATGGATCTCTTAGCAGCCTGTATGCAAGCAAACAACAGGTGTTTGGCCAAATGAGAGGATCAATAGTCCAGATCTGGGTACTGGAAACACATTTTCATAAAAGGTTTTAGGATTTTTATCTATTTAAACTTGTCAAAGAGAAATTATGCAGGCTATATATAAAGTTGTTTAGAAAGCAGGGTTCAGTGAGCTTGGATATGGACATGTGTAAAAATAGAACTAAAGCTCAGATAATGTCAGGTTACTTCATTATTGGAGCAGTATTTCAAGGATCTTGGTGTTTTCTCTGGCAAAAAGCACTTGTAAATCAAGACTTGAATTATTTTATACTGCAAAATACGCTCTAGTTCAAGCACAGATTGTTTCAAATACATGCTGTGGACTACATTGTAGAAAAGGAAATAATTAATTGTTAAGGTCACTTCTGGCACGGTGATATATTACAGCTGATCTTTTGGGGCCCAGGATATACACCATGCTTTTGCTTCATTTTTTGCTTCTGTTCTGTTTTTTAGTTCCATTTCACCGTTCAGTATTGAGAGCACAAGGCGTCAGAGAAGGTCCGAGTCTCCAGACTCCAGGAAGCGGCGCATCCATCGGTGTGACTTTGAGGGATGCAACAAAGTATACACAAAAAGTTCCCACCTGAAGGCTCACCGGAGGACACACACAGGTAGGACTTTTCTGGCACTGTGTACCACAGTTAAGACAAGCGGGTTCCTTTCTGCCTAATTCAGGATGTCTTGAACTCGTCATCCTACACTAAGAGCTGAATGTCTGTACCTAAACAATGGAGATGTCTGCGGGTGCATCAGCATTGGCATTCTGGTGCAGCTCGAGAGTGCTTTTGAATTGAATTCCCCTGTCATCCCCGCTTCTCGGCACAGGAGCGGTCTCAGCACAATCGGACTTGTTTCAGATGAAACTAAACAGAAAAGTAGCCTCCAGGGACACACTTAATGTGCTTCAACGAGCAATGGGTGGTCATTGCTTGGGACCAACCAGAGCTAGTCCAAAAAAAACCTCAAGAAAACCATATACTGTGGACATGGATCTTCAGCACCATTTTTTCACTCTACAGACCTGCTCCTATTGAGCTACTACTTGCTTTTACAGATGTAGACTTTGAATGATAGGTGCCACTAAATGCCTTCAGTTCAATTCAAGTGTAAACTCAAGAGCTCAGTATTTCTTTCTGGAGGCTTTCAGAGGCACCTACCACATACTGCAGAGGGAAGCCAGTCCCTTTACAAGAATAGGTTGCACTAGGTCCCTACAACAGAGATGCAAGAGAGGTGCCTAGATGAGCTGGGTCCCATTCAGTGATGATAATACCTAACACTTAATCAATACCTGATGTCCTTATTAACTTTATGGGCTGTTACTAGTCTACATGACAGGCATGTAAGGGTAGCTGAAGCAGTGATGTGTAATTGTTGTATTTTTATCGTGGATAAACTCAGGAGCAGCAATTTGAAGTCATCAAGAACAATTCAAAAGGGAATTGCTTGGATGGCTAGAAAGGCAGTGGACAGAATGCTCTGAGTTTCAGTGCTGTTCCTTACTCTGCTGCTGATTTGCTTAAATTAGATTTATTGATCTCTCTGCTCTTAATGTACTTCAGTGTTCTTGTAACTCCTTGGAGAAAAGATGGTGTTTATCCAGCATGTAGCACAATGTTGTTCTTTGCTGAGAATCTGCTGGCACTTTCTGTGGTGTGATGTACTCTAAAGAGTATGAGATACTATTTTAAAAAATTAAGTGATGGCTTCTACATTTCAAATGAGGCCACGTCTCCATCACTCTTTCCAATATGTCTTTTGGTTGGTAGGACTTTTGTTGAGAGGAATACTGAACAAGGCTCCGTCCTAATACCCCCTACTAAACCAATTAATGTAAGGTAAGAGTCCCTTCCTTAAACAGCGGAAATGTTCTGGTGATCTGGGAATTTCATTACGTTTCCCTCTAGGCCAATTATTCTAGTTTCTTCATATCTTCCCATTAATGCTTGTGCCTTCTCCTCTCTCTTAAGTTATCATGTCTCGCCTTAATTCTTTTTTCCTCTTCCCTGTTCTCCCATCTTCAATATGGTCTTTTGTCCCTACCCTTCTGATATATTTTATATACCCTTGCCCTTTCACCTTGTTCTCTCTCATTCCTGTTTTATTCCTTTTATCCCAAGCTAACCCTACTCTGTCCCTTTCCTTCTCCCTGCCCTGATTTCTAAGTTGTTTCCCTATTCTTGCCTGTATCACCCTTTGAGCATTTTATGGCTGTAGCAGATTAGAGGGCAGAGAGCCCAGCAGAGGTGTGAAACTGGTAGACTTCTTGGTTTGAACCAAAAATACCACTTACGTGCTTATACCACAGGGAGGTCACTCTTTTCTAGCCTGCAAGACTGGTGACCAGTGCAGGAGTATAAGCAAGCACCACGTAAGGAGCTGAGTTACAAAACTACATGTGAACAACCTCAGAAATGCCACACCCAAGTTAGCCCAGAAATACAGAAGGCTCTTCTCTGCCATGACGTTTTAAATCACTGAGAATCACATTTGTCATGAGTCTGTAATTCATTTGTGATCTCATGGCAGACCAGCACTTGTAGGTAACGCACCCAAATCAGTGTTAGATAGTCTGCACTGCTGAATCTCAGGCTGTGCACTTAGGGTGCTCAAAAGTAGGCACTGAAGGCTTGAAATGGTGTTGGTAATTACAGTTTTTGCAGCTGTAACTCTCCAGCAGTATGAAGGCAGTTTCTGTACCTGCCATAATCGTAGGATCCATCTCCTCAGCCTTGGTTCCCTGGCAGCTGGGTGTCTAGGCTATGTTATCTGTCTGGGATCTCTGGGTAGTCAGAGAAGAGGGATTGGCACCTCTGGGGCACGTTATTCCCTCTTTAGGTAGACCCAGGGATTGGCTTGCCACGTTGCTTCTCTTTCACTGCTGAATACAGAGGAAGACCGGATACCTGCCTGTTAGCTGGCTGAAATGAATCCCCACCCCAAAAGGCAGCTGTCTGAAATATTTTGCAGTCATGTTGGATGTTGGTTTATTCCTTCAGGGAGAAAAGAAAAATAACATCAAATCAAAAACCTTCATTAAATGGTCAGCTGTTAACTGCTTTATATTGTCATGTCTTCATGCCTGCTGCAATGTAAGGAGTAAAGTGTAGTCTAGAGAGAAGGTGAGCACTGAATTTAGGCAATGGATCCAGTGAGAAAATCTGTATTGAGCTGTTAAAATTAAATGTGTTTAACAGAACACTTCTCAGGTCTTGGTAAGAAGTTGGTATATTCAGACTTACATGTAGCGTTGGCTGTAAGCATATTCTATGTATTAATCTCATCTTACATTTTTTATCTTGGCCTTTACTTTTGCTTCAGGCAAAAGAAGTTAATTATTCATGTATGACCCACAGTAATTAGTGCAGTTTTGGATAAGTATAAATGAAGTATGACAGCTATGCATGCAAGGGTGAGCAAGTTTCAGTAGGAAACTTTCTGAGAAAAGATCACAGAAACTCAGCATTGCATAATCTGGGCTTTTTTTTTTTAGGCAGGCTGATTTTACAGACAATTGTTTACCTAAGCAGGATGTGTTTGAGATATTTTTTTTTTATTTAATATATATGCATTACTTTTTTTTTTTTTTTCCATTTACTATATATACATAGCCACTAAAACGTTCTCAGTCGTTTGGATACAGGAGGAAAAACGATGCGGTATTTTGAACAATTTGGTTGGTTAGAAAGTATACTTCTTTCAAACTTAATTAAAAACGGCAACAAAATATTATAGACGGTAACAATTGCATTTGATTCTCTTAGAGTGACCCCTATTTTTTTTTAAGTATGCCATCGTCTAGCTCCCCAATACTTCTCACCAGTGTCCTCAAAACGTAGTGTACTGGTGTGGGCATGGAGTCCACTGGGGGGCGAGCTTGAATTACACATAGTCTCTCCAACTAGAAAAACTGCAAGTGAAACCTGTAATAGTTAGAGCATTTCATAAATCACAAGCACTGGTATTAAATTTCTCTTTCTAGTATCAGCTTCTTGTTGTTGTTTTGCCAAATCGTCAGATAAAGCTATGAGGAGGTATCGGGTGTGATGGAGAGCCTTCGGGGCTTGCAGGCAATCTCGCAGCTCAGGTTTATCAACTCTTTCCGCAAGGAGAAACTGTGAGAAGTTGGCTCACTGGAGTTGTGTTGAGTTAGTTTCTGCTTCAGTGAACTTAAAGAAAATTACTAATGTGTGACTCTACCCATGAGTTATCTCCAAAAATGGGAAAACCAGCAGCCCTGGGTTGCATTCCCGGTCTGCTTATGTCTGCATTGTGCTCGGCGTAGGTGCTGGTGTCAGCCCTGGGAATGAGGAGAGCTGTAACTCCTGTTCCCCATGAGATCTGCACCCATGCAGCCCTGGTGGGACTCACCTTCTTCAGTTTGCTGCTTTTACTTTGAAGACGGAGAGGGAAACAACCGTAGCGTTATTTTATGACATGTAATGGCTATTTCAAGCCTTTCAGGCAGTACTAAAGTTGCCATTGACACTTCAGTAGGACAGCTAAGCATTGCAGACTAAGTTGCTTCCACTGTGTTTTTTTTCTCCCATCAAAATTTCATTCTAAAAATATTTAAATTTATCTTAATGAATTGTTGTTTCCTTTTCTACTAGCCCTGGTTTGTGAAAGATCTACATACTCTGTTCCCTCTGAAGAGAGATGATGAAAATCTGTTAGGTTTTATGTAAATCGAAGAGGCAAATCATACCTTCTGTTGAGAGGCTGATAGGGGTTATAAAAACTAAACTTTAATAACTGATCTGGGAAGTCGGTGAAACTGGAAATCATGGGTCTGTGAAAACTGTAAAATGCATTAAATAATTTCATTATTTTGGCAAAAAGCAGGCAGATATTTTCATGCCATAAAGTTGAGGACATACATCTCGACCTCCTCTCTAGTTGGCTGGATGTTTCTGGAATGTTAATGGAAAGCTGCAAAGTAGTCAAAATTGTTTGCAATTTCCCTGTTAAATTTCACTTGACTTGTCATTATTTTTCAATCATCTGTAACTATAATGAAACTAAGTTTATAAGCTAGATACAGTGAAGGTGGCAGGACAAAGCCATGCAGTCAGGCCATTTATCAGGTCAAATGCAATGTAGTACAGTCTCAGGTGAAATAATAAATTTCATGTATATATTATTATAGCCTCAATAAGCTTATTAGTTGTGGATGAAGGGAGTGACTGGAAAGACGGGAGGACAGGGGAGTCTGTTTTAGGGAGAGAGAAGAGGCAAAACAAGAGCAAACGTCCTTTGGGGCTAGTTACCATAACAGTGCAAAGGAGACATTAGAAAGTGGAAACACCTTTTGGATAGATGACAGTAATCATACAAAAAACTCACAAACCCTTTTTTATTCATAGTGATTTCAGCTGCCTTGTTAATGCATTAAATAATGAAAAGCATTATTATCAAGAGATGGCAGGTTCTGGCTGCCAACAGAGACGCTGCAGGGCAGTGGCTGCTGGCTGCGGGCAGTGTCCCGGGGCATGCATGTGGTGGTGCACCCAGTCATGGACAAACTGTCCCACTGGACAACCACGTGGCTAAAAGCCACTTCCACGTCTCATCCACAGGCTACTTAGTCTGCAAATCCTAGTGTGCACTATTCTGTTTTAACCTGAATCGCCGGCCTGTTAGTACCAAAGCTAACCTTTGCATATCATGATCCAGTTTTCATAGACATCATCTGTCTCCTCTTAAATAGGGAGAGCATGTAAATTTGAGGCATATAATGTAAATTGAAGAGGCAAATTATGCTGTCTGTTAGGGGGCCTGGTAAAGAACACAGAGACTTGAAAAGTGTAATGCATAGTACATGTGGAGGAGATGTAAAGCTCTTCTCTTTTTTCTAAGGATGCAGAGTACACTGGGTGATGTGAACGTGTCCCAGAGCGGTGCCTAGCATGGGGACTGTGACCTGTCTAACCAACTACATAGTCATTTAAAGGGAAATTTGATTTGTCTTGGATTTCACATCTGAAGTTTCTCACAGCTAAATCCAGTTGTAGTTCATTGTGGCTACCCTCTTACCATATGGAGAAGCCTAAGGAGTTTAAAACATTGGATGAATCATTCTGAAGAAGTCAATAAAGAAAGAAGATGCCTGCTTTAAGGTTATGTGAGACACAATTTTACAACGTCTGATACAGAAAAGATTGCTCCCTGTCTCTCACCTCTGTAGGATTTTATGTTATTGTAGGAGTAATCAGCATTCTGTATTTCTGTGCAACCTTATTTCAGTCGTTAGTTACTAATCTCTGGAGGAACATGGCAGAGTGGCTTTCTGGGGTCAATGGCAGCAACAGCCTGGGACTTGCCAGTTGGCCTGAAGTGGGAATGGATTTAGTCTGTGAGCATAGGGCATTGTATAGCCATGGCCATGGCTTTGCTCCTGCCTCCGAAGGGTAGAGGAAGGCAAGAGCTGTAACCAGAGCACCTTCTGTGGGACTCAGATACTGGGCTGCAAGTGCTGCTTTTCATCCGTGAACCCCAACCAGCACCGGGTCCCAATGACTCTTCTCAGTGCGGCTGCTGCAGAAGATGCGGCTGCTTCGTTAGGCGCTTACAGAGGCAGGCTGAATATAGCCCCCAGGCCAAATGAATTTTTTAGTGTTTGGTGCTTTGTCCTTGATCAACGCCTATATCGTTCCTGAGAGATGAGAGCAAATACCTTTGCCACAGACGTAATGAAGCCTATTTGTCAGTGTCAGGGGGTCTTCAGCGGCGTTACATGGAGACAGTAAACATCTCAGCAATGCTGTTTTGTACCTGAGAAAATGACAGCATTTCCTCCCTGAGATGTTCCTTTATAGCTGGGTTGAGACACCACCCTAGAAGAGAGAGGGCTAGTGAGTGCACGGGTGTTTTATTTAGTCTGTCCTTTTTCAAACATTGCATTCCTCTCACTCACTGTTGCTCCATATATTATTTTAATATGAAAGGGCCCCTGTCATTAGTCTTTGTTCACATTTTCCTTTGAGCAATTTCAGAGCAGACTTAAGAAGTCAGAGGCACCAAAAAAGTTATTTTTGCTCTGTAGGTTTTAAAACTCCATTCATTACCTGTTGTTTTCTTAAGGTCTGTTTAATGCCTTTTGCTAGCTATAAGTTCCAGAGAGATATTTACAGATTTGTAATCCCTTCTTTAGGCAAATATTGGGAGGAAGCAACATTTTTTAAATAATCCTTCTGGATTTGACTTGAACTGTGTAGATTTTTGGCCTACTTTAAAATTAACACCTCTTTGTCACCTGTCCTCCAGACTCACTCTTCAAAAGCCCAGCTTTTCTTTCGCATGTCCTGTGTGCTCCCTAGGCCCTTATCCCAGAGCTCTCCTCCTCCACATAAATCTGTCGGGTGAAAAAAGCTGCAACAGCAGGTTCACATGCTGTTCCAGAAACTGGGAATTTAAATAAACAAAGCCAATTTAAAAATTAATTTGCTTTAAGTAAAATAGGAGGTTCTATTTGTATTGGGTGATGCTTTTATTTTTTAAGAAATACTTTCTTCTAGTGTTTAACATTTATTGCCAGTTTCAATAAACAGTAGAGCTTTCCAATGTGGAAACCAGTATATTTCATGGAATTCTTCACTTCTGGTTTTCTGCTCTTTCTTCATGCATTTCCTATTTAGAAGATAAACAGATTATTTAATAAATGGGGCTGCTGAAGCCTCAGCCTATTCCCATTGATGTGACTGAGTTCAGATTTCAGGACAGAAATGTACTTAAAAGCAGATGTCTGCTGGTGCAATATGTACCAGGGTACAAAGGCAGACTCACCAATGCCACCACAGCCTAGTAAGGTGGTGTTCAGAAATGGGAACCTCTGGATGTAGTGGAATAGTTGTCTGAGTCCAGCTACTTACGGGCAGGTGTCCATACCACAAGGAGCTTGTACATCCCGTTCTCTTCCAATAGCTGCTCTGTGGAAAGTTAAATGATTTCATTTCTGGCGCATTTTGCGAGCTCTGAATTCACCTTACACACGGGGAGTCATTCCTCTGCATTGTAGGTCTGATGCTGTGCCGATATGGAAGAGTGCCCACGTGGTGATTCCAAGGCACTTTGATGGGAAAGCAAGTCTAATTGCGTCTGTGATTGCTTTCAGTCTCTAGGTTATGAAAAATATTTGCAACAGTGCCCCTTGACTTTGTAAATATGGGGTGCATATGTGTTTTGTCTGTGTGTGGCACGAGGGAATAATGATGATTTCATTATGCAGAATAAAATTTTCTCTAAGTAAACCATGTAGTACTTAATATTCTACCTCCAAAGAACTGCAGTTCATCTAAGGTCTCAGGCATGATTGTGGTCTACAATGTGTAGCCTTGCAGTGGCACGGAGGTGAGAAAGACCTCTCTACTCCCATTCCCTCCAAAATTCTTTCCCAGATGTTGCACCCAGACCTGGAGGAGTAAATACACAGGGTTTCCAAGGATGTTAACTCTTGCAGCCCACTCAGTCCATGGCAGAGGGAACAGGATAACAACTCGCTGCTGAAATGCCTATTACCAGTGATACCCCAAGTCTTTCGGGAATCGTGTCTGGAGTTGCTCGTGCCCACCCTGGCCTTTTTAGGGCAGCCTTTGATCAGAGCGTGCTCAAAACTGCAAGTAAGCTTCACAAAAGCCTTTGTTTTAATGTTTTATTCAGGTTTTCTTTTTTTCTGCTTTCTTTTTTCCATGGCTAAAAGGAAACGAGGTAGAGCCTGAAAGCTAGTGTTTTCAATCTTTTTGCAAATAAGTAGGTAGAAAACTGGGGAGATTTTACAAAAACTTCTTGTTTCGTGGGAAAAGAAAAAGATCAGGTGACACCTGTGTAGGACAAGGGGTTATTTTCTGCACTGCAGTGTGTTCTCCACATAGGATATGAAATGTAGTGGTATCTTGGTCACATGAACTCTAATGATCTTTTCCCTTGTCATGTGTATTCTTGTCAGTTAATGTTTTTCTTTAGTATCATGTATATTTATTCTGCTTTTTATGGTGATAAAAGCTGGTATCTCTTCATTTGGGAAGTTTAATGCCATTCACAACTCATTTACTTAAATGGGAGGTGGATTTTTAATGCTCTGTTTCTGCAGACAGCCCAGCACACCAGGGACCCAGCCTCTGCTTGAGACTGACTTCTAGCACAATAAACAACAAATAATTGGTTGTGCAAAACTGAGTGAGACAAAGCTCATCCCTTGGAGCCTTTTTGTTCTTTTTTTATTTGTTTGTTTATTTCTTTGGGGGGTTGTTTGTTGTTTTGTTTTTTACAGGCAGTGGAAGGTT
The DNA here is from genome assembly GCF_034638445.1 of Ciconia boyciana. NCBI lineage: Eukaryota > Metazoa > Chordata > Aves > Ciconiiformes > Ciconiidae > Ciconia > Ciconia boyciana. The sequence continues at coordinate 174,883,030 of NC_132934.1, forward strand.
TAACTTTTATACTGAGAAACATCAGTATTGCTCTTGATGAACATGGTGGAGCAATCCCTGGAGCATCCAGGAGGAGTGACGGTAGCAGAATCGGAGGCAGATGGCAAGGGAAGTGTCACTTGTTTGGCATCTCCCTTGCAGTTATGGACCACAGTGAAGGAAAGGTGTTTTATCTGGGGAGGCCAGACTAAAACCCAGGCCTGCAGCACCCCAGTTAAAGAGAGTTAGTGTGTAGATCTGCTGGCACCCTCCATGCAGTTGGTTGCTGATGGAAGTACAGATCTGTTGCATCACCTTTCCCAAATACATTTGTGAGTGAAGGCTGCCATAAAAGGAAGAATCTCAGTGCCCCATGGCACTGGAAATTTGATAGTCCCATATATTTGCTGTGGCTGGAGGGAAGGAGAAAACTTCATACCATCTTCCACTACATAGATATATATAAAATATATATATTAAGTGTGTGTATATGCACTTAACATATACTTAAATATTTATATATGTACCACATCATGCAGGAAAAAATTATCAAGGAGGGTAATAAAGTGCTATTTGTCATCTCCTGTTGCGATTTGGTCTGGCTCATGGATTCAGGTGCACACAAAGAGGCCTTTTACATTTCCAAAAATTTTATTTTTTCTGTTTTTACAGGAATTAAAATGTATCATTTTACATCAGCAATACCCTTGGCAATGTACGTAACTAATCCTTGTTCCAGAGTGTTAATTCATTTGTATCTCACATAGCAGTAGGTATGTCCCATCGTGGGGCAGTCTCTGTGCAGAAGCCCAAAAAGAGAAAATGTGGAAGAGACGTTTCTTGGATTCCCCCTCTTTGTTTCTCTCCTGTGTGTGCGGTGACAGAACAGGGCTGAGACCAATGTAATGGATTTGCCTTCTTAAATTACAGATAATTGAATTTTGTGAGTCTGGTCACAAAGGCTTTTTTGCTGGGATTTGTATTAAAATAGCAGCAAACTGAGGCAGCTGTAGACCAAGAGGGGCATGTGGGACAATAGCAGGAGAAGGAAAGAGATAAGGTTGCTGAACTAGTACTGGTCTTGCAGAGGGAGTGAGAAGAAGGGCCAGGACGACAAAGAGGACCCAAGCTCAGCAGTGCAGTGAAATGGAAAGATAGTTGTGTGTTGTGATGTGGGAAAAGGACTTGCACCTCAATTATCAGAAGTGGAGCTTGTAAATAATCAGTTCGAGAGCTGCTAAAAGTGTGATGTTCTGTCTCTTGTTTTAGAGTGGAGGTTGTCACTGTATTTTTGAACTGAATAAATTGTTTTGTTCCCAGTTTTCACATGGAGAAACCATATCCCTGTGCTTTGCCTAAGTCAGACTGAGAACGAGGAATAAAAAACCTGAATTTCAAGACGTGTCACAGGCAGCACAGTATGTTCCTGTTCTGCTCGTGGAAAATGTTTTCCCAATCTTGCTCAACTGATCTGAAACTTCAGTCTCTTCCCAGAAAGATACTTTATTTGCATATTTTGACAATACTGAAACACAAAAGTCAAATTCACTATGTTCACCAAAGAGATATAGTGAATCAGTAACTTGGAAACAGAGATCCCAAATGACCTTTAGAAAGACATCTAAATAATTGAATTGGATTTTTGCATCAAAATGATTGAAAATATTTCAAACTTTAAAGGGATGAAACCAAGATCTAGCAGTTTCATTACAGAAAGTAAGGTGTTCCTAATATGTGAGTCATAGCATTGCTGTTCACTTTCTCTGCAGTTTTGGGAAGGTTGCTGATGCTCACTGTGTTGGTTTTCCTACCTGCAGAATGGACACGATATTTGTTACACAGTGCTATTACGAAGACAGACTTCTATGAAGGATTACATTTTAAAAAAAGCTTTATAAGGCACTTTGAAGTTGGAAAGTGCTTTATAAGTGCTCTGATGTTTTTTCATTAAAAAATTATACTAATAAAAATATCACACAAAACGTAAGAGTTGTCATTTTTCCCTTTCCCCTGTGTCTAAAAGCTAAGCTGCCCTCTTCCTCTGGGAGTGCCTGAGGCTGCTCATTATCAGGTAGTGCTTTTGCTGTAAAAAGATTATTTTCTGCCCAAAATTGCTTATTTTTAGTAGAAATGCAAAATCTAATTAGCCATCATTTGTGGTTTTCAATTTATGATTTCCCTTTCCAGAGTCCTATCAGTATGGGTGCAGTGTGACTGTCCCATATGTTTCAGAACGGTTCTGGTGTTTACGTGGGAGCTGAAACCAGCTGACATAAATACTACACCTTATATGTATTGCATAATATCCTGTAGCAGAAACCCAACCAGGAATCACCAGATGTCCTCAACCCTGCAAAGCTGCAGATCTGTTGACTTTGACTAGAAAATTTAACATCATCAAACATAGGCAGAGGCATGCGTGCTGGATTATTTGTTTTCTTTCAGCTTGCTATGGGCTAAATCCTTAGAAGTTCACTCTGTTTTTATGTGGGGAATACTCCTCCAAGAGTAATGGCAGTAGAAACTGAGTGTATTAAATATATGGCTGTAGATAGCACGGCTGGGCAGGTGCCGCCTATTAAACCGTGCAAGTTTGACTCAAAACCATTGTATTTTGTGAACAGAGCGAGGGACAGCATCTTCCCTATGCTCCCACCCTCCCAGTTTGGAAACTTGTCCTGCTTTCGGCTGGGATAGAGTTAGTTTTCTTCCTGGTAGCTGGTATAATGCTGTGTTTTGGATTTAGTATGAGAATAATATTGATAACACATTGATGTTTTAGTTGTTGCTAAGCAGTGCTTACACTGGGCAAGGACTTTTCAGCTTCCCATGCTCTGCCGGGTGCACAAGAAGCTGGGAGAGGGCACAGCCAGGACAGCTGACCCCAACTGGCCAAAGGGCTATTCCATACCATATGGCATCATGCTCAGTATAGAAACTGGGGGGAGTTGGCCGGGGGGCAATGGTCGCTGCTCAGGGACGGGCTGGGTGTCAGTCAGTGGGTCGTGAGCAGTTGTATCACTTGTTTTTTCTCCTGGGTTTTGTTCCTCTCTCTCTCTCTTGTTGTTTTCCTTTTCATTACAATTTATTACTAATATTATTTTTTTCCCAATTATTAAACTGTTTTTATCTTAACCCACGAGTTTTCTTACTTTTGCTCTTCCGATTCTCTTTCTCATCCCACCAGGGGGGAGGGTGAGCGAGCGGCTGCGTGGTGCTTAATTGCCAGCTGGGGCTAAACCGCAACAAAACTATAAACCAAGTTTCATTTCCAAGTGCTTTTCTAACTTTTTCCTTCTCAAAAGTGGAATTTCAGCTTGTGACTCTTTCACAGGGTGATGAAAGCTTAAATACAAAAAAATCTGACTATGTGCCTAAGCCTGTACCCCTGAACAGTCTGTTACGTGTATTTTCTAGTTGACTTTTATTTGGAACAAAAATGTTACCAGTATTTCAAAATGCTGAATACTGTTGCAAGAAGGGGCTACAGAGAAGTGATGTAATAACTCAGAGTCATGGTGAGAATTACATGTGCATAAAAATAGGATAGATGGGACCGTCTGAAGGGGACACAAATAAGAAGGGGCATGGCACTCAGCTGTAATACCAGAGAGGGAGGTGAGTTTATGCCAGAGGAAGAAATTGGTTTAGAACTTGATCACAGGGATGTTTTCTGTCCTAGTAGTAGACAGCGTTACTTCATCGTTACTTATGACATGGTTGCCAAGAGCCTGCTAAACTGATGAATAAATGAAGCTTAAATAATACACAAATGAAACGAACTGCAAGTGTGCAGGGAGTACATAGGGCATCTGCAATTGCAGTAAATAAAGTTCCTTGCCTAGGGAACGTAAGCCCGGCTCTGTTTCCTGGAGCTCCAGAGCAGTTTTCCCACTGGCAGAATAACACATAACTATTTACATGGCCGTTTTGTGGTATCTGTCTTTGAAGCATCTGGCATCAAATACCATGATACCAGATAGTTGATGGGCAGAGGGTAACTGCTGAGGAACATACCGCATGGGAAGTTCTGCCTGGGGCAGAACAGACCCTGGTCCCGTCATCTGTTACATGGCATGGTCTCCTGCTGGTACCCACATAGGGGTTTTTTTTAAGGAATATGTGAATGTCATCAGGTTGTAAAGTAAAAGTTTGAGAGAGATTTATTTCCGTGGGTGAATGATCTTCCGGATATTAGGGTACATGAATAAGGATATGGGAAGACAGATGTTGGGCTGTGGGGAGGGTGGAAAATTTTGGAAGGATTGGCTAAACAGTGGTCATTATTCAGCATTATTAATTCATTGTTTGCTTGAGTTTAGGGAGATTTAATGAGTAACCTTTGTAACTATGTTCTTAAGTGCTTAAGTGAGAGGAGTCATGGTAGGGTAGGAAAAATAATATGGTAAAAGTAATTAAACTAATCTGCATTGTGGCATCTGGACTACAAAAGGCAAGGTTTTGGAGGGCTCTTAGAAATAGATGTTTTGTTAACAGGAGATTAAAAAAATGACTAGTTCCATTTGGGGCATTGAGTCATACCTTTAAAACTTCATAATTAACTTCCCCAAACAATAGAAAATATTCATTTTCTACAGGGAACTGTCTAGAAGAACTTTTTCATGCTCCAGGGTCCCTCTTGATCCGTGTAAATGCCTGTCATGGCATACTGTTCACTGTCCATGCCTTGCAAAACAGAGCTGCGGAATAGCTTCAGAATACAAATTCTCTTGGGATCTTTTTGTTGGGTTTCGGGACAAAACAATAGAGCTCTCAAGGACAGGTGCAAAAGTAGAGGGTCGGCTCCCATGGAAATGTTCACAGCTTCAGGCATTTATTTTTAAATGGATAGCTTCTGTAAGTCTGAAACCTTACAGATTCAGAAGGTTGACCTAACTAACAGGGTTTTGTCTTTCTCCAGTTTTCTTTTTCTCCTTGTGTTAATTGCTGCAGGTTCTTAGTCTCTTTCCGCAGCTCTCTCTACTACCATTTTCCAAAAACTGTCCACTGTTTTGTCTTCTCCTTCATTCCCATGTTTCCACTACCCTGGGCAAGACTCACACCACCTGCTTTTACTCCTTAGAGCTGAATGAGAATTCGAGTGTCTGGGTGCATGACAGTAACTCTGCTATCCATGCTTCGGTGGCTGCCAAGCCATCGAAGGAGCCAAAACATGCTCACACTTTGAACCCGAGAGTTTCTTAGACACTTAAGTGCAAGTGCTTGCAGAGAGGCAGAAGTGTCTGAGTCAAAATGGTTGAGTATTTGACTTCAACTCCACTGCAATCCAGTCTTGAAATGGCAATATATAGACAAGCACTGGGGCTAGTTTCTTCCAATTAACGAACTACTTTTGTCCACCTCCTCACTCACCGTTTTCTGGGTTGCCCTGCTGAGGTCCTGCTTCTCTCTGTTGATTGTCCTGAGAATTTCAGCTGTGAGTGCCCAAGCTCATCAGCCAAAGCTGGTGTGTGATATCTGACACCAGCTTCCCATCCTCTAGCAGTTCTGCTCCTGCTGGTCCTTTCTCCATCCTTTGAACTCCTGGATCTTCCATTTTTTACTGTAGTTCTTACAGACTCAGTGGTCACTCTTCACGTCTGGGATGTTACCAAACAAAAGGCTAACAGTTAATATCGTATTGCCTAGGAAGAAGAACATTTTTTTTTCCAGCACCTGTCCATCCACAGATAACGTGGGTGTTTAACAGAAAAGTAGTATTATTATTCTTCCCCTAAAAATGAGGTTAGCGTAAAATGTTGTTGATTAATCTTAATGAAAAATTGTATCTTTCACAGTTTTATTTACAGTGGCTTTTTTAAGGTGCACGTGAGTGAATGTCTTCAGAGTAATGCTACTTTGCCTGTTTTTTTCCTTCTTATGCTATACACATATATTTAATTGAAAATAATGAAAGGTCTTCTTAGGTTGAGCTTGTAAGAGCGATTTTCCTTCAGTGGTGTAAATAGCTTGAGAGGAATGTGGTTAGTCCTGTCTCTCTCACATAGCTCTATAGGGGCTGGGTAAGCAGGACTCATTGAGGAGGGAGGCTGGAAGCAACACCTGGGAACTCCAGCCAGTGACCCGCGCTCACATCCTTCCATCAGCTGACTTTTATTTCTTACCAGAAGTGATACTGTTTTAATGGACGAACAAACTATTTCTGGTATTTCTCTTTCACTAACCATCCCTCCCTGCATCACGTTCTCCATTTGTCTTCTGCCAAGGGAAAGAAGAGCTGGGATTTGTGTACCAAAGAGGCAGTTGCAGGGGAAGGATCTCGTGGCAGGGAGAAACTTAGAATTTCAGATGCTTCTAAATAAGAATCCAAAGCTTAGGAAATACCTCCTCGTTTTGCTCTGGAAGTCTCTGTGGTCAAAGAAACCAACCGGGGCAGTATCCAGAGTCTAAACAAAAAGAGAGTTTTAAAGTACGTTGAGGATGGACAGGGCAAGCACTCTGCTTGGAAATTGTTGATGCGGTGTGACGAGACCATTAGGATAGACCTGCCAAGTGAAATGGGGAGACTGCTATATTTGTCCAGTGCTCTGCACCAACTGTTTGTGGCAAGGGTATGTATGTAAGACAGTTCGGTGGTGAATCTGAACACGTTTTGTAGCACTTTGTCATTGGCAAGAGCGTGCAACCCACCATCTGCCGTGTAGTTTGTGCCATGCAGCTCGCGGCAGCTGCCGGGTTCCAGGCACCCAACGCTGCGGCTGCCCAGGGGCAATGAACACTATTTGGTGCTTTGTGCTTGGCTGAAGACTGTAAAATTATCTAGCGTAAGTTGCTGCTGGTGCAGCTATGGGCTGTGGTCACCTCAGAGCCTGGATTGTTGGGTTCTCCTCACAGCAACTGTTTCCCACCCCCGTCTGACATCAAAACTGAGCACAGCCCAGATGGTGCACAGAAGGTACCAGCCCAAGGAGCTCAAATGTTGCTGACAACCCTGCTGACGTGCCTGTACAGCATCCAATTTCCTTAGAGAGGCACCCATGGCCATTTCAGATGGACTTTTCAGGGCTGTTTGTACTTTGTGATGATATTCTTACTTGGGAATTTTCTTTGGAAACCGAGGGCTCTCAGCAAAGCATTTATTGACTTTTGAAGAGACGCACGGAGGGAGGTGCTGCCTACGACAAAGCAAGTGTTGCGTCACTGGTTCATGCAATTGAAACAGTTTCTTGCAAGCTGCTTGTGATTCATAAGAGATAATAAATAACTGAGGAATTATTGTGGCTGACGAAGGAAACAGTTGTTGCAGAGATGCTCTTTTGTTGTCCTGGTTGTGATTAGCTGGTTTCAGAAGGGGACGTAAAAAAATCATTTTTGACACACCAAAGGAAGATACATACGGACCTCACACAGTTTCCCTTCCTCAGTTTTGGTGCATGCTCAACTGTGGGATCAAGGTTACTGACAAGAGCATTTAACATGTAGACGTCGAGGGCTGGTGATAGATATCACAAATCACATTTTGCCTACAAACGTGGCAAAAATGGGGTTTTATAACAGTTTGCTTTATGAAAGCACAGAATCCAGATTTGCTGTATTAATCTTCTCCTCTGACATGATACGACACAGGACATGGTGTATGCACCATGCTTATCTTAAAAAGCAGAGAGTGGGATTTTCCAAAAATCTACGCTTAGCCCAAGTCTGATGTCATTGAAGTAAATGGGTATTTATCAGCAGCGTTGTGGAAGTCCCATGGCTGAGTACATTTTAAAATTGTGCACCGTTCCTGGTAACATCTTACATACAAAAATAATTTTACTGAAAGTAAGTGCAATAAATAAAGAGGATGTTTTGCAGATTGAATTTTTATGTTTAATTGGGAAATGTTAGTTCATTTTTACCAGCTTGCTAAGAAATGTCCTGCAGTGGTGTTTACACAAATAATTTGAAACCTTCATAAACTTCATAAAAGTAATTGGAAGTCTGTGGCAGCCTGTGATAAATTGCTGAAATACTGGGTAATCTGGCCATTTTGGGAGAAAGTGTAGCCTGACGAGATGAGGGTAGCAAACTCGTACGGTAATCATGAGAATAATTACACAGCCCTTTGTCCTGATGTTAATCCCCGCATCACCCCTGCAAGGTAGGATCTATATTGTTGCCTTAATCCTGTTGATTTTCTTAGTCATGTGAATGCCACAGGAATGATAAATCTCAAGACCCTTTCCTTATATTCAGCAGATTCAGTACCTCGTAATTGTGTAATTTGGGCTGAAGCAACCCCTAGGCAGTGGGTGTTCATGGGAAGCGTGCAGAGGGGGTTGCGGGGATTAAGAGCAACAAGGGGAAAGTCACCACCTGTTTTTCCCCCTTCCCCTCTTTCTTTTGTCTCTCCCAGGAGAAAAACCCTACAAATGTACCTGGGAAGGCTGCACCTGGAAGTTTGCTCGCTCCGACGAACTGACGAGGCATTACCGCAAGCACACGGGAGTGAAGCCATTCAAGTGTGCAGACTGTGACCGCAGCTTTTCCCGCTCAGATCACTTGGCGCTCCACCGCCGCAGGCACATGCTGGTTTGAGAAACGCTACCTGTTCCAGCCGAGTTTAAGAGCTGGGTCTCTTAACTACCCGGAGTGAATTCAGCAGGGCTGAATCCCCCTCTACAGTGTTAACAGGCAGGGCTTTCCCTGATGTCCATAACAGAAAATAATAACAGAAATTAAAAAAAAAAAAGCAGGAAAAGAAGTGCCACTCTTCTCCTCGCCATCTGAAGTTAACCCCGTCTGCCCCTCAGCATGGCTACCCCCTGAAAGAGTCATCACAATCACCTGGGAAATAGCAGCCAAAATGCTAACAGGAATGGGCATTATTTTACATGCTGCGTCCTTTGACAAAAAATGTTTATAGCTTGTATGTTTTCTCAGCTGTCGGACGTTTTGTTCCTGAAAAATCACTGCTGATTGGAGGATTAGATACGACAAACCAAGGATGATGATGTTGATGATGATGATGATGATGATGATGATGATGAGAGCAAGACCGCTAGATCTTTATTAACCCATCTTTTCCCCTTGTTTTGAATACCATCTGGCCGGTGTCAGCATTACGCCCGAGCTGTGCTACAGACAAGCTGCATGTGAGTAGGCAAGAAGATTCTGCTGGAGAGGTCCCGCTGTTGGAGCTGAAGGGTCACTTGAGCAGACTTTTGCAATAATGATGGCGGCATTTTAATATTGTACCACAATTTGTCATTATGCCCTAGAGGACACCAGCCATTTAACCTTTTTCTTTTTATCTTTTTTTTTCCTTTCTTTTCTTTTGTTGTTGTTGTTGTTGTTGAAGTCTGTAAAATAAACAAGGGGCAGCAGCATCTCTGCTGAAAGTACAATATTAAGTATCTGTATTTTACCATGGACTTACTTAGAACCGTTTTCTGATTTGTATAGAAAGAGCCCATCTAAAAACTACTACCCCATTCTCAAAGTGCAGTTTTCTTTCATGCAGGTATCCTCTTCCCCACGACCAGTGTTTGAACACAAGGAAGTAGTCAGATCTTATACTCCCTGGTACCAAGGTTAGTGGTGTAGCCATTCCTGAATTGGAATTGAATGTACCAACAAACAAAACAGAGAAGAAATGGCTGCATCTCTTGCAGAGAAAAAGCAATAATGAGTAAAATGGCTCTCGAGACAATAATTTATTCCACACCAACAGAAGGGAGGGTATGCAGAAATAGCATGTAAATCATTTAAGTTAATCTTCCTGATGGTTTCACTGACCTGCTAGGTACCACAATTAAGTACTTTCATTTCCTTCAACATAATACTTGTGTCTGGAAAGCAAGATAGATAAAGGAAAGAGCTGATTATTGAGGAGTCAGTGGATGAACCATAAGTAGGAAGGCAAAATGGTTCTGCAGTGGTGCTCTGCAAGACATTAGGTTTCTCCCTGGGAGTTAGGGAATAACAAGATTTTGCCAGCTGTCTACTATGATATAAATGGCCCTTTATATGGCTACCAGTGGCTGCCCCTGCTGGGATTTTCAATCCAAGCCTTTTCAGATTAAATAAAAGGAAATTCTTGATCATTCCCATACAGTCCTATGGTTGTGAACCAATTTGTATTAATTGAATTATGTAGGAAAGAGAGAAACTCTTAGCCATCAGTTGTTCATGCAAACAGAAGAGTTTTTTTCTGTTTTCTTTCCTCACAAGGATCTGCCTATTCAGCTAAATTTGACAAAGAGGAGGCTTGGCAAGATTTTTTAAGTGTTAAGATTTTTATAGCTTAGAGATAAAAGATGTATACACAAGGTCTTTTGCAATGCATTTAATTATGAATATTTGGTTCCAGGAATTGCACAGATTAAACTTGTGATGCCACTTGTTCATTTTTAAATGTTTGACCAGTCTGAATTAATTTCTGATTCCTCAAGTAACCATAGTAATGTTGCGGGGATTCTGAAATAGAAGTAATCTTAAAGAAAAACCAGCACATAGTACCCATACAAATACTGAAAGCAATTACAGTTAATTGAGGATTAATATGACTGGGATAATACTTCATAACAGCATTCACAGGCCCCAGAGTTTGGTTGTCTTTAAATACGTTCTTAATATTCCCCGGTACCAGATAGTTTATCAGCTCTCTGGAAGAAAACCTTCAATACTGTTAAAGCTCAGTCTCTCCTCTGCCAAGTGGTCAGCAGAGAAACCCAAGACAAATTATTCGCAGCCATTGTGGGCAAAATGCCTCTATCGGTTCTCACTGACTGTGTTGGTAATCAACTTTCACAAAATTCAGCAATGTTTTAGTATCCGGCTCCAAATCAGGAATGAAGCAGAGGTGCTAAGTGTCCATGCAAAGCATGAAAAGCCTGCGGATCAGGGCTTCTGGATAGGCCATGAGGCATCGCGGGGCAGCAGAACTGGGTCTTTACCAGCAGCATTACTGCTGTTGGTTTAAAAAACTGGTTGTCAGTGTTGTGTGTGAGATGGTTCATGGATTACATCTGAGATCTGTCTTTTATGTACTTCAATATCATCCCCTTAAATGGATCTGTCATTCTCAGTGTTTAGGGAAAGAAGTCAGGTCAGGTAGAAGTCAATTGATAAAATTATTTTCCTGCCCAAGAACATTTTACTGACTAATTACTTGAATAGCAGTAATTCAGTTGAAGAACCAATGGCATACAAAATTTCTTTCTGAATCTGTGATTTTTTTCTCCCATAGAAAATGAACTTTATTTGACCAGAAGGTCTTAAGGCCATTCTGTTAGTGTACAAGAGGAGCAGTGAGAGAGATATTGTTTCTGATGTTATTCACCAATGCAGGGTATAGCTGGGAGAGACCAGTATCCTCTTTGGGCTTCCTCTGTAGTCAATGAAGACAGAAAAACTACTCCGAGAGAAATTGAGAGGCCTTAAATTTCAGCATTCAGCTCTGAACTGCCCCGGGGAGGAGCATATGTATCACAGACCCTGGCGAGGCTCATCTCCCAAGGCCGAGGTTGGTCTGTGTGAATCCCTTGTCTTTCAGCTGGTTTCCTCTTACTTTATGCATAGGAAACACTGCAACAGAAAGAGGGTCTGGTTTTATTCAAGGAACCCCAAAGTGATACAGGGATAAAGCAGCACTCATGCCAAGGGACACAGGCACAGAGCATGTCAATGGTAACAGAATGAAGCCAAAAGGTAAAGGAGCGTACGCTAAATTTTCTTATTTCCTAGGCAGGAGGTATATCCTCACCCTTTCCAGCACACATGTAAGGGCTTTTCGTGCTGCTGTTACCTCTAGACAACTTACACAACCAGCAGTAGTCCACCACTGGGTTTCAAGTGCCCAGTATGGTTCTTGGCAAATTTCTCATTCGTACCAGCGCCGGCAGGCTTTGGCCCCAAATACTCTATGAGGTTGTTTCCTGGTTTGTTTTCCCCTTCAGAAATATTTTAAGAGAAGTTACTCTATGAGAGGAGCGTGTTTAGAGGGAGGGAGCTGATGTCCCCCAGATTCTCAGGGTGTCCTTCCATCAGTGGCTGTGGTTCAGACCTGCCAAACTTCTGTGCTTGTGCAAAGACTGAGGGCAATTGCTCCAGCATAGTTTCCTCAAAAATCCTGGTATCCCACCGCAGGTCCTTGACATCTCATAACTGTGGCAAGGGCTTACATCCTATGTAGCATGCAGAAATACCAGATCTCATCTTGACACAACACAGTAAGTCCATCTTAACTAAACAGTTGGGAGAGACAGATATACAGTGTCCCATTCTTTCAGAAAGACAGAATTTTATGCTTTTAAGTGGGAGTAAAGGATGAATAATATCCACCGTCCCCATTACAGCTTACAAGGGAAGCTATGCCACAAAGTGTCAGATTTCAAATGTTTCCAAAAGGATCCAGTGGATTCGTCAGGAAATCTCAGTAGCCAGCATTATAGGAAAACGTAATGAGCAAGCAGCTTTGATACAGAACTTTTTAAATTTTAAATTGTCATTATTTTTTGAGCACCTGTTTTATTCAGCACTGTAAAATTGGCTCATTGCAACAGCAGTTTATACTTGGGGATGAAGATGCAGTATTCCTTATTCTCTATCATGCTTACACAATTAATTAAATAGATTTAGACTGACTTGTATATATGATTATTTGCTGGAGTAATGTATAACAAAATTAACAGTGTTAAAAATGACATCAGTGATGTTGATGTTTGGGGTAAACTCACAGTGCAGAGCATGGACAAATAGCTGGACAACCTTTCTCCCCTTTAATAATGGGAATAACAGTGATCATAAGTCTCGTTTTCCATTAGCCACATTGAAAATGTATGCTAGTTGCCATTTATAAATTTATCTTCTGATAATAAATGCTGTTTAATGGAAAAAATCTCTTTCTCCTTTATTGAAGGTGGGTACCTCAAAATCGGAGTAAGTTTCACCATTAATATCCTGCTTATATTTTAGTTTGAAGTTTGGTTTGGAAAGGTCAGTGTGTGAAACTGCATCTTCCACAGCAGACAAGTCTAAAGATTGTTCAGTAAATCCGCCCTACTCCCGCATGCTCGACCATTCACCCGTGCATATAAACCACACCACTTCCACATGCCTCCACCCATGTGCAGGTAATAAAAAAGTTTATTAAAAATAAAATCAGAAAAAGAAGAATTGAAAATAAACACTCTAAAAGAAAATACTACCTTCTTAAGAAACCAGCTCATATTATTGTATTATGCCTTTGCCTGTGATTTATAACTGGAGAAGTGCACAAAGAAATTTAAAGATTCTTATATTTTCACAGTTCCGCTGTAGCGTAGCAGTTGCTGTGTAATGTATGCTTGTGAAGTCAAGCCCATTGGTACCTTAAAAATGCTTAAATTCTATCCATTTTCTCAGTAAATCAGGTTTTAGTACAAAAATGTAACTATAAGGATACTGCATCTTTAGAAATCAAAATACATTGAAAGTATTTTACTATACTTGTAACAGTTTAAATATTCTGTAATATATGTGCTAGTGGAAAAGTATTTTCAAACTCACAGTTTTACATGGGGTGTAAATAGGTTAAATGAAGTACATTTTTAAAAATCCTTTAGTTTTCACCAGGAAAAATGGTAAGATGATGCCTTGCAAAGCTTGAACACAAAACGTAAGAGGTAAATTATTCTGTTTTGTCAGAGCATGTTTTCTCTGCAAAATGGAGTGGCCACTTCTTTGCTGTTTCGCAGATCGCGTGCGATATAGCGAAATCGTATTGAGTCCTTCAACGTCGAGTAAGTCAACACTCAGAATGTCTTTGACTGAATAAATGAAAAAAAACACTTAATCAAAATGAAAACCATATGAAAGGTTTTGGGGTTTTGTGTTGTTTTTTTTTTCTTCTGGCATTTCACAGTGAACTGCAGATACAGTAAGAGCGAAGTCTCATTTGATTTTATTTCTTCTTGTATTTCCCTGACTACAATACATCTTGAATAAAGGTTGCAGAGCTGAAACAGGCAGCTGCTCTTTGCTGATTCCAGGGGAGTTTAGTCTTCTAGGTGCAGTAGCATGTCAACAAAATCAATTGTAGCAGAACAGTTGTGACATTTAAAATGCACATACACTTGAGCAAGATAGCCTAAAATCTATTTTAAAAGATGAAACAGAAAGTGCCTGTAATTAGAACTGATGGGATGTTCCTATACTTTTACACAGCAATAACTTACGGGATTCTGTTAACAGTAAGGTGAAAATGAAATTTTACTTGGAGAACAATAATGCAGCACAGAAACAAACACAAAGTGCCATTTGTATATTCACATGTTGAGATATTGTGTTAGAGGTTTTAGTTATTTTCTCAGATAAGGTCTGTCATATACTTGGTAAGAAGAAACTTACTCTTAGCTTACAAATGACTCATATCCATATCGATGCTCAGTAGGTGTGAATGGAGGTCATTGTCAAGCCGTGTTTTAGGGGTTTTCTTCCTAATTTATGTCTGATGTGCCCATGTATCCAGGGTATTCTCTAGTGAATAATCCAAAAACCAGCAATAAGCCCAATGGAGCTTTTTTAGGGTATATGGTAGAGTGGGGATTCTCTTGAAAAATCCTCTGCATCGAACTCTGGAAACACAGAGTTCACCTTATGTCTCCTTTCTATTCGTCATGTAATGTTCATAGTATTTAATATCATCTTAGAACTGGTTGACTTCAGGAGTGGACAAAATATATCACTTTTCTTTCTTTTGGGGACAAATGAGTGAAAAATTGGGGACTGTCAGTCTAGAGACTATTTGAATAGCAAACAAGAAGTTGATATTCCTAAAATAGAGTAAGGAGATTTTTATATTGGGTGGCCTAAACATTTGCATCAATAGACTAATTGATCTTACAAGAAAATGCCCAGCTGTGACTCTTCCACTCTTTTTTTTCTCAATTATTATTTTTTTTTAAACTGGTAGGTTTCTGTAAAAAAAAAAAAAATTAACTGCTCCTAATGGATTCTAAAAATAGCAGTGTAATGCTATCCCTCTTGCTTCTTCTGTTTCTAAAACTGAATTTATTGGAGATCAAAATGTAACTGGTTGTCCTAATACCTTTGCCAAGGAGATTGCTTTCCATCCTCTAAATTTGTACCTCTCATTTATCCAGGCAGAATTTTGTATTTGAAAAATTCCAGATTTTGCCTAGATTTTTGCTGCCATCGGTGGGTTGCTGCTGAAGCGGGAGGATGGGTGTTCGGTTTTTATTCACTGAGGCAGGATTGGGTGTGCACAAAGATGCTCGTATACAGAAGAAAGTGCAGGTGCAGAAAAAAAAAAGCACATGGACTCGCATGTAAAAACTAGACGTTTATGCACGTCGGTTAATAATGTGACAAGACTGCTAGTTTAGCAACAACTTATTTTTAAATGTTAGCCACAGGTGGAAATAAGCCCATCAGAACGTGCATATACTTATTCTGTCATCCTGACCTTAATCTCCAGATATTAAGCACATAAAAGAATTCAATTCATGCTGGGGATTTTAGGAGGGCACCAGGGAATGTGTCATCAGAATGACAAAGGAAACATTGGTTTCTTACCTCATACCTGAGCCGTTGTTGGAGAGGAGGGTTTGGTTCTTTGTTCTGGAGCAGCAACACTACAAGGAGGCACCCTTAGAAACTTGCAGTGTTGGGAGGGTTGGCTGACTCCAGCCCTGCCTGTGTTAGTTCTTGCGTAGGACAGGGCACCTTGTCTTTACCATCCCAAAATGAGCCAGGCTTTTTTTTTCCTTCTTTCTGAAAAACAAATACAGAGTTGTTTTTTTCTCAATTTTACTGACTTGCCAGCATATCTCTATAGCAGCTTGTGCTTACTGACTTTAAATTATGAAATAAACTGAGTTGCCCTTTTAGTAATTTTCAGATTATTCAATACACAGCTGTTCAGTCCTCCGGACAAGCAAAACTGTGAATGTGAATTTTAGCTATTATGAAAATAAGAATTGAAAATATCATTTGAGGTCCTCTTGTCTGTATGTGTGACCTGCAACATATTCCCCAGGTCAGTCTCAAAAGTTTCAGTGAGCCAAGATGCTGTCAGTTCTAAAAGAAGAGGTGAGTGGTGGTTCACACATTATCTTGCTAAGCCTTGCTCCGTGCTGTGACCTCTGCATTTAAAAGACAATCGGTCAGTGTCTGGTAGGGGACCACAGGTGATGCCTTCAATGTATTGTCATAAGCATGAACCATGAAATACAGAAGTATGTTCAGATACTGCTTTTCTCCCTGTTCCTGCCTTTCTAGATGTAAAGAGCTTCTTTGGAAAGACAGTTTGAGCCATAATCTTCACGGCTGAACTATTCTTTGTCACAATTAAGAGTTCATGTTGTCATTTCTGGTTTCAAACTATTTTTCACTGCTACACTTGCCTCTTATTTTTCATTTAAAAACCCCCACAGTTTATTTCTTTCCTTATCGTCCTATATATTGCTTCCTTGGCAATGTAAGTTCTCCGCTGGACACCTACGCAGTATGCTCTCCTGACCTGCTGTCTGTCCCTAAAAAGTTTTATCTCCCATTTGCACTTGCTATAGAATATACACAGAGATAGTAATGAATTACTTAAGTTTCATGCACCATCAGCCTTAAGAGCTTCAACCCACACACACAGACACACACATTCATACACTTCAAGTGAAAGAGAGATTTGGACACTGCTATCAACATGTGGGGTCAAAAATACCATTAAATTGGAAAGTTCTTTCAGCTGTGTTTAGGAAGAAACAACAATAATGAAAAATAGCATTCTTGGCCAAGTCACTTATGGATGAAGCAAATTCCCCTATGGCATTAGTTGAATGAAATCCTAAGGATGGGGTTGCATTTGGCCCCAAATCGTTCCTTCTAATCAGGTCATTACCATTGTATGTACCGACGAGTGTTCATTTGATCCTCCTGTGTAAAAATACAAAAACATCCCTTAGTTTGCAAAGTGATTAATTTGGGACTGAAGCTTCACAGCAATGGAATTAGTATGTACGGCACCTCAGTCTTTTTCCTAGATAAGATGCAAAAGGGAGGGTCATTATCGGTAACCCCATAGCGATAATAGTGTCAATAGAGGTCCTACACTTAAAAGGAATAAAAATACCAGTGCTAGCAAGCAAACATATTAGTTTCTTAAGTCTTTTCTTTTGCCTTCTTTTCAAAAGCTTTTAAATGCAAAAATTACTTTTCTTCAAAAATAAAAGTAATCATCTGAAGATCTAATTTCCCAATAGTTTCCTCTGCATTTATATACTATGTAGTGTTTAGGCAACACCTATGTTATAAGTTTATTAATATTATGTAAGTGTTGTTCTTGTATTTATGTATAGTGTATGTATTGTAAATATACTCAGAGCTTTTTTCCCTCTTACTGTAAAATGGTGATTTTTGCCCTATGATAATGTAAAGGGAGTCCCCTAATGAAATTCTGTCAGAGGATGATTATTCCAGTCTGTTCTCAAAGATTTAAATGAACAAGTGTTATCGTTTTTAATGGTGTCTCAGACATATTTTGTTGGTGCATTGCTTTTCTGTATTCAACTTTCCTATGAATTGAGCTGTGAATTGAAATAGAGTTTAAACCTTTAAATGTATGCATTTGTATAATTATCTGAATGGAGGCATGAAGGCTAAATAAAGCATTTTGTATGGAACAAAACCCCTAATTATTACTGTGGATGACTCAAACTTGCTGGAATACCCAGTTATTAACTTTTTTAAATTAAACCTTTGTTAAAAAATCTTTTCTATAAACATATAGTGATTTTTTAATGGAATGTTTGCTTAAGAAATGGATTTTACTTGCTTTTCTGATTTTTTAAAAGCCATCATATAGAGTAGACATTCTTTCTCCTTTCACAGTGTTTGTGCATCTGTGGCAAAGCTGGAACAAATAAAATAGCACTCAGCAGTATAAACAAAAATGTCCTGGGATGATATAAAAATATTTTGCATTACTATATAATCTGAGTTCCCGAAGTACTTTAAAATGGACTTGTGTGTCTGTCGCTGTCTGCTTCTTCCTCTCTCCTTTCCCTGTGTGTAGGGAAGCTGGCACGGTTAATGTGCAGCATGCCGAAGACACCCAGGCAGCTGAGAGGGGATTCCTCCAGTCTGCCTGTAAAGTAGAGGGACAGCTACGGAAGGAGGGCAATGGTGCACTGGAAACATCAGCTTCATACTTAGTTGAAGAGGGTTGGTGTTTGTGATTGCTCCTAGGGACGTTTCGAGGCCCGTGGGCTTCTCCCTCATGTCTGACCGTTCCACAAAAAAGCTTCCTTTGTGTTTGAGCAGGTCTGTAGGACAACGGTGGATATCAAGCCAGAGGCTTGGAGCTGCACTTTGGCCCTAATGGTCAAATTTCTCCTTAAATGTGAATTTTCCCTTTCCCTTGCATTTCCATCCGCTTGCTTTTAACCAGTATGATCATTTATTTAATAAAAGCCACAGTGTTACATGGTTACAGGCAGAGAAACAAGTAGAGTGATTTGATTTGGAGACCTCTGAGCCTTATCGAGAGATGTGTCTAAACCAAAGCCGTGCTAGAACAGATCTTGAATCTCTCAAAACGCTGATGAATTTTAAAATCAGATAGTCCTACTGGCCCTTCCAAAGCACGTTTGCTTTCCACACAATAAGCTGTTTGTTCTTCCTCAGTGTCCTGCGTATGTTTAATATCATTTTTTTCTCCCAACAGTGCCATAAGTATAAAACGCATCGCTGCCTGTTTAGTCTGACTTCTCCAGCGAACGCCCACATCGTCCACTGCCCTGACCCATGGTCTGTTCCTGAAAAGTTATTTCTTCCACTTGCACAAACAACAGCTCAGTTGTCATCTAATCCCTCCCCTCCTTGTTTTTCCTTTGTTACTGAACGGTCCCTTTGGAGTGAAAAGTCGGCGCGTGGTGTTTCGTACACCGTACGCGGCACGTCTGGCTCTCTGCGAGGGTGACGAGGAGCGGCCACTGGTAACCACCTTCAACTTTGCACGTTGGGTTGCTGGATCAGATAAGCACAGTCCCCTCTCTACGTGCAGAAACAATCGCATTGGCATCGTCCCTGAACCTGGGGAGACTGCCTGCCTCCCGGACAGAGCTCTGGCGGTGCAGACTTTCACCCGTGGGTTTACGATGCTATTCCTCCTCGCCAGCCTGCAGCAGGGAAGCACAACCGTACGGGAGGTTTGGCTGAAAGACCTGCTCGCTGTGCTCCGGCGTGCTGCGCTGTGACCCGGTGGCGTGAGGTTTTGGTTGGGAGTTGAAAGGGTGAGGCTAGGGGAGCCAAATTTTGGTGGTCGCTGAGTACTTGTCCTTTCCAAAGAGGAGCCAGCCCTGTGGGGCAGACTGCTCCTGGATGTAAGCAGTCTCTTCCGTAATCCTGTGGTGCACACTGTGGAAACATGTCCCTTACCAACCCTCCCATGCTTGCGAATCGGGCAAAGTTAGACCCTTGTAACAGACGAAGAACCAAAAGCAATCTACCGAAGCTGGAGTGACTCAGTAGTTGAGCAAGAAATGACAGAATCACAGAATGGTTGAGGTTGGAAGGACTCTGGAGGTCATCTGGTCCAACCCCCCGCTCAAACAGGGCCACCTAGGGCCAGTTGCCCAGGACCGTGTCCAGACGGCTCCTGAATATCTCCAAGGATGGAGACTCCACAGCCTCTCTGGGCAACCTGTGCCAGGGCTCAGTCACCCTCACAGTGAAAAAGTGTTTCCTGATGTTCAGAATAGTCCCAAACCATTTCAGGTCCCTACTCTCTCGCTTTAGCCATTAGGCAGAATGGCCTCCCTCATTAAGGTTTCGACCCAGTCCATAACTGGCCACATTTTTTTTACCCTTTTTTTTCCCTGAGAGGCCCCGAATAGCAGCAGTAGCCACTACCCTTCCTGTTGAAGCATACTAACGAAGGCATTTACTGCCTCACATATTTGTCTTAGCAAAAATATATAGCCCATAATAACTAGGGCTGCCACTTACGGAGGAATGAATAACCAGATTTAGCCAGTAAGCTCAAATATGTCAATATATTTTATCCTTCATGTTTTTGTTTATATCTTTGCACAACCTCGCTCACAGGTGTACTGTGCTCTTTCCTGGTTATCGTTCTCATTCGCTGGGGATATTGATCTGTAAAATCTCCTTGTAAAATATTTCAAATAAATTCTTTTTTTTTTTCTGGGGTGACTTCTCTATGCCTGTATTTTTGGGCCTGTACAGAATATTAACAGACAGAAACTAACAATAAAATCCAGAAAGGACTACAAAAGCAAACAGCGAAACCAAGACACTTGCAAAGCTCTATAAATCTCTGCTGAGCTCGGGTTGCTGTTTAATCTTTATATACAGGTACGTCTCAAGGTTATCTGCTCCGGAGGGGTTCACTGGAGGCTTTTGTGATTTGTCATCAGCTCAGCTCCTTATCAGTCGAAGGTATTTCCCCTTGTAACATTTATTATGGGCTCTTCTCTGTGTTTCGTACTAATGCAATGCCATGAAGAGGCTCTGGTATGCAGTCTGTAAGGAGTTATTAAATTTCCCTCTCCTGTGATCAACAGGATCATAAATGTGACACGTGCGGCATAGCGTATGCGGCACCACTGATGGCTGAACGCCGTCACTGGGCACTGAATGAAAACAAGGAAACCTGCAGCTCAGGAAAGGAGTTTTCTGTCTCCATCCAGCAGTCTCTGGCTGGAAAAGAAGTATCGTTAAATACATTCATTAAATACATCGTGTATGTAGAAAAGAAACTACTGCAAACAGTATAAATAAAATAGCCATTGTAGCACCTTCGCTAACACACTGGATCTGATTTTGAGGCAGAAAAATCTCAACGCTTTTCACCAGCACGAGCATGGCCATCCTGCCATGCTGTTTCACTTCAACAGAGGCGAATCCGGCCCTGGCTGATGCAACCACGAGTCACCGTGTCCGAGGAACTGGCAGACTTGGGAGAGAAGCGCGCCGAAATTGCTTCATTGCCGGGATGGCACGGAGCCCATCTGCGTGTGGCCGAGGCCAGGATGGCAGGGGATTTCCTGGGAAACAGCTTCCTCTCCTGCCTCCTCAGCCTGGTGGAAACATGTCGGAGCCGCCCGAAGAGAGGGCTGGCTGCTGCAGGAACGGGATGCAACTGTTCCCCAGCTATTGCTTTATCCAGCAGATAAAGCCGCTTTCATTCCTCATCTGTTCTTAAATACCAGCTATGTCTATGCTGACGTCAGAGGTCTGACTGGTAGCACGTATAGGCATGCAAG
The DNA here is from genome assembly GCF_034638445.1 of Ciconia boyciana. Lineage (NCBI taxonomy): Eukaryota > Metazoa > Chordata > Aves > Ciconiiformes > Ciconiidae > Ciconia > Ciconia boyciana. Next base: position 174,904,239 of record NC_132934.1, read on the forward strand.
TACACATATATATATCTGCTTAGTACATACATACATACATATATATACAGACACTCGTGCATGCGCTGTATGTATATATGCATGTATGTACTGACTAGCTCTTTCTAAAGGTGGTTGGGGTACCTCTACGAATTCATGCCTGTGGGCACCAGGAGCATTGCTGGGAATATCTTAGGAGCCAGGTGTCCACGTAACTATGCAAAAGCTGCATAGCAGTTTTGAAGCCCTTTATTTTAAGATGTTAGAACCAAAAGGCCAAGGGGAGGAAACGAATGCCCAGGCTCCTTCTATGCCTGTCCCCCACACCTGAGCTGGTGCTTCAAGGGGTGCTTTAAAGAGTGCCCCAAAGCCCTGACCTGTTCTCATCTTCCCCACAGGCAGCATGAGCTCAGCCCAAGCCCAGGCTGCAAAGTGCATCTGGTAGGGGACAACATGGCCCCCCCGAATAGGGACACCAGGTCACCCAGACAACCCGGGGTCGTGCACGCAGCACCGTCACCACAGCACCCAGGCACGGACGGAGGCAGACGACGAAGACGCAAAGCCCCAGGGGACAGCAGGGACATGAAGCAGAGGTTTTAGCCTCGGCCATACCAGGGGCCTCATCTCGCGTTCAGGCAGGCGGATGGGTTCGCAGGTAAGTGATGTGAGCGGGAAAACAGGGGGCTGCTCCTCGGGTGCCTCCTCTCTCCTCCCGCGAGCAGAGGTCTGGTACGTCCCTGCTTCCAGGGGGACACGGCGTGGAGGAAGGAGCTTCATGGTGCTGGAAAACCTGGGGTTAGCTGAAACGAAATTGATCTCTGTATGCGCAAATTGGTAACACGTCTGTTTCAGTCGGCTGGTGAAGTATGCAATCTGTTTCTGAGGCATTTTATAAAAAATTAGAAAAGGCTGGTAGAGGGTTTCCACGGAGCTTTTTGGTTCTGATTATGCATTTATTTACAAACGATCATTTATACCATCTGGGGCTTTTCAGTGTAACTGAGAGTAAACTCTGAGCTTCCCAGGACTCTACAAATGTGCCAAGAAGGGAAGACTGCAAAGGCTTTTAGAGCAAATAAAACAAAGGAAGAAAAGCAGCCTGTTGTGATGAGGCAGGGGGAGGAGAACGTGGGGATGGAGCCCTTTTCCTTCGTCAGCCTTGCTTTGTTTCCTGTTTTGTTTGACATTTGTAATCAAAGCCTCAGCACCTTTGCTTTAGTTATAATAACTTTGCCGTAGGTATTACATGAGCCTCCACAGAGGTACACACAACCCAAGTTTCTAGCCTCCGGCACTGACCACTCCCCAGACAAGATGCTTGTTCCTCTACCACGGTACGTGTGATTCTGCAAGTTCCATTTATCACAAAGCAGCAGTACAGACACAAGAAAAGTACAGCGGGAGCCAGGGGCTCAAGATGAGGTTTGGCACACAGTACATCAACAGCAGAAAAGGCTTATTCCTTGAGCTTTCATCCCTAACAACATCTGGGAAGATGAATGTAACTCAGTCACGGTTACTGCAAATTAAAATAAATTAATAACCTGCCAAGTGTGGGACAGAAGTGCTACAGTCATGTTTTTTTGTGGGAAAACTAATGTGGCCCTTTGGGACTGACAGCTTTAGTTTGATTCACATTGATGGCTCCGTACCCATAAACTTTAAGGTTTCAGGGCTCAAAAAATTTCCTTGACTATCCAAGCAGGGAGGTTGTGGGTGGGAAGTAGGGACAGCATTGCCAGCAATTTTGAGCTTGAATTCAGCTCAGAGCAGTAGTCACCAGAAGTTGGTTCAGTGGCCATAACTCAGGAGGCAGGAAGGACTTAATAAATATATGAAACCAAATTTTTTTTCTTTGTTATTCCTTTTCTGTTTCTGATTTGGGCTGCTGCTGGTAGATTGAAAGCCTGTCTCCGCAGCTCAGCTGGGGTGCTGGGGTGCAGGTGGCTGGGGTGCAGACCCTGGTCCCGAAGGCATGCGGTGAAGGCTGGCCCATGTCCACACTGCTTGGTGCCAGCCCCTATTAAAGGCTGGCGGGCGGGAAGGCTCCCCGGAGCCCCGGATGACCCGTCTCCTGGAGGAGCAGAGGCTTTGGAGTCCTTCACACACTCCCACTGGAGAGGGTAGCGGGGTTACCGCCCAGTTTGGTGCTGAACGATTGATCATTTAACCTGTTTAGCAAAAATAATGAGCATGAGTGGCAGGAAGCGGCACAGACAGAAACCGTAACATTGTGGTGTGCGCTCAAGGTGAATCTCCCCTAAAACATGAATCACTGATTCCTGTTCCTAGATGTCTCCACGGAGTGCCCTGTCACTTGTGGCGGAAGACTTATCCTTGTCCCAGATCTGCCTCAGAATCTCATGGTTTTCTTCCAGAGTCAACTTGTATAAAGTAGCAGATTTGGAACTGTTTGGCTCACTTCATGCCAAAGCCAAAGGCCGTCAAAAGCATCTTGTTCCCTGTGCATAATGTCTAACACATGTCTTATCGTTGGAGTACACATACTCTGCTGACTGCAGTGGCATCTGCATGGGACACTCTAAGCTTAATTAAAGTTCACAAAGGACCAGGATGGGAAGTATTTAACAACTCTCATGTAATATATTTCGTTATGATGATAATAATACAGTAGCTAGAGTCTGAGCTGGTGCTTTTACGTGTGGGAGGAGCACAGGATGCAGAACTCAGGGTTTCCTCAGCATCCTTTTGCAAACTGCTGCATTACTCCCAACCACAAAAAGCACCACCAGATAACACAAGTCACTGGTTCCCGCCTGGGGAGGCAAGTCTCACACCACACTTGTTAGCCCAAGTCGGCAGGTTTTCTGGCCTTTGTGCAGGCCCGGTGTTATAGAGATTCAGCTGGGTCTATCTGAGGTTGTTGTCTATAATTCCTACCTAGCAGAGGGTGGTGGGGCTGGAGGGAGAAGAGGCAATGGCAGTAAGAAGAGGTGGTAAGGCACCTGTAGCATGAACCAAGGACTAAGATAGAAGTGGGATATGAAGTCAGGAAAAAGGATGAAAGGACACAGGGCAGTATCAATAACCCTGGGGCTGAGATGAGGGTGAAGGATGATTATACAGTGATCCTGGGGGTCAGGGTTAAGGGGAAAGAGGACAGTGGCAGCACCAAGATTTGGAAGTAATTAGGCTGTGAAACACTGAATCAGATGGTGCCAAACATAACCATTTACACCTTCATTACACCTTTATCTGTATGTCCCACATAAAAGTTTTTAGAAATGTCTTTGCAAGCTTTGTAACAATTATTGATGCTAGTGTATTTCTCCTCTTTTAAAATATGGTTCCCTACCCCTAAGATTCAAACTAAACAAATACAGAAAGACATATTTCAAAAACTTGTACAGTCTTATCTGAAGTGTTAATTGTAGCAGATTTATCTCCAGCTTTATTAGAGAAAGACCAAGTATTTTGTATCCCATGTGAAAATCTAAGTCTTCCCATTCTTTTGTAGTATAAAAACAGTATTTCTAAACTTAGTGGGCAAGACCATAAACCACAGGCTTAAAGGTTCAAATCAACATCAAGTGAAGCAAATAGTACAAGAGTGACATTTATTTCTTTTTATGACAGGTGTTTTAAGTTTCTCAAGAGATTGGAAGTTGGGCTAACTCTTGAAAAGCCTGTATGAAACGACTTTAGGTCCACAAGGAATGTTTTCTTATTTGAAATTGTGTTCTAGTCTGGTTTTAACTGAAACCATGAATTTTAGACATTTCTAGTGAGATTTAAGGAAGCCTTCTCTGCATCTGCCTGGAGATACTGAGCTTTTCTTGTTTTCACTGCTAACAGAAAATGGTGATAGTTGACAAGAGTGTATTCACTAAGAAGCTGCCAGGGATTCATAGGGTCCAAATAATTGATACCCATTAGGGATGTGAAAACCTTCATGGGCTCATTAAGTAGGTATTGAAATGTCTTGGCTGGATAAGTGGAGATCAGTGAATCAACACATTTTCAAAAGAAACTCTTGTGGTGAAAAACGGTTGACCGATGCTCATCTTAATGTGAATGAGTAGATTATGCAGTCCAAGACTGGCAAACAAACAGGAATTAGATTCAGCCTAATTGTACAACTTTCTGTTCCTCTCCTGGGCATCCTCTCTGCGTAAGGGGTGGTCTGCTGGTTTTGGCTGGGATAGAGTTAATTTTCTCCATAGTAGCTAGTATGGGGGTATGTTTTGGATTTGTGCTGGGAACAGTGTTGATAGCGCAGAGATGTTTTCATTATTGCTGAGCAGTGCTTACACAGAGTCAAGGCCTTTTCTGCTTCTCACCCCACCCCACCAGCGAGTAGGCTGGGGGTGCACAAGAAGTTGGGAGGGGACACAGCTGGGACAGCTGACCCCAACTGACCAAAGGGATATTCCATACCGTATGATGTCATGCTCAGTATAGAAAACTGGGGGAAGAAGAAGGAAGGGGGGGACATTCGGAGTGATGGCGTTTGTCTTCCCAAGTAACCGTTACGCGTGATGGAGCCCTGCTTTCCTGGAGATGGCTGAACACCTGCCTGCCCATGGGAAGTAGTGATTGAATTCCTTGTTTTGCTTTGCTTGCATGCATGGCTTTTGCTTTCCCTATTAAACTGTCTTTATCTCAACCCACGAGTTTTCTCACTTTTACCCTTCTGATTGTCTCCCCCATCCCACTGCAGGGGGAGTGAGCGAGCGGCTGGGTGGGGCTTAGTTGCTGGCTGGGGCTAAACCACGACAGGGGCAAAGAAGCCACAGATTGAACCTGCAAGACTGAGAAGTGTATTTATCATGGTTTTATTCTGTGTTTGCATGCAGAGGTACAGTTTCATATTTTAAACGTGCAACAACAACAAAGCTTGCAACAAAAAGAGAAGCGGTGGCCCCGATGCTTGACTGTAGCACGAGCTTGAACTCTGGTGGACTTACCGTGTATGCTTAACCACAGCACCAGTAACATGTCAGCAGTTTATGGACTGGAAAACAAAGCCATTAAGTTCTTTTGGCATTGTGTTTCTCACAACAAAAGAAGGTCTGAAGAAAGGGAGTTACAAAAATGTGTTTTACACTGGAGGCCCATTAGCTCTAGTGGTTGGAGAAACTGCTTTGCAGCCTCCACCTGCGGTATTGTGTGTGAGGGATTCATTTTATGCTGTGTTCATCACAACAAACAGACCTCCCGAGTAGCAATGTGTGTTCTTATATAAAAGATAATTTGGGGACTCTGAAGACTTGAAACTCAAATTTGGTCATAATTATTAGAAGGTCACCTAGGAATTCTGGAGCAGTTTGTTTATCCTGATTCCAGCCTGCTAGGTCCAAGAAAATACACTTAATTCAATCCAGGTGACTCTCCATTAAATATAATCTTGTCTTAATTGGTGCCACCTTGACCTCTACTTGTGAAGTCTGTTTTGTGGTCTACAAGTCTAGCTTTAAGTGCTCAAACACACATTTTTCCATCTGATTCCCCATGATTTCATTATGACAACAACACACTTCATATCAGGCTCTCCATGTGCGTGTGAAATGCAGGGAAGGTTTACTAACGAGACCGTGTCCGAGTGGGATGGCGGTTGATTCCTCAGGCTGCCAGCCATGATGGGCTCTGTTACTCGCACCCAGCTTAGTTATCGCAACCTTTAAGATGTCCAAGATCAAGACATCAGTGAGTGATTCAGAGGCACTGCTCTCTGGGGCTGCCAGATCCTGGCTGCTTTTACAGCCCGTGGAGAGTAATGCCAATGTTAATTAGCCCTGCTAATTAGCCCTACTCGTCGGCTACTCCGACGAGTGCATATGGTGTAACTACTACACCCCGTTGAAAAGTCCAAGTCTGGTGGATAGCAGGGACTGAGCTGACCTGAAAGCCACGCACTCTCCCCAACAGAGAGGTCCCAACATACAATTTATGTGACCACCGAGTAGTCTGTATGCACCCCGTGAGTTTCAGTTTACATCCCCACCGGTGTGCTTTCCTCCTTGAGGTAACCCTCTTAGCCTGGCAGCCCTATAGCAGGCTTGAATTCACCCTAGTGGGGCTCTTTCCAGAAGACCTCAGCCTCGGTTAATGATTTGACACTTCAGCACCGCTCTAATGAGGGGAGTAACAGGAAGGTGGAGGTGCTGCTACAAAGTGGTGGACCAAAGAGCATTAAGAACTGCAGTTCAAAGCAGTGCATCAGATGCCCTCCTCTTGGCATCGGGGCTTTTAATCTGATCTGGCATTTCAAGCTGATGAAAAGATTGCGCTGACTTTCCATTTCTGACAGTGGCAGAGAAACAGAAGCTCCTTTATTTCGCCAAAAGCCGCAGTTTCCATTCTGGGAAGGAATACAGGAGTTAAGTAGCCCATATCACGGGCAATAGTCAAGAGGGAGCTTGTCATGTTTGATCAATTGCTGGTGGTAGGAGATTTTCTGTGAAATGCGGTAAAAAAAAAATGGACTCAACCACTGACATAAATTAATACACTAATGATATTAAACCTTGGCTTCAATGCTGGCTGCCGCTTCAGAGGGCTTGAAAAACTGAAGTTCTGAATTATGTACCAAACCCAGGCCACCGATTCATCTGGCAACGTTTACAAATGTCATATCAATGCTTTGCCAGCAAAGAACAAAGTAGAAGCACTGACAGGTCCCAGCAAGCTTGGGATAGATAGAAATTGGATAGAAATTCATGTGGAGTGCTTAAAACAGGTACGATCTGGATTGAGCTGTAGGTCAGTGTCTCAGGTAGTTTACACAAGCAGGAGGTTTGAAAGCTTTCAGGTAAATTAGATGAAAATCAGTACTATTAATAAAGCTGCACCACATGGCATAAGGAAGCCAAGCACTGCTTGGTACACTGCACAAACATATTCGTTGTCAAGATAATATAAAATGTATTTTATATGCGGCGTTTGCACAGCACCTACATTTTGCACAGCAGAAGGCAGATATTATGGCTTGCTTTCAAAGCCACAGCTTCTGGAGTCATGTGGCATTGTGAGACGCAGCTCCCATTTGAGCTGGGGGCAGGAAATGGTCATTCTCAGGGCTGCAGAGAAAATTTAAAAATTGAAATTGTTCAAGAACAGAGAAGGCAAATAGAAGGAACAGATTTCTACAGCGTTATTGTTTTTAAGCCAAGTTCAAAGTTTGAACCCTAACATGAAGATTTTTTATAATGCTACCTGACAGCTTGGACTAACTTGAGTAATTAATATCCTAATGTACTTTATTACAGAAAAGATTTCCATATGGCTGCCCAAGAGCCACGTGCAGTTCCTGAAGCAAAATTTGGGATCTTCAGCTTCCTGGTGGTGTTGTGGGGTTCAGCATGTGCCACCTTGAGGCACCTGGGTGGGATCTTATTAGAGGAAAGGAAGACCTGAGTGTCAGAGATGGGTGAGGAGAAATGTGAGACCTGTTAAATCTACCTAAAAAGATTAAGAGAGGTTGCAATGTCCTGGAACAAAGGTCTCCTGAGCAATGGTGGTGCAGGAAGGCAGCACAGGGGACCCTGTTTTTTAGGGTATGTTTAAAGGAATCAGTTTAGAGGCCAACCAGTGTTTTATGAATGTGTGCTGTGACTTAAATTTCTTTTTGGAAACCTTAGGCAGGATGAATGGGTAAAGGGTAGAGTGAAGGGGTGGATCAATACTGCCATACATCATGTTGACAAGACATGGCCAAACCTCCTCTGTGGCCTGCAGATTGTGCCAGTCTGGTATTTTGGTGTATTCTATGAATAGATACCCAGAAAGTCATCTGTGCTAATGGATCTCATTACAAGCCAGGCTTCAGTCCTGCCATGACTGTCTCTGTTGGTTTAGGAGGGATAGGTCGCCATTTCACCTAGGAGTGCCCTCAAAGTTTGCCCCCAAAGCCCATGCTGACCTCACTGGGTTGCAGCTATGGAGTGTGGCAGCAGTACTAAATCAGGATCTGGGGCCAGAGGAGGCCAGGCATGACTCTCCACTGGAGAAAGGGTAGGAAGGAAGCTCACACAGGCAACTAATTCGACAGGGTCCTATTTTGTGCTGGGTCCAATCCAGCCACATTCTTATGCCATGGTGACCCCCAGGCTACTCCAGAACTGCTTTAGCTAACTGCTTTTAGCTGAAATAATTAACAAACTAGTGCCAGATCCCTCAAATACATATTTTTTTTCTTTTTATATTCAACTGACCGTGGTTTTCAAAGCACGTTATGAGCACAGACAAGCATCATTCATTATGTAGGTGTATTGTTCCCTGTTTAACAGGTGTATTTCCAAAGGAGTTGAAATTCTCCTGGCTGGTGTTTTCTTTCACAGTAGCTTTGGCTTCCATGGTACTATGCCAAGAAAGACATCTTTATTTGTGCCCTTAACTGTCAGTGGTGTCAGCAAATTACTGGCAACAGCACATATTAGTGTCTTCATCAGAGTGAGGATTTATGATGTCACCACTAAATCCATCAGGGACATTACATCCTTATAATTCATGGCTGACTCTTGAACACATGAAAGGAATGGCGATGTGCCAGCCAACAAAGAATAATTGTGTTACTTACCTCAGACATGATAATTTGCTTAAATAATGAAAATACGCTGGTGCAACAAGGAAAAATGAATGCACTGATAAGCACAAAGGAGAAAAACAGGGAAGTACTGAGCAGTATATTAAATACCCATCTTTTTGGCAGCACCATTTTCGATTTCTGATATTTTAAGCTAATGGAAGCTTTGATCAATATTTACACTTCATTCAGTCAAGAGGAACATGGCAGCATTATTTCAATTTCATTTTATAACCAAAGGGATGGCAGTACTGTATGGCAGGAAAAAAATTGTACGGGCAGCAAGTTGCAGTCATTCCATATTTTTAATGCAAAATTGATTGACTATGCCTGAGAAAGGATATTAAGTGGGTATTCCAGAAGCCTAATTTCATCTGGGAAGGAAGCTGAGATCACTGATGAAAGGAATTGCTAAAAACAGGCCCCCAGTGTAGATCTCTGGATTCTTCACTGCTCATGTCAGGCTCACCGTTTCTTTGAACTTTTTCTCAATGAGAAAAGATTCACAAAGATTGGAATAGTAGAGCTAATCAGAAAATGGCATTTCTTTTCCCATGAAAATATTATCACCATTACTATTATTATTATTATCATCATCATTATCATTGCTTTTATAAAGACCATTGCAAAAGCAGAGTTTTGTTTCAAAACTGTGAAATGTTGTCTGGAAAGTACTGTGTTCTATATGGAAAAGGTATCGAGGTTCCTTATAGGAACTGTAACCGGAGTGTTTCTATCAGCTGAACACTGTGGAGAACGTCACTCATGCAGCGCTGTTTCTTTCTTGCTAAACTGCCTCATGGGCCTCCTGGCTATTGCAAATGATGGGAAAGGTAGTCCAAGCAACACACTTGGAGAGGAGAATTGGGGCACAAACAGATTTCTGTGGGATACTGATGCAGTCATCTTGGGATCTACACACTGAGGATTTTTAATTTGGAAAGTATCCATTATTGAATCAAAATACCTTTGATTTTTAGCACCAGAAAAAGCCTTTTCCCCTCTTTCTCTACTCTCCACCGTGAAAACTCGCTTTAAAAAAAACCTTTTCATTAAAAGTCAGCCTCAATGGAACACTTTCGGTCCATTCAAATGAACGTGTTTTTGGTAAAACAGACTTTGGTAAAGCACACTGAAAAGGAGGAGCATATACTAAAGACATTTGCCATATTAACCCATGCCTAATTTATTAAATGCTAGAAAGGACTCTGTGGTCAAATAGCTTTGCTTTTCAAAACATCACACTTAAACTCAGAGGGACGGGGGAGAGAGGGAGAAAGGAAGGGGAAGCTTGGTGTAAGAAATCATCTATACAAGCTACAAAGGCTGCCAGACAAAATATTAGTCTTCTGTTAAATTATACAGTGTGATATGGAAACACTTGCATTCCTCTTAGTTTCTGAAAGGCAACGAAAGAGGAAAATACTGATAAAGAAACTGAACCTCAAAAGCCAAAGTCAGTGATGGTATTCTCCACTCCACGGTAATCCCCAGTTTCCACCAGCTCTCAGTTTGGTCCCCAGTGCCAAGGGACGGTAAGCTCCAGTGATTTCACCAGCACTATCCTGCAGCCGATGAATCAGAGACATTGTATTACCACCAGGAAAAAGGAACCCGTTGAAAGAGATGTGCTCTGTAACCATGGCAGTCATCAAGAGGGTTACAAATTTTAACCACATTAGTGAGTAAAGTAAAGCAAAGCAAACTGTCAGCATAAGCATGCAAAGGGGAAAAATCCAGAGGGAGGCAAACTACTGCAGTGATGATATTTCCGTGTTTATGTGAGACCAGAGAACAGTGCATACCTTGTTACACAACTTATGAAAGCAGTTATAATTTGTGCTCCTTACATTTTGGAAGATGTTTACTGGCATAGATCGTGTCGTTAATGCTAAGAAAAGTTGTCTGTACTTACTGCAGTAAGGTTAATGTGCAGCCAGCCCAGAGGTTTCTAGTTTCTTATCCAAAAGTTGTGAAGTGCAGTTTCTCTCGCAACTTCTCTTAGCCAGCCAGAAATATTAGTATAATTACTCTACAATATGTCATGGGTTACCTGGAATACCTGAGTCACTTTGTATTCTACATACCTCTAGTTCTTTTAGTGTTCAGTCTGAATGTTATCATGTTAAGATGGGATTTATTGCTATAAATATTTTTCTTATTACTCTTTCCCAGTGCTTGTTTGACAGTGATAAAAACCAAACTGACATATGTCCATTGTGTGGTAATGCACTTAATCCATGCCTTGTCTCTTGAGCCTTATAATCTGCAGGCTGCATTGCATAAAGGAATAGCTTTTACAGTACTTCAGTCTTTATAAAGCAAACATTTGTGGATTAAGAGTGCATTTCCCTACTGATACATGTCGGCACACCTACTTCTAATTTCCATTGTATAAGCCAAGAGAGAATTCTGCTTGGTAAGAACATGTAGGTGTATTGATACAGGTGCACTGCATCTCAAGGGTTACCTGAGGCCATCTGAAAGCCAAATCTGCTCTTGACCGTCTGGGAGGCCACAAGGTTTGTGCAATGGGAGACTTTCCTTTGGAGCATTTTAGTGCTTTATGTGCTCAGGCATGTCCAGCACATTCGTAAGCTGTCATCACACCATGAGAAAGTCAGGGTGCGCATGAGGACGTCAGGCCAAGCAGACCTGGACAGATTTTTTGCAGGTTGTATATGAGGACCTCAGGTGGACAGGAGGTGGGATTGTGTATTCACAGCTACAGATGCAGCTGTAGCATGCCTTGGCCAAAGAATGCTGAGCACATGTACGTATGGCTAACTGGGAGGGGGGGAAGCAAAATCTGTGGCACCTTTATTTAAATAAAAATGACCTGTGGAATTGGAACTAAATAACATCTTCCTCCACAAGCATGAACCTACAGGCACAAAACACATTCACTCAAGCAGATGAAGAAAATACCGTACCAAGGAATCATCTCCATTGCAGGCCAGTGCTTTGGAGTGCTGAGGTATGACATATTACTCACTTGACCTGCTGTGTCAAAATGTACATGTTTATGAATAACACTCCCCAAAAATGTGGCTTGTGTCAATCAGTCTGTCCTTAAGATGGTATCGGATTCAAAACTGTCATGATCCTGGTTTTTGGATTTGATTCAGATACGGTCAGAAATACAAGCGAGTGATTTCTGTATTTGGAAGTAAAATTTCTTTAGGTCCATGCATCATCACTGCTACATCCAACCAAGCTCCCCCTATTTGTGCACACATTTTGAATCCTAAACCAAACACAGCCTATACCCTCTCCCATGTCTCAAAGGTAATGCTAAAGCACTCTTTTGTTATGAGACTTGCAGGAAACCCCACAATTTATCTATGACATAAAATACATTTATGGTCTTTAAAAGGTTGGCTTAAGCAACAAATAAAAAAAGGCAGCAACTTCCTCATAAACCACTGTGAGTAAAGAGGGTGGAGTCCATTTAAAAGGTGGAGGTGCTTTTGAGAGTCTTTCAGCAACCTATTCAGGAATCATCCAGAGGCAAGATCAAACCTGTTGATTTACAGGCCAAACGGTTCATACTTGTGACACATGCTGCACGTGGGAGATTATTGCAGCAGAACAGCTATGATCTCATGATCGCTGACTACATGCAGATCTCCTTGCTATCATCCTAGTCCGATATGGACCAAATGGGCTGCACACTCTGTATGGGGCTATGAGTCAAGGGGACTGAAGAGCTTTTGTGTAAAATAGGATGATGAGAGAATATATCACACTTCATCTCTAGATGAAGTAGCATGTGGTGATCACCACCTGAGCCAGAGACCAGACGACGAGGACTGTGTCTTCTGTGCCATCAATGCTCTTTCAGCGAGCTGCAGTGACAGGGGTAGAAGGAAGTTTGGGTGTGGTGTTGCAGAGGACAGATAATTGCTACCTTAGCAGTTCTTCCTGCTGTTAGAAACACATCTAAACCTGAGCTTCCCCATGTTCAGCAAGGGACTGAAGACCCACCTCTTTGTTCAGGCTTTTAGCCAACTTCCCTCTCTGATAAAAATAACTAGTAGTGAATGCAGAGTTCTTGGCAGTTTCATAGCAAACTGGCAAAAGTTTCTACTTGTTTTTCTTTCAAAGCTCAAGTGCTTCAGGAGTTCATGAGATGTTTTGTTTCTCAAATCAGGGAATGGCACTTCTTTTTAATTGAACGTTTCTGAGTACCTTAGATACTTGGAAAAAAATAAAAAAAAAAAAAAAAAAGAAGAAGAAGGAGTAATGCCAGTCTTTGTTGAGAAATGCCATTGATGCCCTGGACTGCTTTCACCACAGCGATGCCTGTCTGCCTGTTGCCTGTTGCTGTACCCCTTTCAACACAGCTACACCACTGATCCCGCAGCAAGTCTGTGGCTCTCTCAGGGCTTTCCGATATCAACCTGCTACAGGTCTTTGTTCTTAAATACAGAGAAATTAGCTGTGCTATTTTCTTACAAGAACTTGATTATCAGTCAAAATGGTGACATCCATGTTTGTCCAGGGCTAACACTTTCCTCAGCAAGAATTGTTATATGGAGGGAGGGAGAGGAAGGAACACATTTTTGAGTTTTCTTCATTTTAATGAAACAACAAGCTCTGGAGAAAGGTTTATATGCATGTTCCCACACCTCCACACATGTTTGGTTTATGTAGACAGCATGTTGTAATCAGCATTTCGTCTACACCTCCTCCCCCATCCTTTCTCTGCAAAGTGACCAGAGGAGTATCTGCATTTCTAATTCTTCAGTATCCGGTTTTATTCACAAAAGTATTGCTTCTTTCATGCAGGGAGGCTGGTTTGAAGATACTTATGCAGCCTGTTTGCACTGGGCCGGTTGTTCAGCACACTGTTAGTTTCAAGTTTGACAATAAAATCATACTTTGGATAAGGAGTTGCAGCTCACAATGACCAGAACTGCAGTTGCACCTCGGTATTAAAAGGCCCTTCTTTCTTGGTGACCTTCCACATAATCGAAAATGAGGTATATCTTTCTTTATGAGGGTGCCTCTATATTGTATGAAAGTAATCTTGAGATCTTTTCCAATGTCTGCTTGATTATAGCATTCTATTTAAACAAACTAGCAAGCCTGTCAGAAATGGTACTTACTGCAAGGCAAGAGGCTTTTGACCTTCTGTGTAATTATTCCCAGCTCACCCTTGGAAGTCTGCATTACTCTGAGCTGAATTTGTGGCATTGTGTGGTGCAAAAAGGAACTGAATTGTATCCATTAGTAAATTTGAACTGGAACACACAGTAAATGTCAAGACTCTTAATTGCGCTTTCTATAATGGCTTCCAAGCTTACTAAGGAACAATCAAAAGCTATTAGTTATGGCTAGGTAAACATTTTAAGGATTTTTATTTTTTTGCCAGAAGACTCTTTACTTCTATTTGATGAGTTTTTTGTACATGACTTAATGTAAAGTTATGAAAGAGTAGATGTGTTTGTGATAAAATTATTGTGGGGACTTTTATGAGAACATTCAGGCCTAAACACTCATGGTTTCAAAATTTTAACTGTAAAGCTTTCTGCATTGGTCTGTATTACAGCAAAGTCTTTTTTATGCTAAAGTATCTATCTGACATGCATTCTTACCTATAGTCTACCTTCTGTGCTGGACTTTCTCCTGTTATCTCTTCCCTGCTCAGCAGTATGAAGTTGACCATGGAATTATCTTCCTTTTTATGTTAAATCAGCGATAGAGATTCTGCTGGGGTTTTTTCTAGAGTAACATTTTTTTCCAAAGCTGTACAGCAGTCTTGTGAAAGATCTGGTCAGGAACAACATAATGACATTTTTTTTCTTTTGGAAATCTCTTACCCAACATTTGACTGAAAGCTAAGCAGAGGGCAAAGGCTTTAGCTGCTTGCAACAGCTCCTCAAAAGCCAGTGTTATCTGACTGACAGTAACACATCGTTATCCAAGACTACAAATCTGTTCAAAGACTAAGATAAGTAGTTGGCTGCTGCAGCAAGATTGGTTAAGATACAATGCTTCTGTAGCCAGCAGCACAAAAGGGAACAATATGTTTAGCATCAGATCTAGGTCAGATCTCAGCTCACATAACCACGTATGTATTTAAGTTGCACAGAGTGGAAGCAGCTTTCAGCAGGAGAAAGACTTGAAGTAAGTAAGTCCAGAGCAAGACTTGAAATCTTATCAGTGAAGCCCTAGTTCTGCCGCCACTACCCACGATCTCACTTAGATACTCAGAAAAAGTGCATATGAGGCTATGTCCCATGGCACTTCAGGTAACTTCTGAATTCTGATAGAATGCAATAAGCAGCAACAAAAAAAACCCCCAAACCTGAAGTAACTCATGAGGCACCAGTAAGCAAATTTGTAAATCACTTGCTGACAAGTAGCTAAATAACTTGAGAGGCTTTGGTCACTGTTACATCTGGACACCAAAGTACAGGGTCAGACAGTGAAAACTTGATCTATAGTCCCTGTCCTTAGTGTGCCCTGTCTCCCTGGAGACATAAGGACAACCAAAAGGAGACATGAGGTATAGGGAAGTAGATCGAATTTAGACTGCCTTTATCTAGGCTCAAGTGCTTTAAAGTCCACCATCCTAAAAATTTCTTCATTCACTGTTCTTAACAACAGCTGCCTCTTATTTACCATGAAATGAATTTACGTTGATTAACCTTTAGAAAATTGTGCAGATTTTAGTAGAAGATAAGTGTAAAATCATTAAGAGATAGTTGTTTGCAACTGGCTCCTTTTTTCCCCAAATGGAATAATCTGTTAAAGCTATACAGTTCATCTACACGGGGACTGCAAAATTAGAGATATTGTTGTCTACAGTGACTATGTGTAAGAACAAGGATACTCTTAAGAATGCAGTGAAAGAGAAATTAGAAACTTTATGGGCAGAAATCCAGAAAGCAAGTTCTTCACAAGCAGTTTTCAAAAAGATTACCCAAGATAAAATGTCAAAAGCAGCTGATAGTCAACAAGAAACTTATTTTTTACATCTTTATTTTTATATAGTCTCAAATAATAGTGTCATGGGAAACTGGAACGTGCACTCAAGAGGAAGTAATTATAAGAAATATTAGTAAAAAAGATGCTACCACTGCTCATTGTCATATAGTTTCTTCACAAAATTAATTTATGTTGTGGGTTTATTGATATGAAGAAGTAAACTTTAAGTAGAGAGGAGGAAGGATGAAAGATAACCACAGTAAAGGAGAAGGGATAACTACCTCTGTGCCACTAGAAAAGTGAGAAGACAGAGATAAACAGAAGCAGTGTGAGATGATGCCAGTGATGACCTATTTCTTTTTCCAAAGAGCAACATTGCCCCATTAATTCTTCTGCCAGCACCCTACCTACATGCAATCAAACTGTCCCAGTGCTATGCAACACAGCTTGCTGATCTCTTATGAGGAGGTGCTGCATTAGAGTGGGATTCTCCTGCCCTACCTGAGGTAGCTGGGCTGCTTCAGGCACCCAAATGTTTGTCATTGGGTCATCCCCATGCTGCCACCACTCTCCTGGCTTTATGTCCACTAAGTGACTAAATTCAGGTGCTTGAAAATCATCACATATCCGTGGCAGCATTTGCAGCACACACATCCATGACAGCATATGTCCCTAAGCCATGGTAAAACCTATTACAACCCAGAAGTCATTATACTACTGATGGGCAAATGAGGTCAAATGGGCAGCCTGAAAAAAATGCAGCAGGACAGTGTGAAAAGCATCAAGGCCACACAGGGTCTCCCTGACCTTTAGGCAGCTGGGGAGGAGCAAGACAGCAGATCTACTGAGAGCAGGGTCCTTTTTGTGGGTCCTTGAGACTTCATGAGCATGGACTAGCCAGGAGGCACTAATGGGAGATGAGGGTGGGTTTAGCTTTAGGTCAGTGTCTGGTCTAACACAGGTCTCAAAGCCAGTGTCAGAATGAATGAGATGAGGGACAGGGGGCTTTCTGGTAAGTGCGTAACACCGGGACCCTACTGCTCTTTGGGTATCTGTCTCACCTGATGCTTGGCTTAATCTCAGCTAGTACCATGTGTGTTGAACAATACCTCAAAACTATCCATTGTTTTGGGGGTTTGTACTTTCTCAGTAGAAGCCAGTGCCTGTCTTCCTTGTCCCTGACTCCAGACCTGCTTGAAGCATGTCTAAACCCTTTCTGAGAACCAGTGTGGGGAGCATTCACAAGCACTGCAGCCCAATCCCCTGTACTGTTGTATTGTTGGAGTGGCCTCTGGCCTGAGCTAGCATTCTTCCAAAGAACCCCCAGGCATCCTTAAGGAGTTAGCATGGCCCAGAGATCTTTCCCAACAGGCAGCTGGATGCTGCTATCCTATTTTGGGGACTAAGAGAGCTGAACTGTGTACACATGAATTGTCCCATGCCAGCTGGCATCAGTGCTACAAAATGGCCTCAGGGGTTTTTTTAAATGTACTAGCCATTAGGCAGTAGGGCAGCTCCTCTGTTCTTGCAGCTTGGTAGCCCAGGCCTTCAGCATCAGGTTTGTCCACATGTCTTTTGAGAACTTGAAGCAGTTTCTATTTTATCCCACTTTATTGAAAGCTAGTGGCCTGCTAAGGGCTTGGAGTCTGTGATTTAGGACATATTAAGACATGCATGAAAAGTCTTACACCGCTATGAAGGGAGACCACAGAGCTGAGAGGTTTTGTTTTCTTTTCCTGTGCAATTTGGAATTAAACTCATTAGCTGCTTGTGGTGGGCAGAGAGCTGTTCAGAGCTATCCACAGGCTGGGTGAGGTACAACTTGCCAGCAAGTGGTTGCGGGCAGGAGAAGTGATAAGGCGTTTAAGTCTCAATTCTTTTATCTAAACACGTGTATCTAGTATAATCAGAGATGTCCTAGAGCATCATACCTGGCCTCAGCTGCCTCTCCACGAGGACAAGGTCACCCACAGGCCAGGCTTCATAGCTGCCAATTCCATGTGGGCCATCTACTTGCCTATGTTTAAAGTACTGACTTGAATCTTGCAGGAGTCTTTATCTGGAGTAGCTGGAAAGTCTGCTGCCCTAACTGAGAAAGCCACTGAGGATGAAGGCCTTGATGTCTAGATGGTTGATAGTGGGTGTATGGAAGAACTAAGTGTCTCCTGCAGGCAACTGTATTGCAGCTAAGTGCAAGCATCTAACTGGGAGAGATGTCTACCTGTACTTCGGATGCATAGCTTAGGGCAGACAAATTGCAGTGAAGGAGTCTAATAAATTGCTTTGTCACAAGCATAACCAGAGCAGTAATGTGCTCTCATTCAGTGAAGGCAATAAAGTTATATGGAAACCAGCCAGTATGATTTAGCACTGGCTTTAGAAGTTCCTTAATGTTATTTGCTAATGGTGCAATTGTACTTTTGGAAGGCCTTTACAGGGAAGAGCAATCACACTGTCTTGCAAAGAGGCTGAAAAACAAACAGATTTATAAATGACTCAGTGAAGAACTCAAAAGTGGTCAGACTAAATAGCCCTCGTGGCCATCTGCTCTCCTCCTTCCCAGCGGAAGTGTAGGAGGGTAGATCAGGCAGACAGTGATATATCCTTCAGAGTTTAAAAGCCTGGGCTAAGGCTTCTCACTGTTTTCCCTATATCTAAAATTAATTTAAGGGACTCTCAGAAAGTCCGTATTTAACTTCAAGCACACAGACTCTTCGACACAGCAGCAGGTTGGTGGCAAGGAACCACAGTGGTGCTTGAGGCAAGGATTTCCTGGGGCAGAGTGCCTGAGCATCCAGAGTCACTGAAATGTCATGGGGAAATTGCTGCGGTCCCTGTGACAGCCTTCTACTAGCCACTGCGGAGGTGGTGAATGCTCCAGGAGGCAAAACCTTTCCTCTCATAAAAACTGCTGGCAAGTAAAGGTGGCATTTCCAGAAGCCCTGACCAGAGCTCAAACTGCTTCCATTAGAGCCAGCTGGAGTTTCACCACTGACATCTGTAGGATCAGTGTCAGTCCAGCACTCTCTAAACCAAATAAAAGTAACTGTATAGTATTATATAGCAAACAGAGAAGATCTTCAAATATGTATGGTTTTTTTTCCTGTAAACAGTTGGAATAGAAAGTGACTGATAATTAGTTGAGCACTGTGTCATTGGTTTTGAATTCACTCTACTACCTGGGTGAGCTTATAAATAAGAGAAGAAGCTATAAAAACAAATAGGTCCTATTCACGTACACAAGGCAATCCCAGAGGATACTGCTAAATGAAACAGAGAGCTAAATAATTGAAAAAGCTGGATTTTATTTATTTGGGCATAGCAGGATAAACAAGGTGGAGAATGTATTGTGCTGATTCTCAAAATTGCATCACAGGAGCAATAATCAGCCTTTTAATTACTTTCCTCTGTAGTCAGCTTAGATCAATATCAAATTCTCTGTTTGTTTTATTTGAATCCTATTATTTTTCTTTTTTTTTTTTTTTTTTGAGGGAGGACATTGCGTGACTGTGCAGGTACTGGAACAGAGAAGAGATCTTAAGGGTTTGGCAGGTGAAAGCTGAATACTTTTTGGAAATGACATGTATGCGCCTCCCCGCCAGTGTTTCTGAAATAAAGAGGAGATTTGCAGTGTATATATTTTTGACAGGACAACAAAAAATAAGACCCGAATAAATGAATCTGTGACTTGTTTCCACCTGCAAAGGAGGCCTCCCCAGAGTGAGCAAATTGGAAGTGACTCATAATCACAATCAAGGAATAATAAGGTTCTGATAAGAATTGCCTATCTAATCATCAGGGATCTGGACTTGACAACCCAGGCCTCCATTCCTAAAATAGGTTTTATAAGCCAATGTCAAGAGTGTGAAAACAGGAAAAAGAGAACCACCTAAAAGATATTTTAGCGTAGGCTTCCTCTTTGTCCCCATTAGGTAATTCCACCTTGCAATCTGGTGGCAGCATGCAATAGACCAGAAAATTCTGCTGTATGCCTCCTTTTCCTAAGTATTGAGGGCATTTAACTGGAAGACCAGGTTCTCCTCCCAGGGACATGCTTAGCATCCCATTCATGTAAGTGATTTTGACTCAGCTCCCCAAATTAAAAACAAAAGGACAGAGAAGTCTAAGACAAGAGAGGGAGGAACTTTAGGTGCATCTGATCCAAAAGCCAAACAAACAAAAACCTCACGCTTGCTCAGCCTAACCTTACTGAGCTCACTAGACTTGCTGAACTGATTTGCTATTTGACCTAAGAGTTGCCTTGGTGCCCACATGCCCGAGCATGCCCCAAAACACTGGTCTGAGTAGTTTTGGGACTTAGTTCCAGTCTACAACATGCTGAGATTCAGAGTTTGACAGTGTAGAATGGCCTGATCCAGAGGTTTCAAAGGGCACTGCCACATACAAATCTAAGACGTGTTGCAGACAGGGGGTACTCATTTTCACACCACCTAGATGAGCATTTACAAGTCTGGTGGAATGAATACTAGACCCTGGTGCCTACAACTGAAGCATTCAAGAGCTGCACTTGGAAGCATCGTCTAAGACCTCAGCTGGATCTGTCCCATTGTGCCACTGTAAATTAATTATCTTATTTACGATAGGAATATGCATATAGAAAATGTAAATTTTAAGCAGCTGGGACATGCTGTCAATTTATTCAGACAGCTGAAAGCAAATGAAAAAAAAGTCAGGGCTTACTTTCTGCTCTATTAAAATGTTAGCTGTACTGTATGGAGATGTCCCGTTTTGCAACACTGTATGCAAAATGCTCTTTCTTATATAGAACTTCTGGCTGGAGAACAAGTGCAACAGGAAAAACAGCAATGTAAACAATTCCATTTAGCTACGTTTATCTGGGCAAACACACAGAAAAGTCTGGACAAGCTTTGGCTCTCGGAGAGATTCTCAAGCTGAGGGCCAGAGCGCCAAGATTTCATTACTCTTATGCTGAAAGAGTTGTTGCTATGCTGAAAAAAGTTGGAAACCTGCATCCAAATATTGAAGATGAATTTGTACTTAATACTACAGCCCTCCATTGGCAAAGAGAGAATGAACTGGGTGATGTAATAACTATTTTCCATCTCAAAGTTCTACTAGGCTGTATATTTTCTTTGATAATTATTGTGATTTCTTTTAACAGCTTGAAGAATAGCTCAAGCTTTGGCAGAGAAGTGCCTTTTGTTAATAGCAGTATTATTAATTATAATAATTGCATAGTTCAATAAATGCTTTTTGCTATGGTATATTTTGCTATTCCTCCATGAAATTTCCAGCAGTTCCTATTTTAAACTTGGTGAGAAATTGCTCGAGACTATGTCTTTTCCCAACAGTCTGTGAAGATCTGAATGGGCAGTAGCACACAAAATGGAAGTCAAATTTTGTTTCAAAACTTGACATCTTCTCAAAATGCAGAGTGTCTGCTCCTTGGGAAGTTCATTTTTTGTTTGTTTTCAAAATAGAGTTCTGAATCATGTCTAACTTCAATTTCAGACTTTTGGAAATTTCTTGCAAACTAGAAATTCCAGGAGAATAATTAACTAAATACATAATAACTAATTAACTAAATAAAAAAAGCTGGCAAGAGGTTTGGGGTTTTGCTTACTGTACTTTTTCTTCCTCATGGGATCAAGTATGGACAAATGCAGAAGTGTTGTTATAGCCTCCTCAGATAGGTCAGATACAGCTTTAGTGATGGAGTCTTGTTATACTGAGCTAAAGGATGAAAGAATACCAGTCTGAAAACAGCCAAAAGGTCTTAAGTATCTACAATGACAATTAGGTGAGAGAGCAGGAAGGACTCGTAAAGACTGTAGTAGATAGGGGATGCCCCATGCAAGCATCCAAAATCTAGTGGCAGTGCAACTTGCTTTGTACAGCTCTGGTAGTATAGTTTAGAGCTTTTGATTGTGGATAGATGTTTGCCAGATAAGATTTAAAGGAAGTAAATTAAATTAATATAAAAACTATTAAAGGGGAAATGCAAATTTAATAACTCCCTTCTTCTGTTTTATCATGTGAAACAGAAGGAAGCAGAGACTGTGCCATGATTCTGCATTATCCTTATGGGTAATGATAAGAAACACAAATTAACAGACGAATAATTATTCTGTTTCACTGCTGAATTGTAATACAGGATTTAATAGAACTTGTGCCTTATATGCCTGTTACGGAGAGATTTGTAACAACTCAGAAAACCCATAGAAAAGATACCATTCGAAGGGAAAAGTATTCTGATCTGAGACAATAGGCTCAAAGACAAGAAAATAAATTGTTGTGAAAGGAAGGATCCCTGTCAGATATGACCGCTATATGCAGGTAATGAAGCTGTGATGAATGAAACAGGTTGGATGTGCTCAACAGTTGTTTTTCTTCTGTATTTGAAGAGAAGCTGGAAGTCGTGTCCATTACATACAATGTTGTGGATGGAATAGAGAAGTTACCATCTGTAACTGCAGAGGAGGGAAGGCAACATCTGCTGGAGAACTTGCACCTAAAAGTCATAAGGAAATTAGCCAAGATCTTTGAAGCCCCATGGTAAATTTTTAGCCTTGGAAAACTGAAGGAATTCCTGAGTATTTAAAAACTCTTGGTACAGGTCTGGTGTTTGAAAATGATGAAAGGAATGACACAGGTAGCTATCAGATAATTATCCTGACAGCGTTGGTTAGAAAATACAGGGCCCTGGGTTTTGGACTGCAGAACAAAGAGTTAGAAGCTGTAAGTATTTTGGTTGGAAGGTAGGTTTTATTTGTTGTCTTTTGTTCTGAAGCTGGCAGACAATGGTAACTATACTGATGTCACATACTTGGATTTCTCCAAGGCATTTGACTTTCTATCCATTACATTTTGACTAAGAAACATGAATTATACAGAATTAATGCAGCATAACACATAACAAGCATGTCATAAAGTGGCTCCTGGAGACATCTCAAGCAGTTACTACAAAGGAAGAACAGATCTGTTTCCAGCTCTGACTCTTAAGCTGGCAATGTTCACTATTTTCATTAACATCGATGACCATACAAAGTGTTTTCAAGTAGGGTTCTTAGGCAACACGAAGTTTGTTGGGTTAAAAAATATAGAATGAAACCCGATACAGGCAGCATCAATAGAATTGCCTGCTCAAACAGTCACAATCCGATAAAATGTGTTTCAGTACAGACATGCATGAGACAATACCTCTAGAAACAATTCCTTCGGCAGCAAGGTGGGCTTCACCCTGGATACACTCTGCCTTGTGTTAGGCCCTTAACAGAGCCATGTGTTCTGACCAGTGTTTGTTAACTCTTTGATTATAAGTCTTTAATTATTTAGCCTTTTAGTCTTATACTACCAACTTAGATGCAATTGGGGCCCATAGTCAGGGGGTATAAAGTTAGGTGAGATTTATCTTGACCATTCTCCATGGAAAAAGTGGCTACCAGAGAGACTTAATCATTATCTTTGAAAAATTTGATCTCAGAATAGTGCAGTGGCAAAATAGCACCTGTGATCTTGGGATACAAAAAGGAGAATATCCCATAAAGACTGGGAAATGCCATGGCTGTCTACACAGCTTTGACAAGGCTGCTATTGTGATACAAAGCCTGCTCTGATGTCCACTGTTTCAAGAAGAATGTGGACGTACCAGTGCGGCTATAAATGGGACCTAAGGGTTGGAAGACAAACCTTTCTTAGGGGTTAAGATATACAACTTTCTAAATTCACTGAAGAGAAGAGGAGAGGTCATTCATCCCCTGTGCTAGTGTGTATGGTGAGACCTGATAGTGGGATGCTTTCCAATCTTCTTGTCAAAAGCTTAACTAGAGGTAATGGCTTGAAGTTCGATTTAGACAAACTTGGCCTTGACATTAGTTGCATTTTCCTAGCTGTAAGGTTAGTTAAGGACTTGAAAAGCTTAACTGGGATGGTGGTGGATTTAGACTCTCTTAAATACGGTCAGAAATATTGCTAAGGATGTTCTCTAATCCAGAAACTGGATTAAAGAGTGAGGGTTAGACTGGTGACTTCCTGAGGTGCTGGACTCAACAGATCTGTGGACTGTGTTTTTTTCTCTCTCTCCTTCATGATCCATGGTGAAAACGTGAAACTAGTCATTTAGCGCAACATCCACATTTTGACAGAGACTTGTAGCATATCTCATCTGTCACATCTTCAGTAGGTTGATGCGGAGGATTTCCTACTCTTTCTTTATGTTCAATGTCCAGATATACTTGTATGCTTATGTACTTCTTTCTCCCTCCAAATCATTGCAGGTTTGTCGCAGCTGGAGGAAGGGCTGCACATCAGTGCTCTCAGGGGAGCAGATGCAAGCTTGGTCTCTCCTCTGGCATGCTCAGGAGTCAACTGATCACCAGATTTGATTCAGTGCAGACCAGTAGGGCGTTCCTATTCTCTACCTGCGGCATTTATAACCCTGCTTGATTCATCCATAGCACATTTTGTTTTCCCTTCATTTGGGACAGGACATGAGGACTAGGGTCTTTAATAAAAACAGCTTGAACAAAATTGCCAACAAATTAATACCATCATTCTATAATCATCTGCCATGTTGTCTGCCAGCTACCTCCAATTAAGAATATTTCATAGTCAACAAATTATGATGAACTACAGTGCACAGCTGCACTCTGACTCTAATACAGGCCTGTTCTGCTATGCTGCTTCAGCCATGCAAAATTGAATAAGGAACAGAGATCCACAGGTGGTGGCAGGGGAAATAAGTGAATTAATTCATGTTGTAATTTAGATGGCAAAATCTTCAATATACTAGCGCTGGAGTCTTCTGAATGTCACTTTAGTAAACATATACTGTCATTATGAGTGATTTTTGGCTTGCCAGTGTTTTGTGAGGTAATGGTCTGCGTAATGGTTACACATAAGCAATCATGATAAAGGAAAACACTTAATACGTCATCTTACATTGCCCACAATCTGTGGCTGAACATTAGCTCATCTCATCCAATCTGATGCACCTGGGACTCTGAATTATAGGAATGAGCTTGAGTGAGTATTTTGGAAGCCCCCAAAAATCTGTTCTCTGAACTCATACCGTTCTCTGAATTCTCTCCTCCTGGGCATCCATTGCATTGTCCAAACCTGATACACTGTAACTGTTATTAAGGAGTGGAACAGATCTTAAATTGAGAAGAGCGTTTGCACAAAGTGAAGATCAAGAGGTTCAATACAGGTGTCTCCTGGCTATCACACAATATTTACTTTAATTTAGGTAATATTGGGCAAGAAGCTGGCAGCAGTGAAAAGGCCAGCAAGGCCAGCTCCACTTGACTGAATTTCTGAATTAATGGATCTATTTATTTATTTATTTATTTTAAATCTGGGCTTGGGATGTGAAAGAACGCAGCTCTGCTGAAGCCAGCGGAGCTCCTGCAGGCTGTGTCAGCAGAGGAGCTGGTGAAAGGACAATAGAGATGGTCCTTCTGAGAGCCACCAGCCGCGGCTCAGGTAACAATTCCCTCTGCTGCAAGGTGCTCTGAGCATGACAGTAAAGCAGGGACAGGCTTTGTGTTAAAGCTGGCATGTTCCATACAAGTGTGGAACATCTTTCTGTAATGGTAGCTTGTTAAGTGTTATTTTTCGTAAACTATATAAATTGCATTGTTTTTCTTTAATTATTTATTAATTGAGTCATGTCCACCTGCTGGACTATTTTGCCTGGTATTGACATCAGAATGACACATCTATAATAATCCAAGCCACTCCATTTACCCTTTTGAAGTGTTGGCAGAATGCTTGGGTGGGTGACAGAGAATGTTATTAATTCTGTTACTGTTAAAATGTGGCAGATGTTTCAGATTGCTCCTCAAATTTCATTTTGCTACTCTATTGTTCAAGAGATCTACGTCTGTAAATTAAGAAATGTCATTTGTTAGGTTTCTTAATTACTGATATGGCAGAAAGCATTTATCCTCAGAGGGTGGTATGACGGTATAATGGAAGAAGAGGATTTAATGACTTATTGTGTTTTTTCGTGCATTATGAATAAGTTAAAGTAAGATGTTCAGACACTTCTATAAGGCATAGTTGTTCCAAATCTACTGGAAAGCCAGAGATCTTAAAAATTTACTTCCCCTCTAACTTTATTCTGTATTCTCTATACTAACCAAGGTGTGGGGATATCAGCAGTCCAAAAGATAACATGTCAGCATTAGATGTTGAGTGAGGATATACAAGGAATACTCTGGAGTGATGGTAGATCATCTCAGGGCATTTTTAGAAAGTGCTAAACTTAATTTGTATTTCAACTTCAGTCTTCCAAAATGGCTGGGTTATAGCTACAATACTTAACATCACTTATGTATCATTACCAGTCATTAGCAAATGTCACCTGTCATGTTTTCCAGTTCCCGCATTACGACGTGCATTTCTGCTTCTCGATGACTGCGAATTGCCCCTGTTCGATCCTGAACTGTTGAGACAGCTGGCAGGAACATCCAAGATGTCAATTATCTTGTATGTTTGGCAGATGGACAAGACTTCTTCCAGAAGACCTTTCTGACAGACTCTTACTGAAGCTGTCATATCCCCCACCTGACCCTCATCCTTACTATGTTTGCTTCTGTCAGAGGACTTTGCTATGTATTTTCGTAATTACTTTCCACAACTTATCATATAACTCATATTCTTCGCGATGAACTGTGAAATGTAACAGATGGGATTGCAAACCCCCAAAATACCAGGAAGTAGACATTTTCCATGGTTGCTATATTATCATGCAGGGATGTTAGTGACATGTGAAATTGCTTGAGACTTGCAAATCTTTCAAGAACACCTGCAAAAGGGGTGCTGATTTTTTGTTTAAAAAGTAACATGAATCTCTACAACTGTTACCCATATTGGGCTATAAATTCAACCCTTTGATTTTAAAAAATGACCTTAGGGAGAACTGACCATCGGAAAAGTTCTGAGACATGCAGAGCACAAACTTGAAACTAAAAAAGTCTAAAATAAAAGTCACTGATTGTTCTGCATTGCTTTTCACACCCAGTGAGAAGAGACAATCAAGTCCTGCCACTTTTGGTTATTATACTTGTGCCTGCAGAAGCGCCAGTTTTGTACCTTTCCTTTGGGCATGTCCCAGTAATGATGAGCGTGACTAATGGCACAGCAATTTCACCTTTTTGAAAAGCCTTCAGGTCACCCCAAGCTCTCCTTTGCACCAAATATTATTGGTCTGCACAACATCTATCCTGCACTTAACTGTATGTGAAATATTCTAGGCATCAAGAGAGAGTACATATATTTGAGACTAATTTTAGAAACTCATTAGAATAATATCCAATTCCTATTTTTAAAAGGAATGTTTACCTGAGGTTCCTGGCCAAATTCCAATCCCACTAATTATGTTTTAGTGAAATAAATTATCACCTGCAGTTTTACTTGGAAAGAGTATAGTTTTTTGGTTCTTGCTCCATTTGGGAAAGTAGTGTTGCTCTGAGGTATTAGCCCTTGCTATATTTCGCTGATAGGTATAAATCAGGGATGATTTTGCAGGGAAATACATACCAGGATGCTTCAGACCTTGGTCACGTCCGGATAGGCTATTCAGGCTGTTTTGCAGGTGAGCAGGTGGAACAGGTCCCCTGAGGACTGACTCTGGCCACAGTGATTAGTGTATTCAGCAGGTTAAGGTCCTAGTCCCAGATCATCCTGCTCAGCAGATTCTTGGGCATATATCATTTCTGCTTAGGACCTGGTCCTGATGATAGTTACATGTGGAATCAATTCTATCTACATGCTTTCTCCTGGTAACTAAATGGAATTAATCACATAAATGAAGTTACACCTGGGTTTGAAGTATGGGCTTCTGTGTTTCTAAAGTGACTTGGGATGCATTTTTCGTGCTTCCACTTTTTAGGGTAAGTAGTGTAAAAGTCATGCTTCTTCAGCAATACTTTAATGCCTCTTAGAAGTAGTCTGTTCTGATTTTTTCCATTGCAGAAAACAGTTTTATTATGATTTCTGAAGACCAGACCTAAACACATATTTAATTTCACTTACAAGTTCCCAAACACTATAAAACTGTAGAAAATTCACTAAGAAAATATTTATATTCTCATACTGGCTGTATAACACAAATATTTTGTCACCATTAACATTCCATGGCAGCTTAAAAATGAAAATGCATATAATATATTTATTTCCAAAGTTCTGAATATATTCCTTTTCAAAATATTTTCAAAGACATTATAATTATTAGGATGAATCACAGAATTTCGTTGCCTTTTGGGTTAGCCAGAACCACTATATTTATTCTCTTTTGCTTATACCAGTAATCAAATTTTTGGCTGTTCTCCAGAAATGTTCACTAGCCTAAAGAGAGAGCAGTCAACAGGACAGCAGAAAACTGGCATCTTGGAGTATTTATACTTGAGGGGTTGTTAAACACTATCATTCAGCTTGTGGCCAGATATGACTGTGAGCCAGTTCAGAAGCTCTGCAGGCCTCTCAGGGTAGCTCTGGGCACCATCTAACACAGCCTATACTAACTGTGACCCAGTGTTGTGCTAATATGGCTCCTATAATGTGTGAACTCACCAGCTTAGAGCAGAGTACAGCCATTCTTTCTGCACCCACCCAGAGGGAAACCCCTCCAGACTTCCTGTAGCCAAAAGGGAGCTTGTACTCACTTCTCCCAAAATGTCTCCTTTGCCATAACTTTCAAACGCAATGACAATATATGAATGCCTGCATCAAAGCAGTTGTAGGCTAGAGTTTGGCACATGGACTTGGTGTCAGGACGTGGGCTTTGCCGCTGCCCTCCTGATGGTCCCGGGCAAGCTGTGCCTCATTTTGTGCCTTGGTTTCTTTGGCTTTGCACTGAGGCTAATTACACTTCATGTTTGTTCTCATCTCTGAGATCTAGTCTTCTGCCAACAATTCATAGAGTGTGGTGAAGAGCGTGAGGAAGTCCTTGGACAGCCAACCCTGGGGCACTTTCCCCTCCCACCCTTGTGCCTGTGAAGGACATCCTATCTATGCCACAGCCATGTCTTTGCTCCCTCTGATGAGCTGAGTGTGATTGATTGTTGCCCAAAACAAATCCAAACCGCTTGCTGAGAACTCGGTATTTTCCATAATCTGCAGCCCAATAGTCAGAATCTAGTTACAGTTGGGAGTGGGATAAAAGCATCCTAAACTCTATTTAGGATAGGTCATTATTGCCTAAACCCTGGTTTGATCCGAGATGAAAGTTCAGCTTGCCTGCTTTCCATAAGTGCCTAATACTGTATGTGCTTAAGTTAGCTAGATTCCTCCCTAATTAACCTGAAAGGTCCCTAGGCATTTAGGTTTAGCCACCCACATGTGGTGAAGAGCATCTGTTCCTGGTGAATTACTTCTACCTGTAGGTAAACAGACACCTGAATGCTGTTGGTATTCCCTGGAAAATTCTTCACGCTCACTTATGGTAAAAACTGCAGTCAGTGTCATTAGTGAGGGTAATTCTTGCTGTTTTGTATAAAAGTCAGGTAGTTTCACCTCTTTCCAAGACTTCTTCCTCCTCTTCTCAAGGAGGGGGCGATTTCAGTTTTAAGCATTAAAGGGGATTTAGGCTTATCAAGTAAGTTCCCTAAGCTTACAGACAGCATACTTGCTGAGCCCCGTATCTGGTTTTCCACTTCTGCACTGAAGCCAGGTCACTGCAAAATCAGGCATCCAAGAGTCTTGGAGCTGTGAAAGCGATTATGTCAGAGCCTACTTCTAGTCTAGAGACTCAACTGAAGCTGCTAGAAATTTGCTCTTGAATTTTTAGGAGCTATTGTTCCTTTCCAAGCAAGACTTTGTTCTTCATCCAATAGCTTATGTGACAAGCACAGGCATCCAAGGGACTTGGAGTGGAGCTCCGGCTCTGCAGCACGCGTTGCTTGCAGACAGAGAGAAAGCTGTTCTTACCAAAAGTGTCTGCACAAGCACCCTGAGCAGGGGTATCAGGGTTCACCACAGGTGATGCCATCACTGCCCTGCTGCTGATAGTACTGTCCTCTTTCTTCCTGGAGTTTTAGGGAAAAAATCACTGCAGCAAGAAACTGTTACAATCAATAAAGAAGGCAGAGAAGCTCTGAAGGATACAAGTACAAGAGTAATACATTTCAGGCAACTCTCAGTTATCTGCACATGTTGTACCCAGATTGAGGATTATGTGGGTCAGGACCACAGGGTCATATAAACTGATTCAAGGTCGAGTCTGCTTTAGCAGCTCGGTATCAGCAATCCCTGAACACGAATATGCTGCTTCGTAGGGACAGTTCATATTCAGAAGCATCGTAGCCACTTCAGTGTGTCCTACAGTCCAAACTAACAAAACCTGCTGAACATGTAGTAATCTGGGGTAGAGCCAGCTCAGCTGCCCCTGCTTCATATCCTTGGGATCCAAACAAGTACAAAATATGACGCATGCTACACAACCAGCTGAGACTTAGCAGGGTTAATTAGCCTTGCATGACCTGAGTTACCTCTGTACACTCACGTTATTCTGTAGCCAGTTTAAGAACTTCTCCTGGTCCTCAGGGTGCTAGAAAACATGGATACAGAGGCACCAGAGAGGTTCTCCAGCAGCTCTCTTGGGTTGTGCTAGTGCTTTGCTCATATATCCTGATGAACCCAAGCCTGTTCTGGAGTTTGGCTGGACATTAATACCATGTATTCATGGTATTACATTATTCATGTACTCAGGCTCTGGATTATCCAAGTTCTTCTTTCATCCTCAGTAGCCCAGATAATGAGGAGCTGCTGGTGCAATTCTTACAAAATCACGTTTGAGATAATCTTCAGATTGATGTTACTACGGCTGTTATACATCATGTTAAAAATATAAACCGTAACTTAAAGAACAACTGTTCCCAGGACAGGCTGAGACTTGCAGCTTCACACCAGAGGGAGCCATTTGCGGAGGGTCTTTGGCACGTGCCCCAGCTCTGGATTTCTGACAGCAAGAAAGATTACCGGGTCCTCAGAGCCATTTAAAAGCCATTTAAAAGCAGACTGGAAAAAAAAAATAATCTCAATTTGCACAGTCTCACAGTTGGAAAGCCCTCAGCTGACTTCTTCAGGGTAATTTTCTTCCTTTCTTTCTTTCTTTTTCATGTACATTTCTTTGAAGTGTTTTGCATGAAAGTGTTATTGCATATTTTGGGAAGTATTATTGTCCCTGTGTGTTTTCTTCCAATGTAACTATAAATTTCTATCCAAATATGCTCAGAAGCTGTTCGCTGTCAGAACATGAAATCGACTAGTAGATAAGCATCCATAAAGGTGGTTATTTCCATAGAGAAATCAAAGGCACAAAACAAATTAACAACATTCTTTGAGTTTTAAACACAAGCAGCTATATGGGTGGCAGGATAGGTGGTTTTGCTTTTTAAAATGTATTTCCTTAAGTATGAGCTTGAGTTTAAGTGTCCCCAACAGGAATTTGCATCTGACTATTGATGTTCTTATCAGGTTTCTTTATTACAGTTTGCTCATGAAACTCCATCTCACATCTCAAACTGTGATAGATCGTTAATTTAACTGCCTAGAAGTTAGACAGGTAATATAAAGTAGGTCATTTACCTACCTTGATAGCCCATGGAGGAAGAGAACCAGCTCTCAAGGGTCATCATCCCATACCTTAAATATGCGGTATCCCATATCCCATATCAGTCTTCAAATGGAAAGAATTGAAAGCCCTGACCTGGTGACTACAGCGAGAATGCCTGGATGAGGTGCATGACTTTTAGGTGGCTAAAATTAATTATGTTAAATCCTGCCCAAAAAGCACAGAAGATACCTGACTGAGACTAGGTTTACACTAGCAAGTAATTCATCACAACAGGAGCAGAGCAGTGCTTCACAGCAAAGGCCTTACAACCATGCATGCTTGAGACTAGCTTAAAGCTGGTCCTCTGGACCCAACATCCCCACGAATGCTGTGGTTCAAAGCTGTGTGAAGGGCCAGTTGTTGGTTTTAACCTTTATGTCCCCACTTAGGATCAGCGTGCATTGGTGTGCAGCTGTAGCAGAGCTTCTGGTTTAGTTTCCTTTGGAAGGAATCTAGTTTATCTTCCCCCAGAACTGCCTTGCAATTGAACCAACACATGGGACACTTGGGGAACTGGGCTACCTCTCCAATCCAAGATGCTCGAGTACAGCCTGAGGTTTTTACTAATGTCTGCTAACAGGGGCTGCTGTTCGTCATTAAATCTCAGTGAAATCAATGAGACTCAGCAGGGACTGAAAAGTTTCCATGGGCAGATCCCTGGCCCAGTTACAAACGCTTCTAAA
Organism: Ciconia boyciana; assembly: GCF_034638445.1. Lineage (NCBI taxonomy): Eukaryota > Metazoa > Chordata > Aves > Ciconiiformes > Ciconiidae > Ciconia > Ciconia boyciana. The sequence continues at coordinate 174,935,986 of NC_132934.1, forward strand.
CATATTGATAGGAGTTTTATACCAAACTGTGTCCTTCAGCAAGATTGTGATCTAAAAGAGAACTTACAAGCAAATCACAGGACAAGAAATAAACCAAACAAGTTAAGCAAGGTAAGGACAGGCCAAAATCTTCTTCTATCTCTTTTAATTTATTTTTCACTACTCATTTCCTATGTATTCATTTATATCTAAGAAGAAATTTCCCCAACCATTTATTAAACCTAGATATTGATAACCTGCCGCTACAATAGTTTTTCTATGCAGCAATTCAAAATATATTTTCTCTTCTTATGCGTTACAGTCATACCTTTAACCCCTCTGCCTCATGATTTTTGAGAGAAATTTTTTTTTAGAACTGTGGCAAGAAAGAAGGCCAGAAGAATTAGTTCACCTGACTTAAAATAAAAAGGTAAGAACTTTCTGGGGTGATTCATCTGCCTGAGCTCTGGATTTCCTTTTGGACATGACACAGTTCACTTCAATATCAGGGTTTTAATGAGTGGTAGCTGTAGCTACCATCTGTTATCAGGTTTTCTTATGCACACCTGGTTCATGTGATAAGTGAGTTGCTTTTTAGTCAATGTCTATATTACATGAATAGAGCCCTGCAGTTAGTTACTTTGACTTGGTATACCAGTAGTTAACAGCCTGAATTAAAAAGGTGAGCACTACATGAATCAAATACTGAGAAGGCAGCGGATAAATATTTGTCTCCTGCCAGCAGCAAAAGAATCCAGCTGGGAGGAGCTGTGAACGGTATGGCAGAGGCAAGACCAATATATAAAGGAAAGTCGATAGAAAATTTAATTATGGCAAATTTGCTAGTGGTTTGGAACCAGCTACGCTTGTAGAATAATTGGGGAATGCACATTGAATAATATTCAATGAACTTTTGGCTCATGCTCTGTTTTTCAAACTGTCCCTGAGAAAATTTAAAGATACATGATTTAATCAAAAGTATTTCACACATGGTTGAGAAGATAATGGTGAGATGTGGGGAAACACTGACCCACGCTAGCTCCAGGCAAAGCTGGTGAGATCTTTGAAAGTTTTCTAAACAAGGTGTATGTACCTCATCCCATAGTATATGTGTAAAAAAACATTGCCTAGTTTCCCCTAATGCTAAAGGCAGAATAGATTTCTTGTTATTGATTATGCAGCCATAAGAGATTTCCACAATTACTTTTGGATTTCAGAATGCATTTTTTATTAACATTCTAAAAATGTACAATTTCAGTGACCTTCCTGCACTGAAACAATTTACTGGTCTTTTGTCACAGGCAGCTGGAACACTTACAAAATTTACATTTTCTTTTACATGTCGGTAGGCTGTTTTTGAAAAATATCCTCAGTGCTAATTACCTAATTATTAAATTATTAAAAGCACATTTCTATAAAGTCAGACAGAACATATCAGTACATAAGTGAACTGTGGTCAATATTTTGGATCACATTCTCAGCTGCTCTAAGGCACGTGGGATACGCAAGCGTATCTGTGTTTACATCACTGAGCCTGGACCTTTGTATTCTTTAGCAGTTCTGAGTCACCGGGCACAAAACCCTCTTCTCTCTGCAGAACGGTGCTCCAGACTATCATCAGATACATCCCAGGCATTGAAATACATGAAATAAGTGAAAGCTGTTGAGTGATTGGTCCGATAACGGCAAGGAATGTTTTAAGAAGAAAAAGCTCAGAGCTGGAATTGCAATCAGTGCAGTCACTGTGAGCTGGTCTTGAAGCAGATAGAATGAACTTTAATCGATCAGTATGTTTTTCCAGATGGCCATAAGTATGTGTTTTATAATCCGTGTTTTAAGGAGTGTTTGTTTCTTAACTCCTGAGTTAAGAGTGTGGTGGTTTAACCCCAGTCGGCAACTAAGCACTGCACAGCCGCTCGCTCACTCCCCCGCGGTGGGATGGGGGGGGAATTGGAAGAGTAAAAGTGAGAAAACTCGTGGGTTGAGATAAGAACAGTATAATAACTGAAATAAAATAAAATATTCTAATAATAATAAGAAGAATAAGAATAATAACAGTAATAATAATAATAATAATAATAATAATAATAGAATATACAAAGCAAGTGTGGCACGATGCAATTGCTCACCACCCACCGACCAATGCCCAGCCAGTCCCTGAGCAGCGATTGCTGCTCCCTGGCCAACTCCCCCCAGTTTATATACTGGGCATGATGCCATATGGTATGGAATAGCCCTTTGGCCAGTTGGGGTCAGCTGTCCTGGCTGTGCCCCCTCCCAGCTTCTTGTGCACCCCCAGCCTTCTCAGCTGGTAGAGCACAAGAAGCTGAAAAGTCCTTGCCCAGTGTAAGCACTGCTTAGCAACAACTAAATCATCAGTGTGTTATCAACATTATTCTCATACTAAATCCAAAACACAGCACTATACCAGCTACTAGGAGGAAAATTAATTCTGTCCCAGCTGAAACCAGGACAAAGAGTAAAGTAAGACATAACCTGAAACCAGTTTAAAGAAAACCACAATCACAAAACTCTATTTTTCTTCCTGATACATGAATAAGATATCACTGAGAGACAGTGATAGCCTGCTTTTCTCTGTTTCTCTCACAGGGACATGGACAGGTGCCTGTGAATACCATGCTGCCAGCACCTTCATTACTTATTCATAAGCAGAAAAGCCACTAGGCTTTCAGGTCTAAAGTTAATCAGCATTGCTCCAAACTTTTGCATCTATGTGCTGGATGTTAGATAAGAAAATCGATAATTATCAGAGCACTGGTAGAGGCCTTGGACTCCAGGGATCTCTGCTGGCCCTTGCTCTACCACTAACCCCACTTTTGGTAAATCCTGTCTGTGCCATGGGTGGATTTTGCTGGTCTGTATTTCCCAGTTGGTCAACCTAGAGAGTCCTTCAAGATCCTGTGAAACCTCTCCCCTCGGAAGCAACCTCATCTAGAGGCCAGCTGGGCACCTAGAGTCACTTTCCACTGGGGCAGAGTGCTTCCACGTAGTCCTTCAGTCCCTAAACCTTTGGTGATGCTGGGCTGGCCACAAAGCATCTCTGGTAGCCCAGTCTGCCTTCCCGGTCCCTGCGCAGCAGATTGCTCCAGAGGGTGGATCTTGGCTGTGCGCTTCAGGATCAGGCCCCGGCAGCTGGAGCAAGCGGGCAGCAGCAGCCCAGACCCTGCAAAACGCACGTCCCTCCGAGCAACTTCGATTACCCACCCCTAGGAAGAAGCAGATCCGGGGGGAGCCTCAATTGTATAACACCAGTATTAGCAACAGGATCAGAAATGCCCTAATTCCTACAGTAATTTGGGGTTGTGTAAGGTGGCGAATGAGCTTTGCTTTAGCACGTGCTCCGGAGCGGGAAGGAGGCACTCGGGGGAATGGGATGTAATATGCTGCGACTTGGATGGAGGCGGTGGATTAAGTGGGATTTTAAAACAACACAAGCATTAGTCGTAGTAGCAGCCGAGCGTACCAGAAGGTACTGCCTCTCCATCTCTGGGGGAAAAATAAGCAGAGCGAAAATCCACCGTGAAGGTGCAGGACAGCGGGAAGATTCAGAGGGCTGAGAACATGGTGTTTGAGGATTACAAAGCCTACAGAATCCCTTTTTACAAGGTTGAGCCTTTCAGTATTGCTACCACTAAGTGCCTTATCCCCAATGGCTCCCCCAGAAAATTAGTGTACTGCTTAACATTTTATTATTCAGTATCTCACTAAATGGAGCTATTTCCTTTATGCCCCACTCGCTGTGGGAAGCAATAGATTCAAAAGGAGGGAGGAATATAGCACAAAGGAAAGCTTAAAAAGAAGCATTTTTTAGCGTATGAATTTAGAACATCTAGCAGAGTGCCCTTCAAATACCTTACTTAAGTCAAACAAACTGACAGTAGAAAGAAAAAAATTGAACTAGCTTATCCTCAGTGTGCCAGGAGCTCTTCTATGGACATTTTAAGTGAGACACATATGCCCCTGCTGAACAAGATTCAGCCCTTGGTTTAAATCATCTTCTGGAAATTCCTCCCTCTCCACCGTCTGTACAGAGAAGGTAAGATAGGTCTGCTCCTAACATAGGCTTTTGTTTAGGGACCTAGAGCAAGGTGGGATGAATCTGCAGCTGGATGATTATGTGTTCGCCCGGGTGAACCCTATGTAATTTGTCTCTGAGGACTATAAAACAAAAAGCAGCGTAGCAGGTCAAAATGTAGCTGCAACTGTAGCTGCAACTCTCCAGAGAGCTCTTTGTGTTTCTCTTACTTGGCAATAAATGTGTGGGAACAACTTGCTTCCCTTCTCCTGCTGCAGTTCCACCTTTTGATTTTGTTTTCTTCAAAGCACAGTCAAAAGATGTTCCTTCAGGACAGATCTGCGCCACAAGCCTGACTAGGGGCGGAAAAAGAAGACCTACATGAAATTTAAGATCCGATTTGAAAACAGCCTACCAGACATATATTTCAGACTCACCTCACTGGACTCTTGCAAAATACATCCTGGGAGCTTCAAATGTATGCACTGAAAGGCTCACTGTTGCTTTTTTTAAAGATCTCTAAGTGTATAAAACATTAACTTACGTATTGGGCTGCCAATACACAAAACCTGCATATACAGTACTTAGGATGGAAACACCCATGTAACATTCATGTAGTATGACAGGTATAGTTTCCTTTCTCTAAGTCATTATGGAAAATCTTTGGGAGTGAGCAAATTCTTCCTCAGACCACCACATTCTAAAACCCAATATTAGAGAAATTCAAAGGCCGTGAATGGAAACAAGATTTGTTTGCTGTACTTGATGTCTTGCATCATGTGGCCACGCGCATGCTTTGTGGAAGAATATTTGTACGCACAGAAATAGCACCACAAGGAATCTTGGCAGCGCTCTTGAAGGTTTTCTAAACATATATATACGTGTACATATATTTGTTTCTTGCTCCTTTAAATTGCTACCTAGTTGAACTAAGAATGACTTTTGTCCACTTTCCTTCTTCTCAACTCTTTCTGGGTATATGATTACCTCATCTAGCTTATTATTGTACCTTGTGTTCTTTTCCTTCTTCATTACAGTTCTGTAAAAAGCTTTTGGGCTTATTGTTAATTTTCTCTCTCTCTTCCCCCCCACCCCCTCCCCGACTTAATTGTATATCTCTGAAAATGTGTTTTTGAGGTTTTTGCTTTGGCTGGGAACACAGTGGTTATATTTATGGGTCTACCATCAGTTTGCCACAGTTCAAGTGATTTTCTGGTTTTTGCTTGTTATGTTTTTGCCTGGACTTGATATACTTTATGAGTTTTTCTGTGATATTGGCTTGTATATCTGGCATAGATAATATTTTGCCTTTCTGCTAATATCCTATCAGAGACCCAAAGAGTAATAATTTTTTCTTCCTGTGTAATGTTGGGAGATTATTTTTTTTAAATGAGCTGGAAAGCTTTATTAGTTTACCAGAAATGAAAGCTTGTAATGAATCCACATGGAATTCTTTAATCATATCTTTGCTATTTTATAACTGTACCTTCAAGTGGAATGTGTTTATATTTGCCGAGTAAAAAAAAAAAGTTCTCTTGTTTAGCATTTCGGCATTATGCAGGAATTTTCAGTGCATGGGGTTGCTCATCGTTTTTTCACAAGTACAAAGAGTACTCAGAAGGGAGAGAGGAGAAAGGTGAGAGGTGCTTTTCCAGCCTGAGAAAGGTGAAACAGCGGCTCCTCTTTGCCATCAGAGATTAAACTTCTGGCAAGCTGACTTGTGCGCTGTCATGTAGAGCTGGGTTGTGGTACTATGGATGGCACAAACAGGTTAGCATTGTACTGAGCGTTTTGGTGAATAGTTCTGTTTTATTAAACTTTCTCTCTGTGATAGTATTCCAAGAGAACTTTTAGGCTAAGAATGTTTTTACCTCCAAAAAGTAGTAGATACCCACACTTTTAGAGGGTGTTTTGACACGCACAGCATTTCAAATAAATGAACATAATAGAAAAACACACTTACCCATATTTGTTTGTACCTGAGAGATGTCTCATGGAGATTTTATTAAGTCAAATGTGAGCAGAGCCCAGCCATGTTTGGAACAGAGGCTCTGAGTGCAACCTCAGACTCATCTGACTGTAGCCCAGGATGCTCTGGGTGATGTGTACAAGTCCATAAGGTCCACTGGGTATACCTGCTCTCTACAGGCTTCCCCTACGACTCCCAGGTGGGCTGTAGGTGCTCTCAGGGCAGGATGCTCATCACCTACCCCTGTTCTGCTTCTATGTGCCCTCCGGTGAAGCTTACTGACTGCATAGTCTTCACTAGAAGCAAGTGTTTTTGAAGACTATGCAGATACTTAATGCAGTATGAAGGCAGAAATGTCTTCTAGCTTTTGTAGCAAAAGCAGCTTAAAGTGGCACGATAAAATGGTGAGGAGAAAGGTCCTCTGGGGGGTCCAGAGAATTTCAGTTGTAAATCTTAGGCATCATTTTTTAAATACTGGATCCTAACTGATGGCAGATCCTGGTTACAGGAAGGTGAGCAATGGGCCTGGAGTTCTTCAGCTGATAGTTGCCTTTCATAACAAAGCATTAAAGACTTAGCAAAAGATCTAGGGGCTGTCTGGTTAAAAAATCTGGGATAAACAACCTACATTCTGCCACTTTCTGATGTGCAGAAGAGGTTCCCCTTCTCTCGCATTGCTTTCAGCTGTCCTTGCAATTGCTTAATACAGGGAGTAGCATTAGAGCATCATATTGTTATGAATTTCTTCCTTACTGTCACAAATAGGATATATTTATGTTTGAAAGCCTCATAAGACCTTCTTTTAAGAGTCCTACTGATTTTCAGATTGCCTGGATTTGCTTTCTTACGTTATGGAGAAATGAATCTCTCTGGGATCTTTTAAAAATTGCTGTGTCTTTTTATTATGTCAACAGTTTTTTTCCCCAATTGTTACATAGCACTCTCATCATTGCCTTTCAATTATTCTGAATTATTTTCTTCCTTCCTAATGCAGTCATACCTACATTGCTTCCTTTTACCATTTAAATGGGATGCTTTTGCTGTCATTCTCTTTCTTTGTTTCTGAGAAACATTTATAAAAAATCAAAAATTAAGTTAAAACCAAAAAAAGACAGGTAAGACCAAAGCAGGATCAAATCAGAAACAGAAAAGAAGCAGCAGCTCCCTGAAAACTCTTATGTATTCCTCTGTTTACTCACTCTTCAGACATCTTGCCAGGAAAGCTCAGTGTAGAGGGCGTGCAAGTGGTAGTAAAGGGAAAGGAGAGAGGGTGGTGTTACACCGAAACAACGGATACGTTGTGGAGAGCAAGCCAAGTGCCAAGGGCAGCCCTGCACCTGAACGGTGGCCAGAAGATGATGCCTGCAGTTCGCAGAGGTTCTGACATTCTGCGGTTTGCTTCTGGTGGAGCACAAAAATGAGAGCTCTGGTGTTTTTTTTTGTGTGGGAGGAAACAAACAATAAACAAAACCATCAAAGAGTGCCCGCAGCGTGAGTGAGGGCATCTTACGATGGAGTTAAGTTGTGAGGCTCTGCTCTGAGCAGACTGAATACTTCAAGCCTGCATGCCTACAGCCCAGCCAAGTGCCACAAGCTTTTGCAGAGTCTATCTTGCTCCTTAAGCTCCTAATATCCACCTCTTCCTACAATCTATACAGATATAGCAGGAAACAATGGCCATAATATCTTACTTTAGATAGGCTTCTAATAGGGATGTGGTTGATCCAGATTTAAGCTTTCCTCTCCCCCCAAAAGGTACAGAAAGCCTTTAATTTGGGTTCTGTCACATTTCCACATCACCAGGTCAGGGAGGGTCCCTCCTGTGTCTACCTGGAGTCTGAGTAATGGTGCTGAAAACAGGGTTTGACAGAGGGAAAATGTTTCAACCAGCTCAACTGGGCTCCTAATTTGGTCTAATACATACCCTGGGGTCTATTCTGCGTGTATTAAATACGTATGTAAATGTCTTTGCATTTTTCTGACTTATATGTCACATTGCACAAGCTGTCTTGAGAAAAAAACAAGAGGCGCAAGTGTTTAGTAGGAGCTGCTGACATGTTTCAGAATTCCAAATAAAGTGTTTCTTCAGAGAAGTGTGACAAGCGCGACTTCTGCCCTCTGCAGTGTCTCAGCGCTCGGTCAGAGACAGTTTGAAAGGACCTTAATTTTCAGGAAGTGCTTTTAGCACCAAGATCTTTTATGATAGCGACTTGAGCAACTTGAAACAGTTAAAAATCCCTATATGTATTTGAAAGTTTAAATCAGGAATTTATTTTTCGATGTCACTTGATAGTCAAAATGAGTTCTTCATCTCATCTCCTTACAGGAGATTGATGGTACATTAACATAACTTCTAAATCTTGCATGGATTTTTAGACCAACCTCCCTATGGACATGGCTTTTTACTCATATTGAAAGATTTCATTTATCATGTCATTTGAGATACCAAGCTCTTTGCACCACTCTAGCCAGGGAGAATTGAGTGTCTTAGTACAGATGGCACGTTATGTCTGAGTTTTTTCCATCTGGGGAAAAAAAAAGTTAGATGATACTGGAATAAAATGAAGCTTCACTTTTCAGAGGAAATTTTTAAAATATTGTAACCTTTAAAAGGTATAAATTATAGTGCTGTTATCACATATTGAAAGGAGAAGAGGGACAGGTCACGTCATAACACTGTGTGAGAAAGAGAAGGAATTTTCTGATCACTTTTGGAAGTTCATTCAGACCACACTAATACCTTGTTGTTCCCCAGGGTCTCAGCCATTTCCCTATATATTTAAATACTTGATTAAAAATCAAGAAATGAACATGTGTTGGAGGGATGCAAACACTAGGCGATGAAAATGAGGGAAAGCCAAGATGAGACTAACAGATGGCCAGGCATGAGGTCCCATTTTAAGACACATACCATCACGTTAAGCTACTGTCTTTCTGGAAATGTAAATTCACTCAGAGAAAGAATAATGGTCCCCTGTTAATTTTTCTTCACTCTTTACATGCAAAGCCTTTTTATTTCCATTTCCACTTCATTTTTATTTCCATCATAAAATAGGTATTGAAGATAGTTGGATGAACTGTCCTCTGGAGATGCCAATGTATTTCTGTTGTTTCTGTCCACCCATATAGTCCAGAAAAATCCTGAAAACTCACTTCTCTATGTGTCAACACAACAGAGAGAAAAAGAAAAGGGAAGGGTTGTGGCATCAATTCTCTACCAAAGCTAGGTGGCACATGACTTTCACACCTAACTTTTCCTTCTTCCTCAGCATTCCTGGCTGTACGGGTTCCCTCTCAGTTGTACTGTCCGTGTGGTCCTAAACTTTTCCTTGGACTTTCTCTCTGCTTTTAATTTTCTCTTTTCTCTTCCCATAACCCCACCTCACTTCTGTATTGTGCTCACTGAACTCCGACGTCCCAACCTTCCTCTTCTCCAGAACCAGCACTTTTCCTACTTTTCTCCAAGAATGGAAGATGGGGATTCCCCTATGAAAGAAGAGGAGCTACTTTTTGATCTGAACAAAAATGTAGGACCCCACCTTGCCCCTCCACAGGGGCAGCGCCTAGACAGGCGTTGTGCTCTGCTCAAAGATAAGGGAAGGCAGGAAGGAGCATGAAGCAACCCTAGGAAGAACCTTCTGACTGGCCATATATAATCAGCCCTTCACCTGCCTTCTTCTCATCCACTAAACTAGCTTTTTCTACCTGCCTCACTTCCCCACCCTTCCCCAGGGTAGGAAGGAGTAATGCCACATCTTGTAAGCTATGGTCTCAAACTGATCTCTGTTCTCTACTCACTGTCCCTTTCCTTTGCTATCAGAGGAAGAAAATAAGTGGAAGTTATTAACCTTTAAAAACCCATCAGAGAGCCAGAAAGGGATGTGCTTCCTTTGCCTGCAGCCTTGTCTTAGATGGCACCCACAACAGAGGAATGGTGTCCAAAGGTTTTACTTGGTCCCTTAAAGAGGAAAAGGAGGGTGGGTGGAAAGTAGCAAGAGTTCCCAAATCTGTCCATGAATTCCCATCTCCCTAACACTGAAGGGTGTTTGGAGGACTGCTTTGGGCTTAGCAGTTCATGCTTCAAAAAAACTCAGTAATCTGACTCGAAAGACGTTTTTGCCGTGAGACGAAGTCTGATTTTGGTACATGACTTTGTTATTATAAGGAGTTATGACAGTGACATCCATTGTAAGTGTGTAGTTTCCCAGTGCTGCTACAATCCCACTCCATACGAGCAGTCACTAACCTGTGGTTATATGTGCCTGCAAAGTGGTGTCTCCTCACCACTCCTTTAGTGAGACTCAGCACATCTTGGGAATGGGGTACAAGGATGCATATCGGTGGGGCCATGTTTATACTACTAAAGCGTCCAGACCACACCCTGGCCATGTGCCACAGCTTGGTTCTTCTGTGTGCTGCTTAGTGCTGGCTCCCAAGAGCAAATTGTCTTGGGAGGAGCTAGCTGGAGTGCTCCGGACCAAACCCAGGGAATAGGCTACTCTTGTGAGGGGTTTGGATCATCAGGAGATCCATGCTGGAGCTCGGTCCCTGGCGTCCTTGGTTTTAGCAGTGTCTACATGCCATAAAAACTCAGTCCTCCGCAGAGTCATTTGTGTAAGAGCCATTTAGCCCAGAGGCGAACACAGACAGTGTATTCCAGACAGCCCAATACGCCACGGTCCTAAAACCATCTCCCCAGTGATGGGGACTCTGCAGAATCAAATCCCCCACTGCTTCACAATTCTGCAAACGTTTTCAGTCTGGTAATCAACACTTTTTTTCACAGATTTCTCTTCAAATGCACCTCTAATGGTTCTGCACATATTTGTTTCTTCGTAATTGTGGGTTTCTATAAAGCTTAATGTCCCCTCTCTAATTTTTCAGCTTAAATATGTGGAGAAGATCTGACATGGGTAGGGCTGGTAATTTTATAAACTCAGCCTCTAATTTTCACAGAGGAATCTGTGAAGTAAGCAGTGTTTATGAAAAGAAAAGAAAAGAAAAGAAAAGAAAAGAAAAGAAAAGAAAAGAAAAGAAAAGAAAAGAAAAGAAAAGAAAAGAAAAGAAAAGAAAAGAAAAGAAAAGAAAAGAAAAGAAAAGAAAAGAAAAGAAAAGAAAAGAAAAGAAAAGAAAAACATGAGCCTCTACTGTTCTTTTAAAAATTGTTCTGTATCTTTGTAGCTCTGATACTGCCATCACAAAATCCTCCTTTCACAGTAATTTTAGATAGATTTTGATGTTTTTCAAAATGGCCAAAGAAGGTGCTTTATCATTAATAAGTATAAAAGAGCAAAAAAGTTCATAGATATTCGAATGGAATTTAATCTTGGAGTTAACTGCAGAGTTGGTTCAAAGTTTACCTTAGGTTGGATGATTCATGAATTTGTTTGGTTTTTTACTCTATGAACAACTGGTGAAATGTTTACTGCTAATAATAACTAAGTACAGACAGCCAAAAAGATATTTTTTTCTTGTCTTTATGCAATGAAAGTCTTTATGCAATGAAAGAAGATAAATTTCCAATATGTAAAGCAATTATCTTCCTTACTTATGATTTTTCTTATTTTTCTCAAAATTTCCTCTTATTAGATGCCCTAAGACATACATTTCCTATTCATAATTATAAAAGCTGATTTTCCGTTGTATTTCTTCGTAAAAGTACATTTTAATATAATATCCCTCTGATGTGTACAAATATCAACAAACTCTAAAAAGGTACTGAGTCATTAAACATTTGCTAGGAAATCTAAAAATTGTCAAAGTGGAGACTGTATTTAAGAACCTGAATGTATTAGAGAAGCCATATAGTACACACACCTCATGCATTTGGGAAGACCAGAAAAATCAAGTCCCCAGGTGCAATATTTGAAACATCCTCCCATACAGCAGAGAGTACAGAAAAATAACTGCAAATTCTAGAGAAAACTGCAGGGTTTACAAGGCAGGTGTCAGAAATTCTGAAATATTTAGAGTTTGTTAAGCTGAAGGAATAAGTAATGGAGAGGCTATAACACATGGAAGACTATCTGCAGTAATACAAAAAGTACAATACTGATGAGATCTGATCGCCTCTGATAGACCCCTAAGCAGACCAAATAGATGCTATCTAAAGAGGCGTTTCTTCAGCACTAGCAATGGCAAGAGATAGAGCAAGCCAAAAGTATACTCTGTACTAAAAAAACAGCTGAAGTGGCACTATTTCTACAGAAAATGAGAGACCTGGAAAAATGAGACTGTGGTGGGAATGACTGCTGTCATCTGCCTTCTGCTTAATGGATATGGTGAGAAAGGAGGGAGGAGGTTAAGGTTTAACAGTGCTTTTACCAGAACCCACAGGGCATGCCTAACACAGAGTATAATGAAACTTTAATATCATAGGACACCTATCCAGTAGGTGAAATCTGGGAACTGTAAGTACTGTTTCGCAGCCCATCAAAACTGAGCAGGTATTTTTCTATGTATACTATAGTGTCGAAATTTGAGGTAACCTGGTAAATTGTCAAATTTAGTGCAGACTCATATGGATTTCTCACACTTACAGCTCATACAGAAAATGGTAGTGCAGTACCTTTAATAGCATTTCAGGTACAGATTCAGAACCATGTGAAAGAACATAAATAGTCCTTGCTTATAGGGTCTGGTTCTGAATAACCAGTCCTCCACTCCCTCTGCTGTCTCACTGCTGAAAAGGGACATCTTATACTGCAAACCCATTATAATTTTAAGACCCCAACCACATATTTTAGTAAACATTATATGAAGTTAGGAAAAATAAGTCTTTCTAACTGACTTTTATTTTCTGCACAGGAATTAGGGAAAATTACCCTGAAATCAAGGTGTGATTATTTGGCCTGTTTCGCAAACTATAAGTAAATATTAAGCAATCAGCATGGCCTTTTTGTTTCTATAAGCCTTGCATGGAGTAATGCTTAGTACTCTATTGGATCACATCAGCAGACATGACATGATGTACTGTACGTGTCAGATGTATTTAATTTTGCCACGCATTCTGTGGGTGGCTGAGGAACAAGTACATTCCAGGACCTTGAAAATCTTTCTCGTTCTGCAGAAAGGGAGGGTATTATTTTTTTTTTTCCAGTTATCTTATAGTATTCACCCTGAAGGACAAGAAGAATTTTCAAGGAACCAGACAGTAAATCAGCCAAATGCTCAGAAGGCAAGAAAATATACCAGCTCCACCCATTGCTTGAATGATAAGCTTCATTATATATCTCACTTCATGAGAGATATAGAACAGGTCAAAATTTTTTCGGAAAGTAGTTGTGTTGGCACAGTAAAGAGGCACGTGCACCTTCTAGTCATTACACTTTTGCTAGCAAAATACCATATAATTCTATAGCTGAAGCTTCACATTCAGCTTAATCCGCAATACCTTTTTTTAGCTACAGAATCAGCTGCCTTGGTCACACAAGGTCAGGACTATAAGTAGCTCCAATGAGCTCTGGAATGTATTTTCCAGTAACAACATCTGGCTATTGAAAACTCCACTGACAGCTGCATTGGTGGCTGCGAAAGGCTATCTTCAGGTCAAACTGCTGTAGGGCTGGCTGAGCCCTCCTTTTCACCAATGAGATTTACTTTTTCCATCCCTTTTCTTTTGAATCTGGATGATATCAATTTTTCAGCCTTTCCTTGGACTCATGAAAAACACACTCATCATGTTAAGCTATGAACTGATGTAACAATATAGTGGAGCAATAATACAGTTGAGCTTGAACAGCTGAATCTAGTTGAGCTTGCAAAAAATAACTTTTGCAGGTTTTCCCTTGCAAAAATAAGTCCAATAGCCAGATCTATACTACCTTATGAATCAGGTAAAGCGGCTTGCCTTGATATCCCACCAGCAGATCCTGTAATAATGCTCCCTCCCTTGAGAATTACAACTCTTTCCTCATTTCTCCCTCTTCCAGGAGGAAATAAGTTACCCCAGTGCAAAGTAACATTTGGCCTCAGTATGTATGTCCCCAGAACACAAGGAGGGGCTAAGCCACGTCTTCTCTGAGCTTCCCATCTTCTTCCTCTAACCCACTACCATTTACTTGTGATAAGATACATTGTGAGAAGATACTCTTCTCCCCACAAGTAAGAGCAGAAGAGGACCAGAGTGGAGGAGTCAGGCCAGCCTCACTCCACCACACAGCTGAAGACAGGATGTGACAATAAAGTCTCTGAAGTGTCCTCAAAGAAACTGACTGCTTAATGGTTGGTTTGGTTGGTTGTTTGGGGTTTTTTTTCTGCAAGCCCAGTTGAATTTTACTGATTTCAGCTGTGCCTTACTGCAAGAGCTTCTCCATTTCTGTCTAACCTGGCAGAAACCACTGAGTTTTACTAAGCCCAAGCCACAAGCAATAAAGCTAATGTAAAAGGTGAGAAGCTGCATGTACAGGTGTGCAGGTAGAAAATGCCCATGCACTCCAGCTAGTTTTTCAAAAGCAGAGATGCTACTGGGACACCAGCTGACATGTATAGAGACTCAAACTAAATCTGAAATAGTTATTTCTCTGATGTGTTTACAATGAGAATCCTGCTCGTTGGCTGGAAGGATGCCAGTCATTTTCTATGAAATTGATTTGCTTTGACTTTGCAAAGTCAACCAGGAAGACATTTCACATCTTTCTGTTCATTTGGTTGTTTATTTCTAAATTTCTGTTCAACTGCTCTGAGGTAATCATCTCATTGGAGATGATTTGCAGAGAATGCAAAATGAACTGGTAGGTACCACAATAAAAGCTCTTTCCAACAGAAATTAGGAAAGATCATTGGAAATGTTAGCAGTTGTGTTTCTAGGAGAGACTGAAACTTAGACAACATTTTTCCAGTTGGCTTTAAGGTTTGATTAAATTGTTTTGCATAGCTGAAAACTGCAGGAAGAATGCTGCTTGTGAATACTTTACTAGGAAATTGTTTTAGCTAGAACATTATTTTTGAAAATGTTCATTTGCCATTAATTCTGGAAATGCTCACGCCCAGCCCTCAGTGGGTTTTAGTGTTTGCAAAGGGCTGAATCAAATTCCTACTGAAATTAGTGGAAAAATCTGAGTAGTGGAAAAGTCTCTAAATATAATCAAGCATAACCTTCTCTGCTTGCTCATGATTCTTAAATGAACCACAGACAAGAAGTGCAACAGATAAAATCCTATCCTATCTGAAATCAATGACAGCTTTGCCTTTGACTATAACAAAACCAGGCCATCAGCTAAAAGGCAGAAATGACAGCAACAACGTAGCCTTTACTTGCTTCCCTTTATTCTTCTCTACTTCTGTCATCTTTCCCAAAACTAATGTGCATTGCAAATTAGATTTTAACTCTGAATAATAACTCACCATTATCAAGGCCTAATTATAATCTCATTTTATATTTACTATTGATTTTGTGTAATCTTGATATACAGAGAGATAAGAACTGGATCATTTCAACCCAGTTAGATATTGTACTGTTGAAATCAGTGGGAGCAGAAGTTGGCCCTAATTCAAAGCCTATTGAAGGAAATGGGGATCTTTTCATTCATTTGGATGGGTGTCATTTCAGATTCTTATTGAGGACCAAAGGGAGACTGTTGCTGAAGTACAGAAACTTTTTTCCCCCTTTCTGAATTAACATTAAAACCCTATCTGTGTAAAGGTTTGCTTTTTCTTTCCTTTAAACTCAGCAAAGTCTTTTAAAAATAGAGTTGCAGTTTAGTATTTCCAATGATAATCTCTTTCATACAAACAAAAATAGTCGTGTTGTATAAATGACCTTGGGTTATTAAGGAAAGATGACTGCAAATGGAAAAAAAAATCCATTTGCAATACTGAACGTAGGCAGCATTTGTATCTGGCAAAAACATTTTGTATGCTACTATATTGGCTTTGAACTTATTTCCCATGGGAGTAGATGTTGCTCAAGAAAACAGGTGTCTCAGTATAATACCTGGAGGGCATTATTTAAGTAAGTTTAATATTATTTGTTTAAGGAATCCACTCAAGGTATCTTGCACTTTGTTTTGACACAGTTCAGCAGAAGATATTTATTAGGATTTAAATAGACATCGTTCCTAATTGTAAATGCCCATGACTGCTACATAAATCTGTTTAGACCTGCTAACAATTTAAAACCGTACCAGGACATCACGTTTTCCAAGCTCTAGCTTTTGTATACCCCATGTCTCAAAACTCTGAAAACAACAGCATTAACCCTTTGGTTGATCCTGTCTGGAACATCAGACTGAGGTATCTGCAGTCACGTTGGCCAGCAGCTAGCTGCTGATTCCTGAGAGCTGTGCCCACTCTGTGGAAGGCACTTGCAATTTCACCCTTGGGGGATCAGATTCCTCTTATCTAACTCCAACATCTCAAAGTTAGACAGAAGTCTAAGGTAATTGCTGCAGTTCCCTTTCAGAGAATAAAAAATGAGGACATTTTCAAAGCGAGATTCATCACCATATTTTCTGGTGAAATAAATTGCCACTTGAGGTGCCCACCTTTCCATTGGTGACAGAGAGAGCCTCTGCACCTAGCAGGCTTTCTGCAGCCAGCTTTTACCTGGATAGTGTTAGAGGAGTTAATCCCATGGCTGTGACTAATGATTTACGGAGCATGCCTGCACAGGTGGGTACGGACAGCCCTGAGTTCGTCCTATCCTCGCTCCTGCTCAGACAGCTCGCTCTGAGGACAGGCAAAATGAGCTCAGGTCTGCCTGCGCCTGCCTGGGTAAATCATCCCCTTGGAAGAAGAGGTGTGAGTGGCCTGTTGCTGCTTTCAGCTGTACCCATGCAGATCTGCTGAGGTCATCCCTGGGAAAAAAAAAAAGAAAAAAAAAACAATAGAAAAAGATAACTGAATTATGTCAAAAAATACCCTCTTTCTGACCCTGAGTGTGAAAAGAAGAAATGGAGAAGAGAGGAGCTGTGTCCCAGGAGGTATAGTTAATAAATATGTGAGACTAGGATTTCTTTTTAAAGGCCATTAGGCTCTAATTGCTCTGAAAGAAGCCAAGTTCCATAAAATTAGCTTCTGCACAGTAGCAAGTGCTCTCCTTCCTATGCACAGACCGCTCTGCTCTGAGTGTAGAGCAGATTCAGAGGTGTCTAGGACATGAGTTAAAATACTTATTTTTAAAACTCTCTTCATCTTCTCTGAGTGCTGTGAGTTCTATTTTTATGGTGAAAGTAAGCACAGTAACATATGAATGCTACTTTTTAAATGGCATACTTGATGCACTTTAACAAATTAAACATATTGAAAGTGTCTAGTAGTGAAATTTGCGAAGAAAAATACAGCAAATATTTTTTGTTTGTGCTTAAACATATGGTTTTAAAGCTGGCATGTGTGCATTTTAAAAATGTTATGTTTTGCTTCTGAGTATAAATCTTTTCCTTTTTTCCATTGGAGATTAGGTGAAGATGAATCAATTGTCTTATCATTAGGCTGTCTACCATTAGACATTTGGGTGTCCTAACAGAGAAAATCATTCACTAGGTTAAGTAAATCTTGATAACACTATACCTCCTTACAAATTTCCCACCTACTTCCTTCAATGTTCTCACTTAATTGGATGGATAACACTAAAGAGGTCTCAGATGCATGAAATATTTATTCAATCATCTGTTGTAAAACTATTTAGGAATATAAAAGTTGATTCTAAAGTATCTGTTGATAAATACAACTTTATATTTTTACTCCAAATATGCACTCTGAAAGGAATGCATTGTTGACGTAAAGATGTCAGTCAAGAACTACAGTGCTGTGTGATACCTCCAATGGGGGCTGTGAGAAGGAGTGAAGCTCCTCCAGGAGAAATGGCCTGATGTGTAGCTGTTACATACTGCTTGTTTTACAACAACACTCAGCTGAGGCAGAAACCCTATTTTAAGCATACAGGTAGTAAGGTATAATCACCACAGCCTGTGTGACTTGAGCAAAAAGAAAGCAGATGTGGAAACATTGGTACAGAAGCATGGAGGAAGCAGTCCAAATGCAGAACCTCTCTGCCATAACTCCAATACTCCAGAGTAACACTGAGGTCCCACTGCATCGCTTTGCAGACTGTATCAAACTTACAACGGCTGGTATCTATACTGTTATAAGGCACCAGCTGGCTTTGAATTGTTGTTTTATTCAGCTAAAGAAGCCACTCTGAGGTCATATTTGCTTTCTGGAGCCAGAAGACTATTGTTGATATTTTACTCATGGGCGTTTAGACAGGTAATACAGCAAGACAGTCTCAATGAACAAAACCTCCCACAGTGAAAAAATTACTTTGATAAAAAATGGTTTTATTTTGAACTTTCAACTTTGTTCTTTACCTGCATATTTTTGGAGTGTTTGGAGCTTGGTATCACATCTATCTTTTTCTCTCTTTTCTTTGCATATCTGCAGTTATGTACCTGCGTCTAGGACAGACCTCACTGTAGACTGTAGTATGTAGACAAAAATCAATATATGATTAATCTCGTCCAAGATCAGTTCTCTTCAGTCATTCTTTTCTTCTACTATGTCAATCTTCTTGTGTCATCATCAGACAGAGATGTCAGTGCAAAAGGTAGTCCTGCTTTTCTAGCTTACACATCTAACTTGCTTCTAATTTTAGGTTCTTAGTGAACTTATTCTATAAAAGCAGGTGCTTATAAAGTCAAAGGAAAAAAGTAGGTGCTTTCAAAGTCATCCAAGAAGAATTACTCCCATTAAGTTTTAGGTACCTAAGTTAGGCACCTACTTTTCTTCATTTACTATACAGAGAACTTTGGTACTTACTGTAATGCTTCCCTAGATCCCTAAAAATTAGATGCCTAAGCTAGGCAGAAGCAATCCCTTTTAGTGGAATTCATGTGACCTGTGCTTAAATATCTGCAATGCAAATATCTGCATTTGAACTAGTTGTATTCTTAAACATCTGATCTTTTTCAGAAATCTTCATCAAGAAACTGGGAATTGCATGATAGGAGCGTCTATTTCTTTTCACTGAGTATAACAAAGGATGATTATCTCAGAAGCAAGTACCAACGGAGTGCGGGCATTGACATTTGGAAAGATTAATTCCACTGTTTGTCACTGTTTTCTGTATGGGAAAGACTTCAGAAAAAGATGGACTGTCCATTAAATTAGGAATCATCCCTGATTCATGCTGATTGCAACTTCTTGTGAGAGACATTATGCGACAAAAGAAATACAGCTTAAGAGGTACTAAAATATTTGAATATTTTATATTCAGAAACTGCTGTGGGATCCATCATGATTTCAACCTGCATTCATATCCTTGCTAGTTACAGCTGTCTTGTTAGATTTTCTTATTTTTATTATTCACTATTTTCTTATTTTTATTATTCATATTTCATAAACTGATCAAAGCCATTTTAAAATGGTTAGGTTTCTTCCTCCCATTACTTTCCTTGTAAAACTCACAATTTTATTTCATAGAATCACAGAATCTTAGAATGGTTTGGGTTGGAAGTAACCTTAAAGATCATCTAATTCCAACCCTCCTGCATGGGTAGGGACACCTTCCACTAGATCAGGTTGCTCAAAGCCCCATCCAACCTGGCCTTGAACACTTCCAGGGAGGGGGCATTTATTTCTTAGAATCCTTCTTTTATTTTCTACTCTGAACTGTGTTTATTACTAATTTTTAACTATTATTTGCTCTATTCTAACATGATATTTTAGCTTAAAATAGTTCTTTTGCCTTCTTATGTTTATCCCCTGAGTTTAAAGACAGACCAGCCATTTCTCCTCTCAGCCTTCAGTTTGCCTAGTAAATGAACCAAAGACCAGTGCCACGCTGGGGACTTAGTACAGTGAGGCCGCACAAATTTTTCGTCTTTGGAAGCAAGAGTGGAAATCACAATCTCAAATAATACATTTAAATTCTTTGTCCCGAGGATTTGGTATAGCCTGGTGCTTATGAATGGAATTCACTCACAAGAGCCAACATGCTGACACCTAAACTAACCCCGTAGGAAATGCCAGAGAGAGGAATGTGTCTGAAATTCTCTCCACGGCCTCTACCATGATATTCACATTTCTGTTTTTTTTCTTCTTGAAATACCTGGTCTGATACATCCTAAGAATAACAAGCTGACCTGTTGTCTCTGGAGATCTGAGTTCCTACTTTAATACAGAATCCAGCCAGGGTATACTGGAGCATTTATGCATTTAGCAGAAGTTCAGACTTGAAATAGCAAATATGAATTGATGTGCTGGTAGAGCTATCCCTGAAACTGTTCACAATGGCTGTGGATTATTTTGAGATATGCTGGGGTATTGGTGTGGTCTAAAATCTACAATTTTAAAACCAACAAAACAAAAAATGCAAAAATTAACTGAGTTAACACCATCAATGTGTCATAATTTTAATGGTATCGTGTTGTTACATTACAGTTAGTTAGGAAAAAGGATTTACAATGTCTTTATTTAAAAAGTAAAAGTAGAGAGAATTATCATCTGCATAAATTTTATGTTGCAAAAGCATCAGAGTGCATTAAGAAAGAAAGCGTACAAAAATAAAACAGACAAAAAGTGACATATAATAAGTAATAAATAGACATTCTGTTATTAGAAAAGTTTCATTTCATACAGAAAAGGTGTTCTCAAAAAGTTTATTTGTTAATCTATTACAACAGTAAATCTTTCAGCTTCTCTTAAATCTTTCTCTTTCAATCTTTCTCAGTCACATTTCTATAGGCTACTAAGAGAATATACATAGATTTTTGCACAAAATGTGAAGGCTGTTGTCATCCCAATTTTGAAACTCCATGAAATCATAATTGCAATCGTAAGAGCAAATATAACCTTGTTATTAAGCAAATAACTAGTTAAAGCCTCCCTGAAATCTTCTCCACCCATCAGTGTAGGATATATCAAGTTTTTCACATTCTTTGTCAGATTTATTTGGTTGTCAGTTCAGTTACTGACGCAGTTAAAAGGCTCTATGTAAGTATCACATTTATGACAGAAAAAAACGTATTTGTGGACTTCACTCATTCATCACTGTTTTAAAGACACTTTTTGGAGTTTGGTTACATAGCAACATTCCATTCAAACATCCCCATTGGCAAATTTGCTATAGTTGTCAGAAATGTATCATTCAGCAGGTGATGGTGGCAGTTAGATTGGGTGTTCTGGTGAAATAATTCTGTTTCAGTGAGCTAAACATTCATGCACACACAAATACAAAATTTAAGATCTTAAATTACTGGCAAATTAATGACATGCCTTTATCAGTATGCTTATTAAAAATTGTTTCATTAAAAAGAAAATATTGTTTTCTTATTGCAAGGATCCATTTTGTATTTATGAATGTCCAAGTAACATTGGTATGGATCTGTAGAGATTGCATTTAATTGGGTTGAAATAAATGCACAGGAATGTGGAAAATAGAATTAATCCCTCAATAATTAGTCAAGATATCTTTACTTTTTCTTTGGAAATCCATGTACAAGCAGGGAAAATTTATCTCACCTCTCTTCAGGGCCTCAGCTCAGCATATGAGTCTAGTGACATCTTAGATTCCTTAGGTTAGTCCACCATGCCTTCAGCTACCTCCCCAGAAGAGTGCAAGATCTTTGGATCCTGTCTAATGTCAGGTCAATACAGATTTTTTAGACCATCTAGGATATTATGAGTGATGCTGGATGCCTACATTTAGGCAACTGACTTGAGCGCCCAGATGCTAAAATTGTCTTTTGGGGTGAGATTTATGTATGACTGTGGAGGTGGCTGCACATGAGCAAAGTGCCTAACCTGTGAAAGTAATTTGAGCTCTAGTCAATACAGTGAATGGAGTATGGAGTATTCATCTGACCAAATGTAGGCATCTACTGTAGAGACAGTTGTATAGCTCTCCAGATTTTATTGACTCTACTAAGAGTCAGCTAAGCTGTGTAAATGTAGACATTCAGTTCCATAGAAGCTGTTCTAGGATATTCTGACTGGCCTCCAGCTGCCAGGTTTGGGTTTCTCACACACGTGTCCTATCTGCCAGCCCCAAACGATGTCCCAGGTACCTAGAATATCTCCTCAGCACCCCTGTGAAGATATATGAATCGAACCCTGAATCACCATTTACTCTAATGAGAACTTACACATCTATCTCACATGTAGACACTTACACTGGTACACATTAAATGTCTACAACCTGGAATGATTCCTGACATAATTAGCCAAGCCTAACTTTTTTGTCTGGTATGTCTCTAGAACCAGCAACAGGAACAGGCACTTCCAATGGGAAATTCAGACCTTCCTAAGATCAGGAATCTCATCCTGGGATGAGATGCCTATTTCTCTCCCTGGACAGTCCTTCACAGTTAATGAAGATAACTGAAGATCCATGTTATTCTATGTATGCTATAGGCACTGTAGATGAACAAAGGTGATGCTGAGGTAAGGACTTGTGTGAGGCCTACAGATAACAGAACTTGCCCAGAATTGTCTTTAAGAATTTGGGAAGAAAGAAGCAAATTGTCTTGTCACTTGCCACTAGGGGTAAGTGACAAGAACCTAAAAATCAGAATTCAGATGGAAGTCACAAAAAAGTCATCTTTTGGGGGTCAAACTCATGAGTTTTTGTACCTCAGATATTATCAGTATTGAGGAGGGATGCACTGGTATTTGATTTTATGCCTGTGTCATAAGTTCAAAAATGTATGAAGCTTTTGTCAGATATTTTATTTCTTTTGTTTTCAGCTAGTCAATGAATGAATAAGGCACACTTACAAAAGAACTCATAATCCTAGCATAGTCTTTTGGTGTATGTTTTGCAAAGGAAAAAGAAAGACATTGGGAATTCACATTTCGAGAGCTTCCTTCTGTGTGGGCTGAACAATACAAAACAGATAGTTTCCTTTCATTACTGTGTGGGACTGTCATTTAAGGCACAATCTGAATGGGTATGGAGCAGCTGTTCTTTAGTTCTCTGGAGTTTAGAATCTGACAGATTAAATTCAGTAAATAAGGAGCTCCAACAAAGTTGGGAAAAGGCTTCTGTGCTTGCCGCTTTTACTAGGTTTAGCAGTTCATAACATGGTATTATGCCACTGCTCAATGTATAAGGAGATGCAGAGACAAAGGCTTGATTTAAGTTAATGGTTTCATGGGCTTTGGCCTGTATCTCTTAAAAAGATTAGAAGATCTTAACCCATTATCTTTAATCCTGTCAGAATCAATCTAAGGTTAACAACGTGGTACAATTTAAATAGGTTCTTGTCTTCTTTTATCAGAAATAGAGAGACAATGGTAATACACAACTCTTCTGCTGGACATCAGCTGTCACTTTGGATTTTAGAGATAGTGGGAGCTGGGACAGGTCAGGAAATAAACGCTGTAGAATTAGGGAATATCTAGGATCTGCATCTCTGGACTCTTTGACTCCCTTAGTATATAGTCTTTTTAAGTTACCCCTTTGTTTCCTCCTACAGATATGAAGCCTTTCCTACCCATTTTTTAGGTCTCATCTGAAACTAAAAGTGGAATTAGTAAAAGGACTTCTCTGGACTTTGCTGTACCTTAGACTAGCACCAAACAGTCACTCCATCTTCATCCAGATACATTTGACCTCTAAAGCCTGTCACTGTTGTTCTAGCAATAATAAATGGGAATTATGACTATTGTATGTACACACATACCCACGCACAGGTCTTTGCCCTTTGAAGATGTGCTGGCTGTTTTGCATTCCAATTTGGTTTTACAACTACACTGAACAGTGTATCCAACTTTCTTTCTAATTTTCTTCACACATAACTATAATATTTAGTAGATGTAAAAGCTCTCTGGAATCCTTGCACAGGAACCCTTATAGTGCAGCCTTCCTCCTACAGCACCTCAAAGGTATGTAGATGCAAATTATACAGACACATCCGTTGCTATGAAATCCATGCTTGCTGGAGAGAGTGGCTACCTGGACAATGCAGTAATGGAGGGAAAGTGTACTTATGGCAGAACTGTATGTTGACTGTTAACAAAATCATGTTAAAAATATTGTAAGGATCTCAGGTTATCTAATCCTGAAGGTTAGATTCTTCCTGAAGAAAAAAAGATCTGAAGAGATTCAGATGCTACTTACAGCAACCATGACTTTTTAGACAACTGAAAGAGTTTCAAAGGTTCCTCCTTGAATACAATTTTAAGTACGTGTAATATTTGTATTTACAAAACAGGAGAGGAACTTCGCGCCAAATTCTCCTGGCTCTGCCATTTTCTCCAGTGCCTCTAAAGTGACTTGCTGCAGCTGTGGAGGAACATGGGTGACACTCTTTTTCCCTCAAAGCAGTGGAAACCATCTTGGCTTCTTTTGTAGTAAAGCCCTATAGCATTGACAGGAATCACCCAAACACAAAACATCAGAGCCAGGATGCACCATTCACACTCTTCTTTCCTCTAGCAGCAGATGCAGTATTTGGGTTTAAGGGGAAATCACAGATTGCAGTGCAAAAGCCACTAATTGTAGGCACTACTTTAATGCAGCTTTGTACACCAGTGGATGAGCAGAAAGGGAACTTTAGGACCCAAGATGCCACCCTTTGGATTAAGTGAGAGCCAACTGGTCTTAAATTCTATGCATAATCTGCTGAAAACATAGAAATGGGCTTAGTTATATATGTTTATTCAATAAGGTAGGTAGATGCCTATATTCACATGGGCACATAAGCATATCTGGACAGGCTTTTTAATTAATGGCTATTTAATTTGCAAAGAATGTTACCATTATTAAAGACATGTTAATACCAATGGATAAGCTAGTTAATCTCCTTTTATAAACTGCCAACATGTAGTGACATTTTCTGGTGTTTTTTTATGAGTTTCATCACAGTGAAATGCTGGTTCTGCTATATAATTCAATCCATTTTACTGACTCACAAAGGGTGGAGTAAAATGACAAAGTCTTTTGGTCCTTCAGTTAGAACTTTTCATAATACTGAGCGATTATACATTTATCTGCTTATTAACATCAAGTACAGCACTATGTGAACTCTTGATCCGTAATTACCGTTGTAAAACTAACTTTAAAGTACAACAGAACCACCCTGACATGTAAAGAGATAGAGAAATATGCTGGATCTGAGGATATACAAATAAAACTCTAGCCTATCATTAAGAAGAGTGTGTGGGGAGAACCCCAACCATCGTGTCGTGAAGACTGGAATCTTGGCCAGAGGTCAAGGGCTCTGTGTAGCAGGTAGGACAAAGAAGCCAAACAGGTATTAAATACTGCTTGTCTGCCATAATACAGGAGTACCCGTATGAAGTGTCTGGGGGCAGAGAGGAAGGGGATCATGTGTGTGCATGCAATACTGCTTTCTCCCATGCTCATTCATGGAAGTAAGGAACTTAAAACATTAAAACTGAGTTAGTCGGATTAATAATCCACCTTGCTTTATTTGCTGGAAAATAAAATTTAAACACACTGTATTTCATGTGTTTTTGACATTCATGTTATGTAGGGAAAAGTCAAAGGTTTTGTGAAAGAGCTTCTCATGGAACACTGTGCTATGTGCCTAAGTTCTGAGGACTGCAACAAAACCCTAAAGTTCCTCTACACAACTTTCCTGAGATTTAAGAAAGTGTTCTTATTTTGTGTAGGAATGAAACAGAAGAATTTCACAGTTAATAAATGAAAAATGAGAAAGCCCTGCTTCCAAAGAGTTTGGTTGTTACATGACTTAGCTTTGGAGTACTTTCCTGTCCTGCCATTTCACACATCTCTGGTAAGGACCCTTACCACCAAGCTACTACTCAGTATTTTATGACGAAACTTCTGTATCACTCCTTATGCAATTGTTGGTAGTAAACTTAGGTTAGCATCTAAATATTAATTGGAGAAGAGACCTTAATGAGGGACTTACTCATCTGAGGTAACTGTACTACGCATTGGACCAAAACTACTGTAATATTGTATTTGATTTTTCTCACTGGAACCAAGTGGGTTAACAATCTCAATTACAGCAGGGTAGGGAGGAAAAGAAGAGAACAAGGAAGAAAAACCAGAAATTCAGACTTGATCCTGTCATATTCTAATTTTTGGCAAGGAAAAACTGTCATAAAAAGTTTGAAGTGACTTAGGAACCCAAACCTTGTATTTCAAAAAGGCAGATTTTTCAAGCCAGATAGACAGCTAAAGATTTAGATAGAGTCATCAGGGGAAGTTTCTTTAAAGCATTGAGCAGACAGTAGAATGTAATTATTGAAATCAATAGGAGTTTGCTCTGGGAATAATGCATTGTTTAGAAATCAGCCAGAGCTGGGATGTCTAAGTTCACAGAGTTTTTTCATTGTCCATATTCTGACCAGTCAGCACGATATAGCAACAAACTCCAATGACTTGTGCCTGACCATTTTTGAGGTGCGATCCTCATACCTAGGGTTATTGTTTTTCTCTATCCCATTTTTTAATTATTCCAGGGAAACTGAAACAGCCTAAATGGAATAATGAAATAATGAAATAATGAAAGACCTATTCTGGCAGAATAGCTGTTAGCTTGGCACTAAGATACTCTTCTGGGAGGTCAAAGTAAATTAAATACCAATGGTGAGACCTGAACCTAAGTGTTTCTAAGTGGTCAGGTAATTTAACCGCTGTCCTATGGACTGAAACTGCAAAATATTTCTGGCCTTCTCAGACTTCTTAGTCTTCTTTTTTCCTTATGCATGGGGCTTGATTTTGTGAAAAGGTCTTGTGAACTGAAACCACCAGGTGTGATAAGTGGGGAAGGATGTAGGTCATCCTAGCTTTCATTGCCTAATGTGTCTAGACACAAGATAGGTATCTAAATTTCAAATAGGGAATGATTTAGTGGAGTTTTGGAAACAATTCAGTTGACCAGATGTAGGTGTCTTCTTGAGAGTGACCTGAACTGACTAGGTTTCAGATTACTTCAGCAAGATTGTAGAATCACTCGTGTAGATTCCTACACTGTACATACCCTATTTTAGGCCATGTGCTTTGAGAAGCCCAGTGCTGTTTTGTCCCAAATAAATAAAAAGCCACCCTACATTCAGCAAATCTAAGGTGTTTCTGAGTGTGTAACACTTTGAATACCTACGCCTGCTTTCAGTGAAAAGAGACAAACACCATCAGAGGACAGCTTAATTCTGGAGCGAGCCAAATCACCCTCCGGAGATATGTGTCTCCTTTGACAAAGAGGAAGGTTATGGTGAATAGGCACCTAACTTAAGTAGTATGAAACCAGCCTTTCCAGTTTGGAGCTTCTGTGTTGTTTCATGCTTTTGACAAACTCTTCGTAATGGTTACCTTTGGCTCAAGTGATCTGTATTTATGTTTCTGTGTTGCTGTGTATACACAGTATGTACGCATGTGTGTACAGGTATAAAATACAAATGTGCTGTTGATTAATATATTGGCTTCAGAAAGCATAACTATCAAGAAAAATTAAACTCATGATCTGAATTACATAGTTTTAAAAGATATACATAGTGGGACTGAAATGACAGTTCTAGCCATTCTCATTAGTGACTATGAAAGCCTAGGTTTATTGACATGATGTGCCAATTGTGAAAGAGACATAATCTGTGATTCGGAAGAGGGTGTATCCCATGATCACAAATGTTTACATTATTAAACATCAACTCCAACATATGTTTGATTTCTAATTGCTCTGTTATCCAGACTTCCAGAACAAACTTTGTAGCCCATTTAGCCCAAGGTCTTAGGCCAGCAAGCAAACCCAAGAACTTCATATAGTTACCACAGAAACAGAGGTAAGCAGTCTAAATTCTTCAAGACTGTAAGAATACAGAATGAAACCTTTAATGAGGAGGTCAAAACTTCTAACAGCACCAGCTCAAAGAGGACATTGTGGGTAAGCCTACGTAGTAATTAAGAGCAGCCTTGAAAAGCCAGGATCTGAGATCCTTCCGTTTATATTATTCCCTCAAGGACTGACTGAACTGGCCTTGCCTGAATTCCTAATGTGGAGGAACCTGGGTGAGAGGAGAGAGAAGTCAACATGCCAGGCATGGGGAGGCACGCTTGCCCTGGCAGATCTGGGAGGTCATGGTTTCTCCAAGCCTCAGGCTACTACTGCATGCCTGCAAAATGGACTGAAGATGAGTCTGGTTTTCAGGGTGACTGCATGGAGATAGACACCTTGCTGTAAACAAATTTAAAGAAGTTTCTTGGAAGACTTTAAAACCAAGGCTGAGACCTAATATTAGGATCACAGCATTGCTATCTCACATGACAAGTCCCACAATATTTGATGTTTCATTAAAGTTCATGTTCCCTAGACAAATAGTTATCTAAAGATCTCAGCTTTTTTTTTTTTATGAGAATTTAAGTCTGAGCGAGACACGTTGGCCTTTCTGTATACAGTAGATGTAGAGAAAGAGACACCTCCAGAAGGTGATTCATCTCATCCTAAGATAGGCCTGTAAGATAGGTCATACAATTTGCCTCTAGTGGTGTTTATTTTCTCCTGCACTAACTATAAAAGAAGCCTTGGTTGACTAGCTCACACTTAGATGTCCGATTTTCAGACATCTGGAAGCCATCTGAAGGCAGTGTTTGGGAGCCCCAGTAATAGGGCCAGTTAGCCTGGCCTTCGCATTGTGTTAATGGGATGCACATGGCTTTTGGCTTTCTTGGGGACTGGGCAGAGCTCACTCAGTGCCTGGAAAAGACTGTATAGACACACCCTGTGAGAGATCATCTGAGGGAATTCCCTGAAGAGAGCGTTTTTTAATTCTACCTGCAGCAAACCTTGAGCAATAATGGCGAAAATGCTGTAAAGCACCGGGGAGAAGTGGAGAATACACGAGGAAAACTAGAAAGATAGCTCCCAAGGAACGGAATTTCTTTATCTGCCCTGACCTCAACATGGGGAATAGCCACGGGCAACAGGAATTCCTCCATACATCTACCACCCTGAAAAATGTGAAACCAATGACAATGAAATATCTGCAATTTCCAGGCACATTTGGCCTAGGGGTTCAAGTGGTCACAGCAGGTTTCCTTCATCACGTCAGTTTTTACAACATGCATAACAGACCTTTATTCTTCCACTTTAGTTTATGGCTTCTTGTACATGACAATGGATACTAATTGTTAGCCATGTTTATGACAGTAGTGTCCCCAGCAATTCACAAGATGAATGGACTATCGTCTCAGACTTCACAAGCCACTTCTATGTTTCTTGATTTTTACAGCTAAGATATATGACTTTCAGAATTAACTGGAAGATGCACCTGCTTTCCCAGGCTTTGAGTGAGCAGAGAAAGAGTGGATGGACTGAATGAATGATGGCTTTTGGGCAGACTCATATGGAGATGGTAAAAGATTCTCTAGTGGAGGCTGTGCAGCATAACTGGATAGCTTAGTGTTCATCATGCTATGCAGAAAGAGTTGGTCTGGATAATCCAATGCACTTTAATTCACAGTTTCCATATGTCAGTCCATAAATTCTGCAATATGTGCAGACTAAGAGATAACCACAATAAAAAACTAGACAAATAAATAATGTGAAATAAACTTGTAATCATCAGTCTGGAAAAGATGAGCTTCCTCGACTGGTCAAACATGAATAGGATAAATGGTCTAGCATTTCTGTTTAGCTGCACTTTTGGGAGCTTGAAACCCAACTTGATAGGGCTGTCATATGAAATAATAATTGCTGGAAAGATGTGCACCACATAATTAGCTAAACTATTGAACCTGGGTGTAGTAGAAGACAAAGAATGCCTCATACATCTCCCTCATGTACAAGGAGAGCATGCACTGCTTTGTGTATAATAATTCAGCACACTTTCATTCAGTCATTCACTTAACACAGACCAGAAATGCTGGATTCCGCATGCACTGTGCAGTATGTCTGAATGCACACCATGCACGATCACCCTGGTAGGTCTGATAGATTGCATTTGTTGTTTCATAGCCACGTGCATGCTTAGTGCCCAGATGTCCAGAACCTTTCAAACAGTCCTTCCTAATCTTAGCTGGAGCTATCATGAGATTTTCTTCACGATGTTCTTTGACTAATTGTAGCCCAAATTAACCCTGAGTAATTTTAAAGGTGTCTGAGACAGCTGCACTAGATGTGTAGATGACCCAAATGCTGCCAGTAGTCAACAGGGAGAACCAGACACTTTTCAGGGTGCTGAATCACCTTCCAGATGTGTCTTTCTTTCTCCGTTGACTTCCCAGGGGCCTGGAGCAATGAAGCTTCTGGCTTGCATGCTTCAGCTAAAGGTGTTTGGGGGAGGAATTCAGGTCTACATGATCCCTGGTAGAAGAGCACAGAACTGGCCAGACTGCATTCCCTTGAGCAGCTTTCTCATGGAGCCCCATGGGGACCTGACTACGTGGTCTCTACCAACAAATAAAAGAGGTCTGGGACCTCATCCCAAGGCAAGTGATGCTAATTGCCTCGCATCTCCACTGCCTCTACAGCAGATTTCCTCTGGGCAGAAGCAACTGGAGCAGCCCAAGCAGAGACCAGTAGCAATTAAACTGTGTGAACCATCAATGCTCAAGCTTGGTCTATGGCCCTGGCTGACTTTTCCAGTCTTATTATTGCCCTGTACACTAGTATTTAGATTTCTGAGAAGTACCAAAAATAGCAATCCATTACGTACCCAGTCTCTGCCAATATTAGTCAAAGATCGAGTTACACCAACAAGGATTTATGCTTCAGGTTCTTTAGCATAATATCTATCAAGTCTTCCCATCCACTCCTCAGTTACTAGCTACAGATGATTAGTCTAATTCAGAAAATGATTGGGTATTTGGACATGCTTTTACATGCGCTCTCCAGCTGGACATCTTAACCACTCTCGCGCAGGAAGCTGCTTAACTCCCCCCCCGACTGTTTTTTGTCTGTTTTAATTAGTATTTTGGCTGTATACATCTCTGTATTAATTGTAATTTTTAGAATATTTTTAGAATTATTTGGAAAAATCCAAGTTTGGCATAAAAAAGTGACCAAGAGACAATTTTGAGAAATCCTGCCCTTATGCTCTAGACCAGCGTTACTCATTCTGCAGTCACTGGCAGATGGTTAGTGAAATATTTATT
Source organism: Ciconia boyciana (assembly GCF_034638445.1). Taxonomy (NCBI): domain Eukaryota; kingdom Metazoa; phylum Chordata; class Aves; order Ciconiiformes; family Ciconiidae; genus Ciconia; species Ciconia boyciana. The sequence continues at coordinate 174,966,991 of NC_132934.1, forward strand.
GAGAAATTAAAAACAACAGCAACAACTTTGACAACAACAGCTTATGTATATACACATTTTCCCACAAGCTATTGAATGAAAACCTTTTCCCGTTAGGACAGTCAGACAGCGTGCAGGCTGTCCAGCGAATTAGCGCAGTGTCTGTCCTTGGAGGTTTTTGAAACCCAGCTGACCACAGGCCTGAGCAACCTCATCTGATTGCAGAGCTGCCTCTGCTTTGAGCAGCAGGTTGGGCTAGAGGGGTCCTCCAATCCTATGATCCCATGATCCCGTGAAACCGGTGTGAGTGAGAATATAAAACAAAGAATATGTCTCCTGACATTTAGTCCAGTATTGATTTGATTGTAAATTAAAATTGCAGAAGCAACACAGCACAAGATGATTCTTAGATTTAATTCAAGAGATGAGGCGGTTAGTGAAAGAAAAAAGGTTTCATAGAAAATCTAATCTTAGTAGTTAAACCTATTGGATTTTTTTTTCAGTCTAACTCATGATTTTGCATACTTTGAGTGCTGTTTGTGAATGCGTAAGAATTCTTGTCAGAATCTTCCAAAAAGTAAAGCAGTTTCATCTGGATATGTAAGTTTGTTGTGGGTTTCAGTAACTCCGTTAGAGCGAGGTTCAGTTTATTTCCACATCAGATGTGCTATCAATATTCCTTTATTTTCAACTCAAGAGCATGGCCTATATCCCATAAATGTTTTGTTTTTACTATTTATTTACAGACTTGTTGCACTGAAGTGGTTCTGTGTTTTGTTCTATGGCTCAGCGCTCAAGTCATTAGAAGTGGTCCATTTGTTTCAGAATTTTTAGCAGATTGTTTAACTGGAAATTACTTTTTGACCCCTTTTCCTGTAGTTTTTCTGAGACTGGAAAATATTTAAAAAGGAATAATCGCAGGACTGCTGTGTACTCATCTGCTTAATCTCTACACATAGATAAGTATCACGCATTCTAAATACTACAGATCATGAACACGACTGTTATAGCTAAACATGATGTTTTGAGATCAAAGGTGAAGTACATATGTCACCTGGAAGAGACTGTTTTATAATTGCATGGATAAAGACTCTTGAAAGAATTCCTGCTTATACTGGTATACTGTTATTGATCTCTTTTATTGTAAATTAATCCTGTGGCGATAGGCAAATTACCCAGGAACATGGGGGAAGAAATGTGCTTCCTTTATCTCTTTGTCTTTATCTCTTTTTCTTGTGCAACTGATAAAAATTAATCCCTGATCCATGGAGCCTGGCGAATCAAGTGACCTACAATGAGAGCAGAGTCAGCTCTGCTCACTCTCTGGAGCACAGCACAGGGAGGTATTCTGAATGCCAAGATTTTGTAAACAGCAGGAAAAATTAAAAGTTGTGTAATCCCATGCTGCCTGCCTGTATTCACTAATTTCAGGGACAGAAATCTGTCCTTTCTCTTTCTGTCCTGAACTGCTGCCTGGTGCTGCTATACACACACCAAAAGCTTTTTAACTTAGAGATATTACCAGATGGTTTGATGGCAGAAGCAGAAAGTCTGAAACGTACACAGCACTCTGGGACCACTGTCTTCAGCAGCAAGTCTGTATTAATGGGGATACTATCAATCATTTTACCATACTGGTGCAGATCATCAAGCTCACAGAATCTGAGTGCAGAGCAGGAACTCTCAGTATCCCACTACATCTGTAAAATACCTCACATCAGGACCCAGATCTTTAGTGGCCCTTGAGTGTTCTCCATGCAGGATTAGGAGGATTAGCATCACAGAAAATCACACCACAGCAATTTAGATGTTTCCATATAATTTCAAGTATTTTTCCATGGCATATCAGATTCAGAGAAATCTGGAATTAAGACTGATACTGGCATCAAAGAGATCCAGTCAGCGTTTTCTACTAACTCCTCAATTTGATAAAAATCATCATGGTTCAGTCTGAGCGAAGAGTGAACAAGAAGACCTGAGTCATACCCTGCAGTGCTAGCTGTCAAACCATCAATGAAATATTTCAGTCTGTCCCTCTGGTGCTTAACTTCTTACGAACTAACAGTTCAAATACAATTTTTATTTTTCATGGGCCAATTCTCCACACCCCTTACCTATGGTCTAGTTGGAAAAAGTTAGTGAAAAGGAGTTTGAACTTGTACAATCAATCTGGTTTTGCATTACAAGTAGGCCAAAGTGACTTAAAACAGTAAGAAGTGTAATAAACAATTACTCTGCTGGTGTGCAGTTAAAAAATGACTTGGCAAATGCTTTTCCAAATTCTTCTAAAACTAAGCAACAAACTTTCCAAAATCAAGAAAAAACTGTTTACTCATTTGCTGTCTCTAAAACAAAGGTAAAAATGAAGAGGCAAGAATATAGCAAGTGCTGAACAGAAAATAAATCATATTGCAGGAGTCTGGTTGCGACCTCAGTGTGTGGTTCTCCTTTGAAAAAGGATTCTCTAAAGTTTTTCCAGTTGCCATCCTGCACTCCAAGCTCTGTCCTTCTCTTTGCTCATCATCCTCAGTTTTAAAGATTGTGTGGGCTAAATTTAAAAAATAAATAATTTTTTTTTAAATGGGCATTTTTTTTTCCTGACCATAGTCCAATGGAAAACATCTATAGGCCTCCCCAGTCACTTTCCCAGCTCCAGAGACATCTTTGCCAAATTGCAATTTATGTAATTTGCACTTCAAAATGTGGGCACATAACCTCAATGCTCTCAGAGTTGTGGGAATAAACAGAATTTCTCCACAAATCTTCGGGGGAACTTTTAATCAAAAGTCTGCCTGGGGCCGGATGTTATCATGCAACATGAAGAAGCAGGATTGTGATAGATCTACTCCCAGAAAGGTTTAATCAAATCTGTTCAGTCAGAGTACTCTGCCCTTGAGTCACTGATGGGCATAGGCAACACAGGAGTGATGCAAGAATGTCCTTAAAGAAGCATGGCACTCTCTTGTCCCTTGCATTGAACGTGGACAGCATAGAGCACCGAGCCCTGCCTGCTTCTTGCTGCTTGGGTGATGGGTGATGTGCACTTAGTCCTCTCTCTAGCACTAAGATAAATACAGTGGAGTGAATTCAATATCCTTTAAAATCACATGCATTTGTATGCACCTCTGGAGAGTCTTTTCAAAACTCAGTAACCCACAAATGAAGAATAATGACAATATTTATCACCATCAAAAGAGTAACCCTGAGGAAAAATCAGGCAGAAATAAGGCACTGACAGTCCTATTTATTTATTTGTAAGTTTATATAGAACTGCATATGAATTTGATATTTTGGTATTAACTAATCATTTATTAATACTACAGAGTTCTGTATTCAGATTCAAATTGAATCTCAATTATTCTGGTGTTATTCTGAAATAACTCCACCAAGTTAATGCTTTTGAATCCAGCAATCCATTAACACCTTTAGCCTGGAATTTCCCCAAGTTTACACTATTTTATCTGAGATTGTGGAATGAAGACTCATGTCTGGAAGAGAAGCTAAAACAACCATTAGCGATTTGCTTAGGATGCCAAGGCATCAGAAAGGGATCATCAGTGAAAAGTGGCTTAAGGATTTACTCCTCAGAGCAAAGAGAGCGGGGAAGCTTACCTGGGGTACTGAAAAACACAGATATCTTTTTTTTCAGATATCTGGGTTCAGCAAGCAGAAACGAAGGGGAATTTTATACAAGGTGCTAAGTCACAGAGTGAGTGACTCAAATCTCCATCACCAGCTTCACCAGGAGCTGGATTCGCCCCGTGCAGTAGGACTCATGGTATCGATCACACCATGCCCTCGTTCAGCAGGGCCAAATAGCTGTAAAATTAAAAGGAAGTTCATTTTCACCACCTGGTTGTAAAATTAATTAAGTGCACTGGTTGGGCAATGATTGGAACAATATTTATTTTAACATTTTCCACTATTTCTTAAACCAAAACGTCTTCTGCTTAAAATACACGGGACATTGAACTTTTAATAAATATGACTGTGTTGGAATGTGGTTACACTACTTCATGTGTATAAGGTAGGGGATTATTTTGAAGAAATAAGAGGACTCAGGGTATTACAAATGATTTCTCAGTTGAGTAAAAGAAAACATAACTTTTAGGAAAATGATTCCCAGTAACTCAGGTTTTGGTTTTCCTCCTACAGGAAAAGTACAGGGTAAGTAGGGATAGAGCTGAGTAGGGATTTTCAACAATTCAGACTTTCAGCTGAAAATAGCGATTCAGTCAAGAGAAACCTTTGCTTGGAAAAGATTTGGTTTTCACAGGTTTTTTTCTACCCACATGCTTTGAGGAATTATTTTCCAAATTTGTTTTTCTGTTGCTAATAACATTGGAATCAGTGGTAAAGATAAATTTCTTTTTAAAAGAAGAAAAATTCACAACAATTTCTAGAAGACAGATGCTCTATACAAAAGTTGCTAAGAATGGAATATGTTCTTGTTGACCCTCTATGTATTTCTTTTTAAATTGTTATTCAGATACACACAAATATTTTTAGAGAGCCCTTTGGCATACATGGGGTGTCGGTACCGTCCCCACTGCCTCCTTAGCACAAAAAGCCCTGCTAACAGTAGGAAGCACTTGACACAGGAAAAACGCAGCTATCCCAAGCCATACGGTGTAACCACGAGACGTTCCCGTTTGGTTTGGTTCTTGCCTTCACCTCTCAGTGCTCAGACATCGAGCCCCCGCAGAGAGCCTGGGAGAAGGCAAAGGGGAGGCAGTTTCACCTGCAGCATTTAAAATCATTCTGAGAGGGATAGATTTACCGTACCCCTTCAGGCCAGTGTAAAGATGTACAATCCTGCAAAGAGAGACTAGAGATGTTTTACAAATTGTAAAGACGTGGAGACAAAGACACAAAGCAAAGCCAGGAGTGAAATCTAGCCAATCTCACAAACTGCTTGATTATTCAGGCTCTGAGTAGGAGCTGAGACTTTATCCCCCGAGTGAGCAACCTTTGAACTCATCTTATGCTAAATTTCAGATTGCGTTGATGACTGCGTTCCTAAGGAGTACAGGTTCCATCAAAGGTCTGAGAGCGCACATGAAAGCACAGCAATTGCAAAGGACAGGAATGAAGGGAAAAGCATTGACTCGCTGTGTGAATGTGAAACAGATCTCGTATCTTTTACAAATATTTACAAAGTAATTAGAAAAAAGGAAAGAAAATACACATCAACAAATGAGGCACATCAAAACACTGTCACTAAAGCTTGCATTTCAAAAAAAGTTAGGAGGAAGAGAAGGGCAGCTGTAGTCTATAGAAAACTTCATTAATGTTTTCAAATCACTCATAGGATTTAGGTGCTGAAAGGCATGCTAAATTGGGACTTATACATAATCAGATCATTGAAAAACATACAAATGGCTGCCAGAGTAAAGTACAATGTTCACTTTTGAAATTACAAAAAATCCTTTGTTTCACAGAGTGAATTGACTAAAGTTTAGTTTCAGTGAAGCATGTTTTTGCTTTGGGTGTCATTATTTAGTTTGGCCTCCTTGCCAGAGAAACCTTTTTACTGACTGCAGTTCCTTCAACTGTTGTTTTTATTCTCCAGCAACTAAAAAAAAAAAAAAGAAAGAAAGAAAAAAAAAAAGAAAAATCAAGGCTGTATCAGATGCTTCATATTTAAATGAGAACTGCACAGTGTTTACCTTTAATTTTGAGATGGCAGTGGGGGAGAATTGCAGGGGGCTTGATTGCTTGCCAGGATTTCTCAAACAGATGGATTTGAGCCTCCTCACTTAAATAATCTGGAAAATCAAGTTGGACTGGTTGAATCAAAATGCTGGCGAGTACGTAAAGAAAACATCCATCCATCCATCCATCTATCTATCTATCTATCTAGGCACCTATATCACTCCCATCACCATGGTATCTGTGCACCTTCGACAGCAATGTCATACAGCAGCCTCAGATTCCACACCACCAAACATGCCCTTGGCAAAAACCCAGCAGCTTTGCCAGAGATAAAGGATTATGTATGTTATGCCTGTGCATACTAAAGAAAGGATTTTTTGCTCTTTAACAGCAGTTTCTGAGGTTTCTATGGCTAAGACATTCAAGCACACACATATCCTAAATCTTAGGACTTAGTGATGATGAATAGCTCTGAATGTACTCTTACAGTATGTTCATCAAAACCTTGTGATTAGAGAAAGAATAAAACACATATTTCCTTTTATAGTTAGATGGAGGTAGGAGGTAGTGTTTCCAAATGGTTACTAGGTAAACTTGTTTGTCATAATGTTGTTTTCCTTTTTTTCTTCTCTCTCTCTTTTTTCATGTGAGAACTGCCTGTCTCAACACCTGTAGAGACAGGAATTATTTAGATAGGAATTCATTCAGAGGAGGGGGGAGGAAGTGGGGGCAGAACTGAACCGTCTGTTTGAACATCCACCCTTGCTGAAGGTAGTTCCCATGGATACAACAGAAAAATACATTTCTCTGCAAAGGAAGAACGAAGCTCCAGTAGATAAGGGGCATAATGTGTCCTGTACAGTGAGAACAAACTCTGATCCTCCTGAGCTGCACAGTCCATAAGGGATATTTGAGAACAATACAGAGGGTAACCGCAACCTGTGTCCAGGAGTAGCGTGACATGAAAAGGTCTGAATAAGGACCTTGAACCATTTCTCCCCCTCCCTGGCCCAAACTTGGCAGATTGCACTGGCATCAAGCTAGTTTACAGGTAAGGAAACAAGCAGATGAATTAAATGGGCTGCATACTTCATGGGATTATGTATTGCACGTACTTTGTAATGATTTAAGAATCGATTTGTTGCCAAGAATCAGAGTAGGAAAAAATAACGTCTATCAAGCTTTTCTGTATTACGTGTTTATAGATATGTACATAGTTTGAAGGGTTAGTCCTTTGTATCTGTGCACTGCTTTCTGAGCAACTTCTATCACAGTTCTCATCTTCCCTAGTGTTCTACCAGCTCAAGAGACTCCCTCCCTTTTCTTCCCATTGAACTACTCTACACAGTTAAGCTGTGGAAGTCCTTCCCACAAGATGCTGCAGATGTGGGATCTTAAATTTGTTCACACAAGATTGATTGAGTGCATGATATACAAACACTCCGAGGGCTATTAAACACAAAGCCACCACCTCTGGCTCAGGAAACACCTCCTGCCTGTACGAGGTGGGCAGGACCAGTCCTCGCTGGCCACTGGTAGAGGCAAGATATGGGGAGAAGGACTTTGGTCTGACCACTACAAAGTTCCTACCCTCTGCTCTGTTTCATGACTTTGCAGAGCCACAAATGCACAACAGCTCTCTTAAATTTAATCACCGAACTGAGATTCTTCAGTTAGGAAACGAGATGCACCAAGGTGCCCCCATAGCCCCTGGAGAGAGGATGAGAGGGAGGCACCCACTGCTCCCACCTAACACCTGAACTGCCCTCTAGAGATACCTCTCTCTTCATTGCCTAGAGATTGCCAGGCAGCCAGGGCTCTCAATTCCCTCAATGCCTAATTGCTTAAATTTAGGTAGGATAAATCTAGGCCTATGTTTTCATATGACCATTTACGTGGGAAATGCTCACCACGTAATTGTTGGGAATGGAGGTCTAGTAGTTGTCCAGAGTAATAAATATAAATGTGTACCATAGAGGAACCAGGTTCATGCCAAACTGTAGAACACAATTCTGCAAATCTAGCTGGAAAACTGATTTCTGAGCATTTTGTTTTAATGTTTTTAATACCTTTTTCGTTTGTTTGTTTCTTCAAGGAACTCTAAAGCTGAAAAGTGTTTTCAAAAAAGCATTTCAAGAGAAAAAATAGCTTGTTTTCTTTTGAAAGTCCCCAAAGGTCACTAGGGAAAAGCTTTAGTTTGCAGATTTCCCATTAAAAAGAAAAAAAAAAGAGAATAGAAAATGTCAGACAGAACAGGCTGTCTAAAAATTGTTATTGTGGTCAAAAGCCACTTTTCAATTAAAAAAATGCCAATGACACAACGTCTCCAAGTTCTAATCTCCAGTTTAGAAGTGCTTACTGATATAAGTGGTATCACTGACTTCATTAAAGCTACTTATAAATAAAAACAATTGTTATTTAAAGGCATGTATAATATACCCTAAAATTATGATTTTGAAAATGATACCATGTATTTCATTTAAGTCGATGCAATTTGAAGTCTCTCAGCATCTTGTAAAACTCAAATCCCTTAGCTGGTATTGGTAGCGATGTTTCATACATCATTGTTATACTGTTATTGTTTTATATTGAAAGAACATCTAGACCCCAAGCCTAGACAGAGCATTAGTGTAATGCATACAGGTACAAGGAAAAAGCAGTTTGTAAAAGGTTTTAGAAAAATCACCATAACATACTGCTATGCAAACGTAAACAGTTTTCAGTTTGGCTGAGTATTAACATGGCTATGTGGCCAAGGTTGGGGCATCAGAGCTCTGTGCACACTTATTTAATTTAGGCTGGATTTTGTTAGCTTTATTTATACAGAGTAGCAGTGGAACCCCTTTATGAATCAATTAAATATTTATAGAGCATGAGGCTGACCATGACTAAGGACATGTTTACGACCAGAATGAAAGGTGATGCAAAGAGCCCAAAGCCAGTTCTGAGACTGGTATTATCTCTGAAAAACATTACAATAAAGTCAGACCAGTGTGACACTGTGACTACAACAGTGTTTCCATCTACACTGCAGAACTGGAGATTCGCAATCCCTGACCCTGAAAATACAGAGCACTTGCGCTAGGAGGAGCAGCCAGAGCCCACACTACAAAGCACATGGCTCCAGCTCTCTTCCAAGCTGCCTCTATGGCTCTAGCATACAACTGTTCATTTCTGTGTGGTTTTTTTCAGCTGCACAGTATATTGTAAGGGCTATGCTGTAGCCCACCAAAGTAGCATTTCTATACCACTAAGCTAAGAGTGTATGTGGCATACTCCCTGGTGTGGGGTGATGGGAGCTGGGTGGTGTTTAATGATACAGAGGACAGCGGAGGCCACCAAGCCTGGTGCCGTTTAATTTAGTTATACTGTTTCTGGAGCAAATAATCCCAGAGCAGTTCCCAGGCTTTATTTCAGAAGGTGTACTACAAAACAGGGCCCAGGGTGAGCTAAAATCTCTGCAGTGTTGAGAATCAGGACCCGTGCCCAGGAGTGCCCTGGAGAGCTAAGCTAATAGCCGCTGCTGAGCCCTGCTCCTCACCAGACACACAGAGCCTGTCTGGGAGGATCCCCTGCCTGACTCCAGCCTCATCCTCCACCCAGCAAGCCCTAAAGACACCTGATGTGAGGCAGTAGCCAGCTGGGGACAAAAAGCAGAGAGCTCAGTGTGCCAACCTCCACTGCAGAGGAGTTTAGGAGGAGCCTGAACTCACACACGCTGGTCCCTAAAGAGTTAAACAACCTGCTTTTCCCTCCACTTTTTTCCTCTCCCCTAAAAAATGTCTCCATTTTGTTCCTAAACACATCTGGGTTTGAGGATCTTCTCTTCATCTCCCTCTTTATGCTGAAAATCTGTAGCTGCTGAGTGTATTCTGTACACAGGTCCCTGACATCTTGTTACCAAGATTTAGGTCACAAATCTTGAGACTAAACAGAGAAAATGTATAAATGGTTAGCTTAAAAACCAAAGTGTTTTCTTATTGTGTCTGCATTTTTTCTGCTAAAAGGTGTATGTTTTTAATGTCCCTGGTTACACACTCTAATGTTGTTCTGTAATTCAAATACTGTGTAAAAATATGTATTTGCACCCCATCTCTACTAGATATAAAATAGCCAATGAAAAAAAAATTATCTGAAAAGCAAAGAAATTCAGATTCCAAAGTACTATAGCCTGAGTGCCATTGTTTCAACAAGGATAACAGCCCCATAAAGGTAGGGAAGATGACTTTACCCAACGTCAGATGCAATTCAGTCACTGGAAGGTTCCTTATGCTCAATACAGGAGAATAAGTAATGGATAGGATGTTATTCATCTCACCCTAGTGTATATGTGAAAGAGGCTAGATGAACAGGCTCCCTGCAAGTGCTTGTTTCTCTACCCTGACAATAAAGAGAGTACAGAGCAATGCAGATGTCTATATTATAGATGTTTGAAGGTAGGTGTAAACAAAATATTTACTTCTGGACTAGTATGTCGTGGTGCCATAAATGCTCAAAACTCTCCTTTCATACCTGCTAATAATTATGAACTTGGCCCTAATATCAAAGATACTTAGAGATGAAACATATTTTAGACTTTTTTTTATTTACCTTCTATGTTGTGGGGGGAGGTTCAGCCTTCAAGGCACATTTCGGTTACGTATTTAAGCTCTCCCTTATAATGAAGGCTATAACTGAAGTCTAAAAGTGTCATGTAATCAAATGACTCTGGAAAGTCGGGTTTCAATATTCCTCTTACCTTTGCTAAGAGTTAGTAATAATGGTTGGGTTTATAAAGCAAGAATTTGAAAGAAGTTTTCTAGAAAAATGTAAGTGGCTTCTCTTAAAAAGATTACGAATCATGTTTGTCTTTCATAGCAAGTGCTGTGAGATGAATAACTTCAGGAAAAAAGAGAGGTGGTTGCACAGCTACAAATACTTACACAACGTAATGCCTTTGAATGACACATAGTCATTGTGGATCATGTGTGAAGAAAATGTTGCTAGGTGGTTGATAAATAAAAACAAAGTGGGTTGGATGCGTAGCTGAGTCTGAACATGAATTTTCAGAACTAGCAAATGAATATGACATGAACAAAGGAGTCAGCAAGGAAACAAGAAAGAGTTTCGGAGTAATGCTGGAGTTACTTGCATTGCTTTCCAGAGGTAATTAGGCACAGTCAGGTGCAGCAGCCGCCACTGTTATGTGGCTGCAAAAATGAAGGCAATAAAGACAAAAGCAAGTTAATTTTAAGGTGGAACTAAGGCAGCTTTCTAACACAGAACTGTAAATTCAGCCAGTGTAAATGGTGGCCTCTGAACAGGCAGAAGAGTTAACTTAGGTAAGGAATGAAACAAGGTACAAACAAATCAAGCAAGCTACACAGTAAGAAATAACATTTGAAATTATTTATTCTGAGAATTAAGTGCGGTCTAATTCTGTACAGCTATGTGGCACGAATTATATATAAATATTATTTTAAAGTGATAACCCACAAAATACCATGAATTTGGGAGATCTTAGAGATGTAAAACTTGAACTGACGAGTTGAGCAAACTGAGGCAGGTTTTGATTTGTTTCATAGAAAATAATTAAAAGTTGGTAAGCATCACCTCAAAGTTATTATTTTGTTAGTCTAACCACAACTCCATATTGTTTTCCTGTAACCTACTAAAAATGGGATCAGGCCATGCCTCCAATATCATGACTATAATTTGTTTGTATTGAGAAGTTTCCAATTTTCATTTTTTTTAACCATAGTTTAGCACAATATACCTAGAGACCTCAAGATTAAAACGTGGACAGATTTTCCCTCTTAAAATGGCAAATGTAACTTCCTGACTTTTGAATTTCACTAATTTAACAGTACAGCAGTATCCATTTTAAAGAAAAACATTTCCTTCTTTCCCTTGAAATTAGAATTTCCCCTCAAAGTGATGGCAGAGCAAAAGGGAGGTTCAAAATAGGTGATATTCAGCCATATGGAGGGGTGAATTTAAAAGGCACCTTATGCAAAACACATGTTCGATAACTATTTTTTTAAAAAATGTTCAATCCTGCAGGGCTAGAAACAAGAGCATCATACTATTGATTCTAGCTGAAAAGGTCCTACAATAAATATTAATCCTCAGAATTGTGACATTTTTATGCTTTGGAGTAGAGATTTTTGAAGATTTTTTATGGTTTTTCTTGACCCCTGAAAGGTTGAATTCATGGTAAGTAGGGCATGTGGCTTTCCAAGGCTACATAGCATAGTCTCAGTAAAAAACAGGCAAAACTCCCTCACTGCTCTGATGGTTACAAACCTCTTTCTAATTTCCAGCTTCAGTTTATTCATGGTGAGTTTATACCATTTGTTCTCGTGCCAATCTTATCCTTTATTTTTAATAGCTTTTCAACCTCCCGGTATTTACCTCCCTAATGTATTTATAGAGAACGATAACATGTCCTCTCAGATCTTTGCTAACTTTTTCTGTGTCCTCTGGTAAAAAGCATTTAAAAGATTCTGCTTTAACATACATAGCCCATGCAGAATACATATTATGGCATAATTTTTTCTACCACTTAGATGGAACAATCTCCACAATTTACCCACAGCTTTTCACTGCTGTATACAGTGGTCACCCCAAGCTTGGGTATATACTTCCTTCTTAATATACATCTCCTTTAAGTCTATATAAATGTACAGTATGTATCTTGTTCTTGAAGAAATTGTTTTACTTAGGCTGTAGATGAATGAGTATATGAATATATAGTTTATTATTTTTAATTAATCACCTACACTGCTGTTGACCTGAAAGTAATGCACATTTCAAGTGCTCAGCACAAAGTAAATTGATGTAACACACAGAGTTGTCTCATGAAAATGGGTAGCATGTTGATGGGACAGTATAAGCATTCAAAAATTACAAGCCAGAATCCCAAATTAGAGAAACAGCCATAAAAGCCATGAAATTAAAAATATTTCTTGATGTTTTCATGTAGCTTTTGACTTTTTCCATTTTCATGGCCCAGACCTTTCTCTGCAACTGTAAGCATTATGTATCAACGTCATAAAAAATGAGACGGGATTTTCTTGTAATTAGCTGACTTCAGTGGAGAGTTAGATAAAAAATACAAAATATTATGAGACTTGTGATAAAATCTTAAGAGTCAGCAGTGCTGAGTTATAGAAACAGAAAGCTGTAGGTGGTAGGAGCCAAGGGAGCAAAACAGGTATCACTCGGCTGTTGATGGATTACCTGGACGTCCAGAGAAGAACACGGCTTTAGCAAAAACAGGAAATTTAGAAGGAAAAATTGAAAGACTTAACAGTGTTCACATTACAGTTTTGAGAATTGCTGTGAAGGGGATCCCTTTTCACAAAAAATTGCTTCATGCAGCACCTATCATAGCTCTGCGTCATGAAGGAGATTTTCGGCTTCTTAACGTGCTGTCTTCTGCATACTTAGAAGTCCTGCGGCTGCTTAAAAGTGCGCTGGATAGTAGCCTCTCTCAAATGGGAACTGCACAGCAGAGATCGCTGGAGAACAGCTTGCTCTGGTCACAACCCCTCCAGCTGGGAGACTGGTCAACTGCGCGCTTCGGGCAATTTTCCAGCCTCTTTGTGTAGCCAGGAGTGGATCTAGCCCAAGACGTATGAGGTACAATAGGTTGGAGCAAGTGCCTGAAAAGTCTGTAAAACCACGGGAGTTATTTTGAACTGGATCTTGAAATCAAAAAGAAACTATTACAGTTGCTTCAGTGTGGGGGTGATGTGTCTGCCCTTCTTTGTACTTGTGAAAAGGCGCCAGCAGCACTCTGCACCACTTCTAGTCTGGAGGTCTGGGACTTCTGGAGGCCAAAGAGAAGCAATTGCACTGATGCCAATAAAAAGTATATGGTATGCTGAATTTTAGTTCAAAAGCAACATGACTAGCACACCTTCCAAGGGAACAAATAACCACAAAAAAGAAAATCAAACCATGGAAATTGTTTAAAGAAGAAAACTCACATTTAATTGAGAATTGCTTCATGTGAGGCAAGGGAGCCAAACCCACTGAGTGTTTCAGCTATGCTTGATTTATTGAGCACAGTGGGCTTGTCTATCACCTGACATAGTAATTTTAAACTATCTTTGAATTATCTTTTTTAATTAAATTTCTAAGGGATGATTGGATTTTCTGTTTGAGCGATTATTTGTTTGCTTAGAAAACACACTAGGCATCTTGCTGTTTGACCTTTCTTTTACTTCAGATGAAGGGCTTAGAAACACTTAATAGCTGGCCACTTTGTTAACAGCTAGTCAATTGTAGCTCCAAAGGTGGTACATCCTTCCCTAGCAGGAGTCCCTCTACCGCACAAGAATTATCTGGTAACATAAATCTCAGAGAGAAGTCCGCATGTTTCCCACCAGCTTTTGCTGCTGATGTACAATATTTCATGTCTGTCTGTCCCCTGTCAGCCATACTGACCACCCCTGTAGCCCTTTCTGTGGCTACAGCTTGGCCACACCTGAGAATACTGGGGAAGGTGTTGAAGGAACATTAACATGTTAGGTGTATCTGTGAGAGGTGGAGAAAAGGAGAAGGCAGGTGGTGGGGGATGAGGCTGTAGATGAAGCTCAGCCTTAACCAGTGTTTTGTATCAATACATAAATAGTAATTGTTATACCTAGAAATAAACAGAAGAGGTTAACTTTCTACACATTAAAGAAGAGTACTGCCAGAAATGGGCATGTCATTGCCATTTCGATGGTAGTAGAGTGAAGCAAAGCTGAATGCTTATGACTAGTCTCATCCCATATCTCATATCACAGAATCAGAGGCACAACATCACCAGTGGTTTTTGGCTGGTAAAAACTAAAGAGAGGATCAAGCTACTTGGCTACATTAACACTAAAAAAGCGCATCCTAATAGAGACTGAACAGGCAGCAATCATTCTAATGTGAATGCTGGAATTAGCCCAGAAACAAATTTTAAAAGAATGACTTTTTCAACCACTCACAGCCACACTTAACCCTGGGATTTAGGCACAGCTCAGATTAACACTGATCTATGGAGTCCTTAGATTTTATCCCAAACAATGCATGAATTATCAGACCAGTGGTCATTACACTGTTGGGGTTTTTTTCTTCCTCTGAGAGAAAGATAAACATTACTGCTACCAGGAATTTTAATAAAAGGGATCACAGACGGACCTGGCTCCTCTGACAGTTTGCCATACTCAGCTCCCTCTTTTGTTAGAAGCTCCTAAGCAAATTTCACAGAGTTGGCTAGGGATCTAGTGAGCCGTTTGGGGAAGGAGTCTTCTCACCTAATTTTATACTTGTACCACATAGACATCTACATCTGATCTAGTCATGCTAGTTATCGCTGATGAAAGGAATAAGCACACAGGACACATTTCATCTGAACTGGCTTAGATGTTTCTGTTAAGATAGAGATGCATCACACACTACAAGCACCTTTTTCTCTCCAGTGACTATTAAGGAGGACCACATTGATTAACTCAGATGTAAACATCTATTCTATAGACTATATGTAGGCATCTACATACTGTTAATATACTCCACCCTTTCTTAGTCTTATGGCATAACATTACACATGATCCTAACTCTTTCTGTTTTGCCTACTTAATTTTTGTATGTTTGTTTGTTTGTTTATAATGCATAGAACATTTGTGCATTGTCACCTTTGCACATACCGTAACTTTTTCATACAGGCATACCAAATTTCTGACCACACAGTCTGAACCATTCATTTTTGCACATACATACAAACATACAAGTGCTTGCTCATGCCCAAGTAGAAAGCATATTATGATACTTGGTCTCATAATACCAATAAAAAATAGTGATTCTTCTGTGCTAAATGACCTCAGTCATGACCTGCAGATTATCTGCAGATGATCTGTCCTCTGTGACTCCCTGACTGTTTCTCAGGCTGCTCTGCTTCACAGTTATGACTGGCTGTGATGAACTGAGCCAAATGACTCAATTTCTTAGTATCTCTGATTAAAATGTTATGCTTTCACAACCCGTTAAACAGTTTTCATTTAATTCTAAAATTGGGTTTTCTTTCTGATGGGAAAAAAGATTTATTTTTGCTTTATTTAGAATTTTCCATTTTAATGTTTCTGTCTCTTCCTGTTATTTTGGGGGTGGGTTTTTTATGGTCTTCTTTCACTGGAAAAATCATCGGAGATTTTTTTTTAATGGTTGGAAAACATATTTCTCAACTTTTGACTCCTTTTAAACTTTATATTAGAAAAAGTCTTGGTACAAGAACGCTATTCATTCTGTTTAGTCCCTTTCCCCTTGCATTCTCCATGTTTTCAGTGGGAGAAAATGAAGGGAAAGAGGAAAAGACAATGAGTGAAAGCTGATGCATTATGGAAGGAACAGGGTCATATTTTTTGTTTTGACGTCCTTTGAAAAATTAAACATTTGATGAAATGAATTTTTTTCACAATTTTTTGTGTCAATTTTTTTTATATAAACACAACCTTTTCTCAAGAAAAATGACAATAAATTATAATTAGTAACTCAGACTCTTTTAAGATAGACTTGTATTTCCTTATAGTGCCTAGGACAAATAACTCAGATCTTCTCTGCTTTAAAAATGGCTTATTTCTTGAGCATCTTTGGCTAGCCTACACAGTCATCTCATGCAGCTCTCGTGTTTACTTTCCATTTTCAATCAAGCTAAATTTGCATCTACACTATAAAAGTTTTTGCCCATTAATACCATCCCCAGGAGAGGTGATTTTCAACTGCTACACCAAACCAGCCAGACAATACTGTTTCAGAGCGGAGGAAGGCAAAAAGTCTCTGCAGGTATTTATACTCCACTAGAGTTCCTAAGCACTTCATGCATGAAGTTTTAACTAGATTTATATGGAAAGCACCCTTCCCTCCTATTCCTCATTCTGAATGTTAGCTTACTTCTATAGCATTGCATCTGAAATCACTGAGGACACAGAGACAAAAGAGCCCAGGTAGGTTTCTGGAAAGTTTCTGAAAGTTTCAGCTGGCTCCTGACTTCCCTGGTCACCCCCAACAGATTTACATGCTGGCGTAATGAGCGTGAATGATGAGCTGCTCTTTGTCATGAGCCACCTTATGGGTCTGTCTGCAGAGAAAGAGTTTAGCAGCAGATAACCTTTGCATTGTCGGTTCTGCTCTGAACAGACAGATGAGAAGAAAATAGCTCTCAGTAGATGTAAAGCTACAGATAGTTGAACAGAAATGAAAGGAAGTAGAGCTCTGGAAAATCTCTGCAAGCATAGTGGGGAGTTTGGGACATTCATGCAGCGAGGAAAGGCATATAATAATGAATAATTTGTCTACATGATTTGACTTTTGAGACTGACTTTCACGTGGATATAGCATGATCGTAAAATGGTCCTTCTCAGCATTTTTATTCTCCTCTGCCATGATGTGGAGCAACAGGGCACTAACCAAAAAACTTAACTAACCCAGCAATGTGAGCTCAAGCGCTGAAACCCAAGTTTTTAGCAAGCTACAGACTTTTACATGTGTATACAAGCTGTGATACATACACACCATTCCAGAGTTTAGACTGAGACATAGTCTAGGTATAATGAAGACAATAGAGGAGGGAGAATAAAGAGTCAAGTTTTTTTCCAGCATTCAGTGAATAAAAGTAAAACATCCACTTTGATCCATGTTTTCAAATATTTCTCACAGAGATGAAAACAAGCAATTGTTTTCTCTTAATTCTTACTATGAAGTGTCAAAGTAGTATTAATTTGCTGTTATTTGGCATAACAGAAGTATTGCTGAGAAACAAAAGTCTCAAGCCAATGTGTAAATATGACCTAGATTTTTAAAGGTGTTAAAAGGTATGAATTAATGGATTTTTCAAAGGTAAGTGTTTAAGTGCTTACCCATTTAAGTGCTTACCCATCTTTAATCCCATTAAAGAGCTATCTGTATCTAGTATTTCTTACACGCTGTTTTAAAAACTGACCCTCTGTTTTAAAGAAAAGTTTTTTTACAGTTATCTTGAAATCACTTGTATTCCTCTTGTTTTACAAAAATGTCAGTTATTCTATGAGGTAGCAAATATTAATGTACCACACAACCAGTCAAACACCACAAATAGTTTCTAGCAAATAGTTTGAGGTGTGTACAGTTTAAGTAGTTCATGGAATAACCTATATGCTCAACTGAGTTACATGGAAGCTTTCTCAAAAATATTTCAGAGATATTTCACAGAAGAGAAAAAGACTTTTTTTGGACTATTTTCTAGGAGTTTTTCTCCCAGCTCTACAAGACATTAATTAGAGCTCCCAAAATCAGGGATTTTTGGTTTGGGGTTTGTTGGGGTTTTTTTAACATAAACTATGCTTTCCCCTCCCCAAGGTTACCTTCTGTATTTTGCAAAAATAAAGCATGTAAATGCCTACTTTAGAAACTGGAACAGGGAATTAAAATGATATTCAAAAGGAGCTGAATTCATCTAAAACTAAAGTACATTGTCAACCACCTCCACTTGCTCCAGGCACTGATGCCATGATTAGCTATGCAAGAAGCTACCTGCTGGTTTAGAATTATATGAAGTCACCTCAGGGTATCTACAAGCTTCTCACGCACAAGATACTGACAGTTTTTTTACTTGGCTTGAAACACAGTTGTTGCTACATCCAAGTACTATATCATAGATTGTTATTTCACAAGCTGTCATTAAGGTAGCTTGCCTTATTCTCACCAAACAATTAGTCTGCAAACAGTAATGGTTTGTTCCAAATACCCTCAAAGACTACAAGACCTCTAGCATTTTTCAGGTAACAACTTCTCATCTGAAGTATGAACGTGCACTGTTTTTTAATAGTAGAGAATTAGGGGAAAAAAAGTATTCTAGTCTACCTTTACAAAGCAACTGAAACTGGGGAGCGGTGGCAGAAAAGAGGAGACTTATCATGGTACAAAGACACCTGGTAACAAAGATACCGGTGAATACGAACAGTAATATGTACGTACAGGAGTTTGGAGCTGAAAGTGTTTTTACCTGAACTGGCCAACTTTCTTTGGAGAACCGATATTTTATTTCAATTGTTTATTGTCAGTTACTATGTACATGAAAAGCAAATCCTGGCAGCGCTGTGGATTAGATATAAGAACACATATAGTTAAGCTCTCTCAAGACGAGCAGCAAAAATGTTCTTTATTCTGTTTAAAGTCAGTGAGAATACTCCAGTCAGAAGGCGCTTGACCTACATTCAGCAGTCTTTTTGCACACTTTGTCTGATGATTCTTGGTTATCACCAACTCACACCGCACAAGTAAAGGATGAGCAGTTCTAATTAGATCAGATGTTTTGTACCTATCCTTATGCAAATGCATCAATAAAACTCGACGTGGACAGTCAGCTCTTTGCCCTTCCATGTTAATGTTTCTCCTAGGCTGAAGTCAACAAACTCTACTGCATTTTGCAGCTCTCCTCTGACATGAACAAACATTTCCTTAAAAAGGTGCTTCAGTAATTGCGCACTTCATTATTCAAGATTTAGTTTGGATCAACTGACTCATTTTTACTTGTAGTCTAACCAGATCTTCATTGCCATAAAAAAATCAAGCTTAACAATCAGTCTTCGCTCTGATCTTCCCAGCTTCTGTGCTTACTTACTCATTCCCCCTGAAGTGTGTCCATACAACCTTCCTCATCCTGGTCCTTTTACGTTTGCAGATGGCACTCATGATATTTGCATGTGTTTGCATGTCAGGAATCCCTGCTTGGCACAGCGCGGCATGAAGGTGCCTGTTAATAATTCTACCAGGGAAGATGGGAATAGATGCTGTCAGCACCAGTCCGGAGTAATCTGCACCTTTGAAAATGAAACCGTTTATATTTAGATACATAAATATAGACTGAAGAATCTAAATTTAATTCTTAGGTTGAAAATGTTGACCTCAATGAACAGACCCCTCTGGCGAAAGCTGCAGAGGAATGGTATTATTAAATAGTTGAAGAGGATGATCTGAACTCTTTGCTGCATTCATCTCCTGGTACAACTCTGCGGCCCTTAAGCAAACACTTCCTTGAAAATTACCTTGATCTTAGCTAGCACACAGGATTCACATTTTAACATAACTGGCATTAAACCAAAATACAGCCCCTGAGCAATAAAAAAAGCTATTTTTATAACTGAGGAACTATAAGACATACTGTCACCAGGACCATATAGCTGCGCTTTGGGAAATTCATGCACAGGAGTGTGCAAAGGGCTCAGAAGAGATGAGATGTCACGTACAGAAACACAGGCACACAGACACACATATATATGTGTATACATAAGTCTTCCTGTCCCAAAGAGCTTATGTAATCACAGACAAGACGTAACATCAGAAAACCACAAAAATAGGAAGTAGAGGGGAGGAGGAAGAATGGAAAATAGTCACCCTAATGCTAATGTATTTACTGCTTCAGCTGAGATTTCACACTATATGTTATTCAAAAACATACTCATTAGTGACTTCAAAGCACACGGAAGTCAACATAAAGGCTCCTATTTGTCTGCCATAGACGTTGAGGCAGGCCTTTGAAAACACATGGCTACCTGCTTTGTGTCAGATGGTGTTAACCAATGCAAAATGTCACTCACCGAAACAAACAATCCACATGAATAGCTTTTCTGTTCCTTCCGTATTTTGCTGTCAGCTTGTCATATGCGAATTGCTTCACAATAATAAACAGATCATGGCAGGTTTGATTAATATCAGTTTTTATTGCAGCAGTTGCAACCATTAATTATCTGGCTGACTAATGATGTGATGTGATGTGGTTCTTATCTACTAGCCCAGGGTATCAAGTTCACTAAAGTTCATCAAATATAAAAGTAAAAAAATTAGATGCTGCAGCTTTTCTGGAAGTCTCATAAGAGCAAAGTTCTCCAGCATGGATATTCACATGACTTTTTTTTTCCTGTCGTGGTATAAAACTCAAGCTGCATTAAAAAAGAAGAGCAAATGAAAATCAGTTGGAAGAGTATTTCAAGTTGCTCCCATCTTAAAATTATTTGTTCTTCCCAAAAAAATATTTAGTAGCTTCCTTAGTGGGTGTTTTCTGTTATGATTTAAAATTATATCTCATAAATCCCCTGAAGAATTATCCTAAAAATACAGGGTGAAACACAGGCTTATTGAAGTCAATGCCAAAACTCCCATTGACTGCAGCAGAGCCAGGATTCCACCCACATTAAGATTCAAAACAAGAAATTACAAAATGTCCTTTTTTGTAAATGTTTAATACCATTGTTTAATGCCCATTCTTCAGTGTTTTTAGTCTTCACTTTTACCTTGTCTTTGAATAAGGTTTTAAATCCTAACTCAGCTTACAAATGACCTTTGAGTGTGCTTTTCATGCATTTAAGCTTGTATTTATAAAAATATTCACCACGTGCTTACACAATATCTAGAAAAAAATACAGTATGTGCACTTATTTCTTGCTTTTGTGTATCCAAACATTTTGCTGCTACAATTTGCATGTATATTAAAAAGCTTGATTAACGCAACTGAAAAAGACCTACTTGTAAATTACTTCAGCGATAACTGTTTGCCTTAGAGAAAAAGCACAATTTCTGTAACACAAGATAAGAGTCTTTCTTAAACACACCACCTCTTGAATTTTAAGTGTTTGGCATCCAGATGACATTTTAAGAATTTAATGTTAATATTCAGGAAATAATAAAGTTGCTATAATTAATACACAGAAATCTTGCTTGTGAAGCTCATGAGGCTGCTACATATGCAGCGTATTCAAATCAAGGCTAAAAAGCAAGGAAATGAAACCATAAGCTACATGAAAGCATGCAGATTCTACTTTTCCTTTCAAAACTTGCTTATTACTGTCAGAGCACCAGACGCTACACTCCTAATGGAACTTCTTTAAGAGCACCAAACTTGGGCCACCCATTTAACCACTTTTCCCAAATAGTCATTTAACCAGACTTCGCTCTCAAAATGTAAAAGCCACAGGATGAATATAGGGAGTCACTTGCATTGAGAGACAAGCACCTGGCAAACACAAAACCAGACCAGGAGGGAGAAGAAATCTCTCACGAACACAGTGGATGTGTGAGCATGGCAGGATGGGTGCGTCTGTCTCCAGCACTGCCCTGCGCAGAGCGGTCCAGGCAGCGTGAGCCGGTCGGTGCCTCTCTCCAGAGAGGTTCGGATTCGAGGGTCTCATCTCCATTAATGAGAAATAAATAACTGAGGTTGCCATACAATTCAGTCCTGTCTGCAAAAGTTTTAATGAGATTAAGAATTGCAATGAAAATGTATAATTAATTCACTATTTTCATTCTAGCTCTTTGTATTTGCTTGCCAGATGAAAATGATAATAGGATGATATGGTCTCTCAAGCAAGAACCTAACTGCCTCTAGCTTCAGGGTATTAGATGACTTGTTCTCACAAAAAGGGATATTAAAAGTACTCATTAGCAACAGACTGACTTTCTACTGGCTTACAATAACTCAGAAAGGCAAGAGTCTATTTTACGGGGGCCTGGGCAGTGCTTATTCAGCACACTCAGAACATGTGTCGGTGAGTCTGAGTTTTTCAGGCAGAAGAAGGAACCAGAGCTGAAGGGCTCTGACGCGGTCCTGGGTGGCTGGGAAAGCACGGCAGACAAGTGAAGCAGCTCGTCAGCATCTTCAGCGGGATGCTCGTCAGAGTGAAAATGACTTGATGACACCCAGGAGTACGTAGCCTGCCGCTGGTCTAAATTTTGCAAGAAACAAAGGCAGGATAACTGCTTTCAGGTCTGGGTGGCGTCATATTCTGAGTTAACATAAGACCTGAATTCTGCATCTGACCAACCTTCTCCCTTGCAGATGCAGTGAAGAAGGCGGTGACTTTCTAGAGAGCTGTAAAAGCTCTCTACCCTTTGTGGCTGTCTCACCCACAATGTCCCATACTGCCTTTCTCTGGACAATTATGAGAATCACCAGTGCTCTGTGTCCTCAAGGTGAGAAAGAGGCAGCAGCACATTCCTCACAGAAGCCTCACAGGACCAGAAATAACTTGCTCCTGTGACCTCTCAGAGCCAAGCCTGCTGATTTTTTCGAAGGTTGAGCAGACTCCTTATTAATTCTGGCATTTCCTCCATGTAGACAAGTAATCACAACTTCCTTGTTTCAGACTGACAGTGTTGTTTCTGACCTATAAACTCCTGAAAAGTTTGACAAGTGTTTACCTCGAGGATTACCTCTTTCCCTGCTCTGTGCTGCTGCAGCTGAGAAAAGGCAGCTGAAATAATACTCCCAGAAGACAAGAAGCTGCTGGTGTACCATGGAGATGAAACAAGCTTGGTTGGATACCTGGAGGATAAAGGTTATTATTTTGCTGTTAATGTGAACTGGACTGCACTTTTAAGGATCTATGCAGGGTACCTGAACCCCATTACAATGAAGTGATACATTTATGATACCACTTTTGGACTCACTGACTCCAGTGCAATGCACAATGAGGAGCACAGAAAATGAGCAGCAAAATGCTATGGACCCCATGTGCTGTTAACTCCTCAGGAGAACATTGCAGAGCCTTCCAGTAGGATTCACACAACACTTGGTCCCTGCTGCTGCTCTTTCCCAGGAGCAAAGTATGATCCCCTTTTATGCAGCCAGGCATTTCCAACTCCTTGCCTACAGGCTGGGAGTCACTTACAGCAAATTTCTGCCTGGCCCACAAATATTTTTGAGGGGCCTTTCATACCTGTAGCAATTGGGCAACCTTGGATCAACAGTGCCCAGAAGAAAGTGCCACCAAGACTGTCTAAGCCCCTTCTTTCCTCCTTAGGTGCTTCCCTTTTATTCTCTGGATACCTGGTCACATGAAACCACGGTAGCCAGCATGAAGGCAGCTTCAGGTACATGTATGATAGTTTTAGCCTCTCTCTCTGTAGGAGACAATTTAACTCTTGCTCCTCTCTGCTAGGGATAGTCTAGATCCTTTCCCCAGAAATATTTGAAACAGGTGTTGTGGAGATGGCACCGGCATTTCCACTAGCATATGGAGAATCTCATAGGTATTTCAAGCATCCCTACGCTCACTAGTCTGTAGGCATGTAAGATCCTACAGGCCCTGTCATGATGAGATAGTACCTTCTCCCATTTAGATACAGGATAGCCATAGCTCTGCTTATGTAGCCATTTGAAATTGTTTAAAGGATTAACTGATAAGAATATGCTTTCATGTCAAAGCTGTGATTGCTCCTTCTCAGCACACATAATGAGACTGTCAAGAGAAACAGAGCGTAGTAAAGGATTGTTCCAGGTAAAGCTATGAGGACTGGATGATATCTAGTGATGGGACTGCTGCACAGGGATATAAAAGCAGGACACAGATAGGTCAACTTTAGCCTAACGAGGTTCACCACTCCTCCAGGACTGGTTCAGGGCACTTAAAGCTAGGCTTCTGCTCTGCTTTATCTACAA
Organism: Ciconia boyciana; assembly: GCF_034638445.1. Lineage (NCBI taxonomy): Eukaryota > Metazoa > Chordata > Aves > Ciconiiformes > Ciconiidae > Ciconia > Ciconia boyciana. The sequence continues at coordinate 174,991,049 of NC_132934.1, forward strand.
AGGCAGACTGTTGAGACTGTCCTCCCCATCCTGAAGTCCACCGTTGGAAGCACAAACCAGAAGCCAATTTGGGCTTGAGTGACTTTTCAGAGCAAGTGCTTACAGCAACCATAGTCCCACCACTGGGGGACAGAGAAGACTATTGTCCTTCCTTCTTCTGTCAACACCTAGCTGAGCTGCCCGCCTGCCAGGGACTCTGCACAATATACATAAAATAAGGAAGGGAAGCACAGAGGATAACTTTCAGGGGCTAAAGCTCAGGTAAACATACCAGAGCTGCTCATTAGCTCAGGCAAAGCTAGCAATGTAACTGTGGCAACAGACAACTTGGGGCAAGGTGCAAAGGCTGATCAAAAAGCTGACAAAATACTTGGGTAGTTAGCTCATGCCATGTTCTGTGCTATAAGGGCATGATTGCTATCAACACCTGGGGAAGGAGGCACAGATCGGAGCTGACAGAGGGACATCTGCACAAGCTGAAGTCATTGCACGAAGCTATGCAAGGCAACAAGCTCCCAGTCAGATATGCATGGTGGGGATGGAGCAGCTCGGTTACCAGAAGATGCTACTTTTACCTTATACACTGTACACACAGAAGTCCTCCATACTCAGCAGAAGAATATCTAAGAGATAGCAATATTGTACAAGTGCTTGTACGTTACACCTATTTGTGTCCTTCTAGTAGGGACTTTGTTCCACTAGACTTTTCCTCTTGGCTTTCTGGAAGGTCAGAAAAGGTAAGCGTACTTCTCAGTCCTCATTTTGTCTGCCAATATTACCCACAGGGGGTCAGAAACCCCCTTACATCATCTTAAATGCTTGTTGCCTTCAGAGGAATGCTCCTGCGTCTAAGGAAAGCTCAGCTGTGTAGACCATGACCAGACTGATTGTGTTTCACAACAGAGTTCAAGTTGGAGGGGAAACAAAGCAAAGTACATGTGCTCCCGTCCTACCCACTGCCTCTGACAGAGATGGTATTTCAGAAACAGAGTAAAAATACCAACATTTTCAAACACTGGTAAGTGCAGTTGGACCTTAAACCTGTATTCTGGCATCCACAGTGCATAATTAGCTTTAATATCAGAGCTGGTGAGGAGTCACAGCCCCTGTTAGAGACAGGCAAGAAGACTGTTAAGGGAGCAGGGGCTATCTCTAAATCAGGACAGTGGCCTCAGGCCTACTTTTGGAATAAAAAGTTTTTACAGCACCAAAGCCCAGATCCTCAAAGACATTCAGATGCTAAATTCCCATTGACCTCTCTTTAAGGTTTCAGGCTTCAAATTTCAGCATTTTGGAACCAAGTACATAAACATGTTCCTCAGGTCTTTGTAAAATCAACATTAACCTTCCATTTGTTTCCAGCTTATAACTTATATCAAACAGTGATGACAGAACTCAAGGCAGAGTATTTGACAGGTAATAATAACATCACGTCCGCTTTGTGTTTCTGGGTGAAAATCCAACAAGAACAACTAGCATCAAATTCTTTTGCTGTATTGTAGTCTTTAGTCATACTCCTGTGACTGCTGAAACAAATTGCACCTACAAATGCTAAAGCCATAGGTGGACTACACGAAACAAGGAGATTTAAATTGGAATTGCATTTACAGAAATGCATGGATAGAAAAATAGATATTGGAGCTACAGAATGAAGAAAGCATTCAACTCTACCTGCTTTTCTAAATAGTTTCTAATTTGAATAAGATTTTATCTGTCCATGTTTTCCTCAATATGCTGGATCCAGGATGCCCTAAGAATGGCAATTCCATAGCATGGAAATATTGAAAAGTCCAAAAAGCTTAAAAAATAATTAATTTTGATAACTTGTAAAAATTAACAATAAATTTACATTATTTAAAAAAAAATAAAGTGGTATAATGCTTTGAACAATAAGTTGTATATATTTAACATTATAAGTAATTTATAATTTGTTTTTTACAGGGATTTCAAAATCACTGGGGTTATTTCATTTTAAAAGTTTGTTAAGGTATAATGGTGAAGAGTACCTCAGAACTTAAAACGTCTTGTTATGCTGATCTTGTCAGTTCATATACACTGATCATGTGGACAAGTATAATATTACATGTAATGGAGAATGAGAAATTTGCCAAAATCCATGCTTGAGGAGGGAGGGAATACCAATTTTCAAGAAGCGCCTGCTGAATACTGAATACAAATGTCTGAAATACTACTTTAAAATGAAGAAAGGTTATGAAATTAAAAAAAAAAAAAATCTTGATTCCTGACTGAACCACAAATATAGTCTTTAAATGGAAGATCACCCAAAACTTTTAGCTTGCCCACTGGCCAATAAGTGGTCCATAAATATTTTTGGCATTGAGTAGGTTAAATTAAAACTACAGTGCTCTATTTCATCACAATTTTTTTGATACCCAATGCCAGACACTGTAAAGTTTGAATGACAGAGCCACATCGCAGTTTTTAATTCCAAGTGTAACCTGCGGAGAGGCGCGAGTGTGTGAGCAAGAGCATTCCAACTGTGTCTAGAGTATCTGGATTGCCAGACTTCAAATCCCCAGTAAACAGCCTGTTGCAAACCTAAAAATAGCTGGACATGTGCAGGACCTGATGCAGCAGCTTTTAGAAGGAAGATTCCCAAGCAGGGGGACAAACAGAAGGCATTAGGAGTTCAATGAGTTATTATAGCTGATTTTCATTTTAGATTTTCTTTATCGCTGTCTACCTTGTTATCATGCTATAAATACTACTCTAAGTCAGGACATCAATTAGATACTTAGAGGACTCTGGAACATAATTTTTTCAGCCTTTTCCAGCCACACAGTAAAATTTGATTTTAATGGGTTTTTTCCCCCCTAAGTATTAGCAAAACTGTCATTACAGAGAAAGTCTAAACATCTGGTCCTTACTCTTTGATAGCTGAACTCCGGTTATTTCAGGGAGAGAAGGATTTGGTCTTTTTCCCCTCACTCTTGTGAACTGGTCTCCTCGCATCTAAGAATACCTCAGTTTCAGGGTCTCCAGAAGTTGTTCCCGAATTTTCAAGAATTCTCTGAGAAATATGGAATTAATTTATGCTGTTGACATGTTTTGGGTTGCATGAAAGTCTTCCAGAAAAAAGCAAAGTGCCACAGGCCACCTTAAATATTCCCTTGCAACATCTGGCCTTAACTGTATGGCCTATGTGGCTTCCATCAGACACGGACGAGGGAGAAATGAAGCAGGTATTCCTTGGTCATGATCTGGCATACAAGGGAAATGTTGAGAGCACTGCTAGCAGTATCTGCAAAGGGTGTACACCTTTAAGCGCCCATCTATGAGACGTCGGAGGCCTCCTCAAGAAATGCTTTTCCATAGCACTACACTTCCTTGGTAAAGGTCTCAGTATCAGTACGTCTTTCCCCTCAGTGCTGCAACACAATGTGATAATTAGCACAAAGTGATAAAAAGTGGGATAGCAAAATACTTGCTCATTGGCCTGGGAGGCAAGTGCAAACAATTGCAGCCCTGTTGAACTTACATGCATGTATGGCTTATCAAATAAGTGCATTTGAAATATGATTTATGTATAAAGCTCATGGTGTTCTTTTCTGACTATTACTTTGCCGGAATTACAGTGTAAACATGTTATATAAAATGTTTTCAAGTCTTAAAATAAAAAAGGCCTGGCACTTGTTATGTATACCACGGATTTATATTGCAAATATACATGCGTGCTGAAATAGTCATATTTCAGCATCTTATAGCGCCTTACATATGTAGTTCATCCTTTCCAAAGGATTTCATTGCACGGATGTTTTGAGCACTGCTCTATTTATATTCATCCTGCAGCAAAGTACATTCAGAAAGTACTGCCATGACTTCAGTACCTATTTTGAAAGAACTCTGTTCTGGTGCCTTTATGTCTTACATACATACTTAAATCCAATATAATGTCTGTGGGTAGTCACCATAAAGGTGTGTATACCAGAGACATTATGCATAATATAGCCACACCCATCAGTCATTTCACCTAGCACAGAGCAGGAGGAGCTTTACTACCACTATATGATACAGACACGCTTAAAGGATCATCTGTCAGCATATGTCATAGAAATGTTATGTGTTCAGATGTGAATAACAAGCATAAAAGTCCACATTGAATTTTCAAATACGCAAAATCTCAAACCAAAGCACAAGTAATATTCTTTTGTTTTACTTCTTGAGGGGGAAAGTAAACCAGTAGTTCCTCTCTGCACTGAAGGAATTCAACGTGCTACAAACAGCAGAACCTACATTTTCACACTGGCTCATTCCTACATGAGAATCCATTTTTTAACATTTACATAAGTGAATATTTTTTTCTTTTAAGTTTATACAAGTGTAAAGACAATGGACACATTTCAATACCCTTTGATACCATCATTTCCTCTTTATAAGTCACAAATACTCCATTTTTCTATTTTGAATTGAAATGTGGCCTGAAGCATTAAATTAGTATCACTGCTCAGGGTGGGTCAAACCCAAAGATTAAAATCTGGGCTCATTTGAAATTTGCAAGAACTTCAATGGAATCCAAAACCAAACTGGGGTCCAAAGCCAAGCTCCCATTCAGATGGATATCAAATCTCATCAGAACGATGAATATCTCCTAACTTCTCGTTAGCTTTTCCACAATGCCTATACTTGAAACTTCACCATAATTGGGTTAAGAACTTAATCTTTCCCATATGGATTTGAGAATAATATTGTGGGTTGTTTTGGGGTTTTTTTTTCCAGTCATCTGCTTTACTGAGGGAAAGTACAGGAAAGAAGCACACTGTCAAGTTAATGTGTAGTAAAGCTTAGGATGTGATTCAAGGAAGTTATCATGAAAGTAAATACAGGGAAGTTATGAAATACGGCACAGAACTGTGCCATTAATTAGCAAATAGCACTTTCTTCAGCAACTAAAAAAATAAAGAGCAAATGGAATGTCTCCTCCCTTTTTCCTCCCCGTACACATCTCTGCCTTCTAGCAAATTGCCATCTGACATTCAAACCATGCTATGCCTGGAATTACATTGTGCCCATACTGAACATATATTCCATGCACCGACAGACACGAGTGACACAGGAGCCACAGCCCCCGCAGGGGCAGGGGGAGTCCAGAAGGAGCGGGGAAACAGACCTCCTCTCCAGTGACTCTGGGACAGACCAAAAAACAAGCAGCTATAGGCATTCACCTAGGAGGATGTTCTACCAGGATTTTGAGTACTGCCTAGGCACCTAGGACCCAGTGCGAGCTTGCCACCTAGGCCCACTCCCAGCTGAGGCACCTACATACTCTTGAGGACTTCTGCCAGGAACTGCATTGCAGAACAGTGTCGGACCCAGGTCTTGCAAAGGCTTTGGCTAGCACCCTAACCACCAGAAAATCCTTCCTCTTGTTGTTCTTTATCATTCAAATGCCAAAGAATGGTCTTGCGGTTTAGCCCCAGTCAGGATCAGAAAAGGTGGAGCCAAGCACCCGAGGCGTAGGCAGGTGCAACACAAATTGTAATCGGTTGGAGGCACACCCACCTTAAATCAAAGGTACATTTGCTTCCTGGCTCCTGTTCCTGGCTTGGACCCTGCGCAAGTCACTGGAACTGTCGGTGCTTCTGTTTCCTCACCTGTAATTTTAGGATAACAAAACTGGCCTACCTCCCAAGGCTACTGTGAGGTTCCACCAAGGCAGACTCGTAAAGGACGTCGAGATCGCTGGTCAGGAAGCTGTATGTAAATGCACCATACAGTTATCATTAATGTTATTCGCAGAGGACTCAGATATGTAAATACACACACACAATCATTTAGTTTTATTGGTTCATTATGTGCCAGTGAACTAATTGCAGATTACTGTGTCATTAGTCTTAAATAATATTCTTTCCAGAGTTACTGAATTGCTCAGTCAAGCGTCAAAGCCTGGCTGAATATCTTTAAATAATTTGGGTCATTTTCTCCTTCATATAAATGAGTGGCTGTGGTTTTACACAGCTGAGAATCTGGCTCCTGAATTTTTGTTAGGTAAGGTTTCAATCACTGCTGTCAGCCAGTACGAAATGTTCTAAACCAGCTGAAAAATTAATGAAAATTAATAACCTGGACTGCTAGCCATATCCCTTCTTCCACTCCGGAGCTGCCCATGTGGCATTCCTGGAGGGAGAATGGGCAGCGGGAAGGGTGAGCGTGCTGTGGTTAATTGGTAGGGCTGCAGCCTGGCTCCTGTCCCACTGGCAGCTCTCAGGCATTCCCAGTGCAGCCCTGACTGCTGCTGCATCACTGGTGGCATCAGCCCAGCTTTAGATGGGGCTGTGTAGGTTGTTGTTGTTTCACCATGCAGCCAATATATTCCTGAGGAGCTCAATCGGGAGGAAAGCAGGAAATGTTAGTAGTGTACAAGTCAGCCAGTTCCCCAGAAAAGGCATTTCTTTCCCTTGCCAAAAGTCAAAGTCTGCTATATACAAAGGAGGCATTATAGCGTCTCATAAAAAGGTCACAAGAATCTTTTGTAATGGAAAGTGGTGTACAGCCTAAATATAGGATCTCTCCCAGAATTCCTATAGCATGTAGATTAAATTATGTTTATTAGTAATGTGTGGGTTGCTGCTATGCTGTGCCATACAAAATTTGGGAGTTGAAAGAGAAGAAAACCAACCTATTCTGTGTGTAGCTATGTAACTGGAAGGAGATGTCGTTATGCGTATTTTAAAACAGAGGAATTTTAATTCATCTGCAGAATCTTCCAAGATGAGTCACTGACCTCTCAGCCTTTTACGGAAAAATTGTGTTTTGTTTGTCTTCCTTCCTTCATCAGAAGTGTAACTTGTGGCATGTGCATTTGCACAAGTGGAAATAATTGTATGTGAGCTTTTAAAATATATCATAAAAATCCATATTGTGAGGAGTTCCTGGACAACATATGCCATCATGTAAAAATTCCTGAATGTAGAATTACATCACAAGCCATTACTGTGTGAAAATATGTAAAGATTAGCTCTTAATGGCCCCTGGATCAATAATGAACATTTGAAATGTCCCTGAATACATATTCACAAGATACAGTTTTGCAGGCTTGACAGAGTTCTTACCCAAAGGTGATGGAAACTGATTAATTACAATTAACTATAATCCTGTTTAGAAAGCAGCAGTCATTCAATAATACATCATGTGCTGCCCAGGGAAATGGGAATGGGGATTTCTCTCCGATCTATCTTTTGTTGCAATGTTCCTGAAAGCTTCTCAAATCCCAATCCTGTGTGGTTGCCACTAAGAAAACCTCATGCTAGAAAAGTACCCTCAAGTCAACTTATCCACTTAGCCAGTGGTTAAAAAAGAAAAAAAAGTATTTGAAGAAAATGATGGAATTTCCAAACCTTATCTTGGCCCCGCTTAATCTAAAAAACCTGCTTGGCCTTTCAAGTATTGTTGAAAACCTGGCAGGCATCACAAAGAGCAAAGCAGTACATATTAGCTGTGCTGTTAGACATTCACTTCTAGGAAGCTCTGTCCTTTTGACATTACAGATCTTGAAATGGGGAATTACTGGCAATTTTAACATCAGAAAACTGAGCCAGCATTTTCCATGGATTACCTTTTCCCCTTTCTGGCTATACTTCTAACTACTCAGAAACAAAACAGTCCTTATCTACCCGTACATTTTCTATTCCGTTCTCAATCATTATTCCAGCAACACCTCAGCTCAAAAAGTATGCAGGTTATTATTAATAAAGATCATTAGAAGAAAAGCAGCTTTTGCTATCTGATTTTTTTTGTGGCAAAGAAACAATCATTAACTTTTATAGTTTCAGCTCATATTACTGCTTGTGTGAGATGGGGCAGCAATCACTTCCACTGCAAACACAGCAAAGCATTTGCGGAAAGCACGTGTCATTTATTCTTTATCTATATATATTTATACACACACATATGTATGCACATGCACATTTGAGTTATATCAGATCTGTGAGGGAAAAACTGAACAACAACAAAAAAAATCAAAATAGATTTTCAAAGCATATACTTGTAAATTGCTACAGTAGTCATGCTACCCAGAAGACTATAGAAAAGTCATACTAAAAAGATATTAATATGAAGACCACGTTCTGGATGTCAGCCATGAAACCCCACTGTATGTTCATCCTGTATCGCTTGAAACAGCGCACACTTGGGATACAAGTGACTCTGACATTATCTGACTTACACCAAGAAAAGAAACGAATAATGTCACTGAAACAGAAGAGGCATTTTTTAGAAAAATATATGGTTGCTGGAGGCCATGATTCTGGTGGGGTGAGATTCCTCTCCTTATTTTTGCCATCTAAAAGTTAATTGTCTTATCTAAACTTGTCACCTTGATTGTCTCTGGGGAAGTCAGTGGGGAAGTGGCAATTCATCTTATTCTACAATAGTTGTCTAAGATAGGTAGATGAGCTGCCCTTTGCAGGCATCTCATTCTTTCCATTGACTGCAGAGAGCCAAGATAAATTATTTAGATTTGGTCTTTTAATTTTTAGGTGATTAATGATCAGTGAGACAAATACCACCTAGCTCCCATGGGAGAAGAGACAAATCTCTCACTGCAAGGCCAGCGGAAGGAATGAGCAATCAAGGATATGGAGGCTGCAGTCCAGGATGTGGCTTCCTTGCACCAAATCATCAAATCTGGAGGGAAGGAAAATACCTGAAATGAAAGGCATGCCTTTATTCAATAACTAGGGAGAAAGATTTGTATCTCCCATACCATCACTGCCTTTGAATCCCTCTTTGCTTCTCTTTCTAATGGCAAAGACTGGCTCTTCAAAGATCTTTAATAGATCTACAGTTGGTCTTACAGTGCTGCTAAGTCATAGGCACTATGGATCTGTTTCCAAAAGCATTTTCTGCAAGAGACACTGGTCTTCTGGAGAGTATGAACAGATAGGTCATGTGGAGGGGAGACATCCACTAACGATCAATAATTTATTAATTATTTAGCCCCTCCTATGCAGAGTCTCTCTTTGGTCCTGTGCCCTTCGAACTGCCATTTGATGCTGGCCAAGAGCAATTTGTGCAGAGGTGAGTGAGCACTGGGTGGAGATAGCTGACCTTTGCACAGGCAGACAAGGCAGTGGGAGATCACTCTCTGGCCACTCCATCACACCTCAGGAGTGGGATTCAACATGGCCATGTGGAGGTCTGAAGAGGCTCTGGCATCACTTGTAACTCCAGCAAACGCAAACTGAGCTACTCTGGCTACCTAGACAGGCTTCCAGATGAAGCTTATCCAACTCCCTAAGACTCTCCTATGACACTACCAGACCATTGTCTGGAGACAAGCATGGCATTGCAGACTGCACACAGGCCTGAAGGAGGAACGCATGCACGCTAATTTGTTTTAGGGCACGATTAATTAGCAGAACAACCACAGTGTGCAGGGCTGAGTGCTGATCTAATCAGCTTGGAGTGCATGTTTTATTCTACCACCATCCCTTGAATTAACTCCTTCTAAAACAGGTGTCAAAATGAATAACTGGAAGGGGTAACTCCATTGGTTAGCTCAAAGATTTAAATAATGTGAGTAATCTGATCAGAAATAATTGGTGACATTTTCTTTGGTAAAATTCTCAGAAACACAACTAGCAGGAAGCAGCATAAGCTGAACTAATGGACTGGTTTCTCTTTGTGGCACCCTCCCAATTCCATTTCAAAATGTTGACCCTGTTGATGAGAGAGTTGTGGAAATTTTGCCACTTTGTTGTGCTGAATGAAGAATTGATGATGGGCACAACCACCTTTTTTACACATTCCTGTTTCACCCCTGTTTATGGCAAATGCTCAAGCTGCTGTTTCCTACATTCAGGAGGACTCAGACAAGGGAGAGCAGGTCTGCACCCTGTCCTGAGCATCTTTTGCCAGCCATCTCCCGGTGCTGCTTCTGGCAGCTTTCTGGTTTTCTGTATCTCCTCTGTCTCTCTGTGGTATTTCTCACACTCTTAAGCACAGATGCGGTACCTGAATCCCTTTGCCCCTGAGGCATGTCTTCATGATACAAGACAGCAAAGGCCAGCCGTACCCACGCTTGCTCTGAGCTACGGAGAGCAGCAGAAGGACGTTAGTGTGCCTGCACTGCTTAAAACCTGGGTAAGTATCTGCATCGTGCAGTACGTTGTGCACTGCAGACCTGCTCAGCTAAGCTTTCCATCGTACACTAGTGACTTGGTAATGGACCTATTTTGGCTGAAGAGCTTTGCTGTTGCAGCTATGCCTTCCATAATGAAGCTCAACCGTGTCTTAAAATTATCCTGAGTCAAAGAGAACTGTGATACTAAATAAGGTCAGTGAGGGTTAGCAATAAATAAAAATTTATTGTAGTACATTGATAGAGTCCCTGACCCAGTTGAGGTATCACTTATAAATCGCTAATCTTCAAAGCAATTAAAAAAATAAATACTGTAAAAATCTGCTGCAATCAACTGCAATGTGTACTAAATTCTTGACTGTCTTTGTTTATGCAAAAAATTAGAAATAATTGTTTTTGATATCTTAATCTCTGTTTTATATCAGCTTTCTGTTTCTGGAATGTAAAGCAAAGATATTAAGTATCCCATGAATCTATAACCAAGCTACTGGGAAAGAATCCATGAAAAGCAAATGCCGTAAGAAATACAAAAGCTGGTTTCTCTGCCTAGTTAAGAAATTTCTAGTCACATCAAAATAGTTTGTCCTAAACAAAGTAGTACTTGCTTGCCATTAATCAATTGTAAGCCAAAGGAATTTAGATTCTTGCCTCAGAAACATGTACACTTGTGGCATGCAAAGCTGCAGGTAGCCACTTTAATTGGTTTTCCTTTTGAACAAGAGACTTATTTCATGGGACAGGAAAAATGCATTTGTCTTAAGCATATAATAATAAATTATTTAAATAATAAATAAAGCAAAGGCTAATTAAAAAAATGCTGAGAAAAATTGTGCACTCCAAGCACTCTTGAACTGCTTTGAATGACTGTGGAAAAACTTCAGTTATTAGTAATTCAGGCCCAGTGTATCTCATTGACTTCAGTAGTAATGGATTTTCGTTTTTGAAGAGGGTATACGTACGTGCAGAGATATTGAAATGATACAACTTATAAATCCAAAGATATTTAAAAAAACAGTCCTTAAACAGTACCTTCCACATAGTCTCCCCTTGCAAGGAAGAGCTTGAGCATTATGCAGCGGTGCAGGACACTGCATGCTGAGGAAGGGCTCGAGTGAGGGAAATTGTTTTCAGAAGGAGCGGGACTTGCCAGAGCTATCCATACTCAGACTTGGTTTTCCTCTGTTAGGACAAATATAGTCTTTCCCAAGTGCGATACCTAAAATTAATAAAGTATTCTTTATTTTCAACTTCTGTTCTGTTTATTTTTTGCTACCTTCTTCCCCAAAGAATTTCACAATGCCTGTACTTGGCAAATAAAAAAACATGGTACTTTCCAGCAGTATCCAAAGGATCTTTCTCCTGTTTGTCATCATGAACGGTTACCCTGCTTTTTACCGTTTTCTTCCAGAATCTTTTTTTTATTGGCCACTGTTTGTGACAGGATACTGTGCTAGAAGGATCTATGATCATATGCAGTCTGGCACTCCTCATACTATGTTCTTACGAGAGATGCGCAGAGCTTTCATACATTGATCTTGTGCAAGTGAGTAAGGCTGTATCCCACAAGTATGGAAGTGACAAATTGGGCATGTCTTAATCCATGCTGTTAAAATGGATTTTTTTTTAATTGAAGTGGGTGGTGGCCGATTTCTAAAGCTGAGCTTTCAATAGAAAATTCATTGTAGCCATTACTGTACATAGGTTAATTGTGTTTACAAGCTATTGGCAAACACATTTTGGAGTTCAAAATATAACATGTAAAGGGTTGCAAGTTCCTCTTTTTAGCTGATAATTGATAATGACACAAAGATGGAAATATATGTGTTAGGATAACATTAAGTGGAAATTGATTCTGAATACAGGGAAGGAATACTACAAACAAAGGATGACCTGTGAGGCAGAATTCAGAAGGTCATCTATTGTCCTCAGCTGAACAAGGCCCTGAGCAATATAGTGTTACTTCACAGTTGGTCCTGCTTTGAGCAGGGAATTGGACCAGAGGACTTCCAGTGGTCAAGTCCTGCCAAAATTAGGCTATGATTTTATGTTCCTATGTGTGTGTCTCCTAAATATAGGAAGAGGCAAGGACTTGTGAGTAGGGAGAGTAAAATCTCTGTCTTCTCCATTAGGGATTGAGAAGAAAACAGCAGCCTCTATAATATCCATAAGGGGACATGATGCTACCCAACATGCCTTGAGGATGGGTACTGGTTAAGGTTTGACTGTGGCCTGAACAAAAGAATGAACAACAAGCAGCAAGCTGCTCTACTCCATCAAGGCTGAGATATTTTCCATGTTTGTACATAATTGCAGAACTTTGAAGTAAGCAGAAATTTGAAGGTCCTGACCAAAGGGATCTCTGAAGCTTTGGCACACCTGTAAATGGGAAGGTGCTGAGTGTGGGCTTTTAAGATGGTAATTTTCAGGATTCAAGTAGAAGGATCACACTTTCTCTTGAAATGTGGCAGCAACTGGTGGTAGTGGTGATGTTGGTCATGCAATTACTATTTTTTATAGGAATATGATGATTATAGCTCCTACACAAGTTCTAGGAAAACCTCTCTAACACCTGAGCTATAGGATAAAAGAGAAACTGTGGTTTCGCCATGAGCTATGTAACTACCAGGTTGGTATTCTCAGGACTTAGATGGTAATAGGTTTGTTCAAAGGCTAAAATCAGATGTTTTGAGAACAGACTGTGTTTTCTAGTGCCTTGGGAATTCAGAGGCAGCTACAAGCAGATAAATGGCCCAGGATGATCCAATAAATAAGGCCACAATTGCAACAATTTCTTCACAGACCACACAGGATATTCAACATCAGGATCAATTTGATGGTAATGTCTGTTTTTGTTAAAAGAGGAAAAGGAGGTAGAGAAAATATAACTAAACAAGACAATATTTCAGAATGGAAGAATGGAAAGCTGTGGGTATTGGGTTTTGGAGAGGGTTTGGGTTGTTTTTTTAGTTAGGTTTTTTTGCATAGCCTAATTCAAACCTAAATAACTTTGAAATTTATCCTACAGAAAACCTTGTATCTTACTCTTTTAAAATATAGTGTCTATACAATTTCTGGGCAGAAACAGAATTTTCTGGTGGCAACTCTCAGTTTTGCATAACATCTGTAATGAGCTATGAAAATTAGACAGATACCATGAACTTTGTCTTGCTATTTTTTTTTTTTCCCTAATCAAAACAGAAGATCCTGATTGTGTTTCCTCTGCTCCAAGATACACAACTTAAGAGGAGGGGGTTGTTTTCTCAAGAATATTTTCCCTTCCTTATCCTTTATATAAACTCTTTCTGGATCAAAACAATAGTCTTTCATTCCTGAAGTCAACTGTATTTGGAATCTTTAAAACACTCCCCTAGCATAAAAAAAAATAAATAATCAAACTCTTCCCCTTGGTGGAAAGTTACTTATAAAATCAGGTCAAATAGAAATATGGGACAAATGAGTTAGGCTGAAGAGTACACCACCTTGGGTTTCAGCCTTTTATAGAGCACCAGCATCACTTTGTTATTTAAACGGGTAATGAAGATGGTAGCTGTACGGAGCCCCTGATAAGGAGTTAGTGGAACCCTTAAAGGGAGTGAAGCAATTGCAAATACTCATGCCTGATAAATAAAGGACTTCAGGAGACTTCACCTCCAGATGCTTTCTCTGCCTCCTAAGTTACAAGAAACTATCCACGGGCTGAGCATCATTATATTAAGTATGAGGAATGCATCCTGAATAACACCGTCAGTTAAGTATCTGAAGGAACTGCTACCAAACACAAACAAAAGCATAAGGATCTAATCCTAAAAGTGGCAGTTCACTTTATCATCTAAATAAGTTTGTTTTCTACAGGAAAAGTTTCCTTATGTTGTTTGGATCTTGAAAGTCAGGCTAGCTCCTGGAAGACCATGTCCTCCAGCTGGGTTTTGCAGTAAAACTTTGGGGCTATATTGCATAGCTCTGCATTGCCCACTGCAACGTGGCAAACAGCACCAACAGGAACATGTATGTCCAATGACACAGTGGAGCACTCGGGGACAGTAATAGGTCAGCACCTGAGAACAGTACAGCTCTGTCAGCACAGTATGGTTAATTAGATTGATCTTTTAAGACTTGACATGGTTGCTCACTTTATTCATATAGCTGAAAGCAAAATTATTTTAATGAAAGTTGCATTAAAAGAATTGAGAATCTCAGACTCTCAGGTTTAAATATTTGTGTGAATGTGGGGAAAAAATTATTTTTCAAGAGATCATAAACAATAAAAATAATTATTTTAATTGTTTCTTGTAAAAGAAAGCAAGCAAGCAAGGCAGCCTTTTATGCTTCATGTAGCTTGTTTGTTTTCTGCTTGGAATTTTCATAAACTCCCAAAGGTGTTTGGAGCCCCCTTGCCACGTTATAGCTACAACAAAATCAACCTACACATCTCAAACTTTCTCCAAAGGCACTTCTTTCCTCTGTGTCAGGAAGGAGTGGGAAGAAGGGGAGTTAACCAGATTAATGTTTGTCTAGCTAGCAGAATGCTTGTCATCGTTGATCAGGACTCTAATTTATGTGACCACATGAGAGATAGAGACTCTCAGTCAGCGACTCTCTCGCTCACTACTGGAGAAAGACTTTGGCCAAAATTCAAACCTATTATTTATTTTTGAAAATACAAATACAAGTTCCACTGGGATTTCCTTGATGAATAACAGTGTAGCCAAAGAGGGAGGTAGGACCAAATTAACATAGCTAGAAAGACACATACAGGAAGAGTTACTGTAACCAGTGAAATGTCTGATGAAAACTCTTGATGTAAAACAAAAAAAAATCAATTATTTCTTATTAATTATGATTTAATATTATGGAACTTTGACATTATATAACATTTCATAATATTAAGCGAAGAAACAGGTTTTCTTTCTTTGAATTGAAGGTGAGTTAAGAAAAAGAAGAACTTGCCTCAAGAAACAAGCATGAAAAGATGAAATAAAATTTGATACCAGGGCTGAAGTCCTGGGTCATAATAGACAAGGAAGGACAGATAATGAAGACATTAAGTGTTCAGGGAAAAGAAGACTGGCAAGGCTTGAGGGGTATCTTCCCAGGTAGGAAGAATTGAAATGAAAGCTGGTGGCTGGATTTCACAGGAGAGAGCTGGAAAATGGTAGCAAGCTCTGTGAAGCATCTGGGTGTAAATACAGTGAGAATAACTGTTTAAGGAGCAGAAGGGTCATGAAGCCGTGCTGGAAGATACAAAGCATGCAGAATGAGTTTCATCTCACCTCACTTTAAAAATCGCTTTAAAAATCTTTGAGTTAGTCATTCAGATTCCCTTTATAGTCAATAAGTACTTCCAGGGAGTGAGTCACCTGACCTAATTTAGACGTCTATCTTGAGATGGGATGAATCACACACTCAGAGTGTCTATTGATATCTATTGACTATAAAAGGAACCAGGACGTGCTTAGATGCAGACATCTACATTGCAGATGAATCTCATCCTTAGGCATTTTACAGAATAACTTGATAAACACCAGGAAAATCCATAATTTTGGGTCAAGCTTTGAACACAGAATGTGGGCACAGAGAATGTGGTACCCTCCCCCCCAGTATAAGTGGAAATAGGATTATTAGACTCCGGTTTAGGATAATCCTTTACTGAGTTGAGAAGGAAAGGCCACAGCAAGGAATGTTGCTCCGCAGAAAACTCCTGTTAATGACAATAATTAGGCTGAATCAGAGGCTCTGCTTAAAAGACACAAGTAAGAAAGATATGTGTTGGGCGGAGGAGAGAAGGAGCAAATAGCCTTTCTTCACTTTGGAATGCGGGATGCTGCATCTAATCAGAGACTGATATCAAAGTGTTAAAACTTTATTAAAAGCAGAATCTAAACAAATGCCTTTCTCCCCTGCTCACCCTCCCAAATTCCTTAATGGAGAGTTTAAATGAAAATAGAAGTTCAAAATAAGTTCAGTTACTCTTGAGAAGCTCTTATATCTGAACATTCTGCAATGAGAGTAATTTGTTATATATTAACTGGAATCCTTAAGAAGCCAAATTTTAGAAAGGTGTTACTCATACTAGCAAAAATTACCACATATTGCTAATATCCCATACTCTTAAATATCGTGTTCTAATTACACTCACAGGCTAATGAATATAATCTGAGTTTTTAAACCTTTGAATATTCTCTGCTGTGTATTCTCACCTATAAACAGTGTCCTCACTTGACTGAAGTGGATCAAAATTTTGCCATTGAATTCTGCGGGGGACAGGATTTCACCCACTATGTGGGCAATGCCAAATCTGCTGCATCTACGAGCACAAGACTTCCATCAGACACCCGTCTTCAGTAAGATTTTGCCCTTTGTGCAAAAGATCAAGTGGAGGTGTTGATTTTGGCTGCCTTGGTTGGGGACTGCCAGTTTGGGAATCCTGTTGGAACCTCAGGTGCTTCTATATATTTCAATAGTGGAAATAGTTAAAAATTGCATTTTTACTTTTTGTTCAACCTTTTCTCAGATAGATACTCCCTGTTGATACACAGCATCCCTACTTTACAATTAGGCTGTTGCAGTATGCCCTGCCTGGGATCACCCCTCTTCTTTGTGGAGGTAGCTGTGTTTTCCCAAAGTGTTCAGCATGTTGTTTGTGGGTTTTACTGAGCTGTAAGAAGCAGTTTGTTGATCTATGCAGGGTAAACAGAGAACCAATGCATTTGTTGAACGTATCCGTGATACAAGTTAAAATATAGATATCTAAGTCAAATACTGTTATTAAGCAGATGTTGTACTCATAGAAAATTATATTGTGTCTACAATCAATGAGGTTACATCACTGATGATGGTAACTTTGTTTTCCCTAATACGGTACAGGAATTTTTTGAACAGGATTATGACTACATTATTGATACATCAGCAGTACAAATCCAGCCAATGTGCAATAGGTTAAATGAGGTATATGGTAAAATCACCCTTTAAAACTCCAAAACTCCGGAGAGGCTAAAACATGGAAAGATCTACATAAAATTTCCTTGCATAATTCATGGCAAGGTTCAGTATCATCTCCATTAGAGCCAATATAAGGAATACAAAGACAATTTTAAAACAACCAGTGAAACATTTAAATGTGCCCTGCATTCAGACTTACTGTGGAGATTCCAGTGAATCTTAGAGTGCATTTCTTAGTTTAACATTTGTTTTGCTAATTCCTCCATGTCTCCATGGATTGTATTTACTGTTCTGTTGCTAATGCATTTTAAAGCTTTAAAGCTTTTAACCTTTAATCTCCACTTATTCAAGTGAGGTTAAGTGATCTTTTTCCTTACCTTGTGTCCAAAAACAGGTCTTCAATCAAACATTCTTCTGAAAAGACCACACTCACATTTACCTATATCCTCATAAGCTTCCTTTTAAATGTGGAATCCTTTCTTAATGGTAATTCATAAGAAACATATTAAACAGCTAGTGCAGAATTCAAGAGCAAAATAAACACTGTTTCCCCCCCCCCCCGTCCTTTCTCATTTAAAGAGGGAGATACAAAGCACACTTGATGGAGAACAGGGTGCTTCACAGCAAAAATGATATTACATTTATTTGAAGTAGTAGTGCAATACTGCTACTGTACTGTAACACATAGATTTTACTGAGATAAAAGCAGACCTTCAGGGAAAAAACAGAAAATCGGACATGCTGGATCAAGGCAGATATGTTTTTAAACAAATCAACTTCAGAATTAGTTTTGTCAGTGTAAGAACTGAGTTATAATTAACTCAACAAAGACTTCAGGAAATAGCACTGTTTTTAAACATTCGGTCTGTTTTTCCTTTGGCATTCCTCCCTGATTCAACCCCCAGCACACTAGTTGTACCTTCTGGAGGTGCCTTCATCTTTCTCTTGATGAAGAGGGAGCCTGGGAGACCAGCTCAGAGCAAATGCCCAGCCTTTAGACAAAGAAAGTCAGGAGTTCATGTTCAGCCACCTCACACTGCAAGGAGAGGCACACAAATACTTGAAAAATCTGGTTCTAATATGCCCCTTTTCAAAAATGGCAGTTTTGCATCTTTGTTCTTGCTGTGCATGGGTAAGATAGGAATCCGACAACAGCAGAAACAGAAGGTCTGCAGAAGAGGAAACATGTAGGCAGGAGGCTATACAGCTCCTCTGATGAGTCTCTTAGCGAAAAAAAAGAATCACTTCTAGAAATAAGATTTGCAGCGTAGCTAAATCCAATTCTCATTTACTCTTTGGCCTCTAGGTTGAAATTCCCAACCAAGTCCCCGGTTAGCTATTCCGAGATTTGCTAATGGGATCTAACTACATGATTTGACCATGAAATCTCTCTTCTAAAATTTTGCATATCCTCCAACATTTTATATTAAAACTGTATTTGAAAACTGAGATGATGTGGAAGTATCAGTTCAGAGAGATGCTGACATACTGTTTCATCCTATGTGGCTTACTGAACACCAGTCAGTGTCAGTCTTAAAATGAGGGCAAATAAATGAGAAATCCAGACATAAGAGGCTACAAAAACCGGGACTTTCAGTCAATAGCTACAGATCCAAAGCTGGCTGTTGTCAGTGGGAATTCTTCTGCTTACCCTGCAATCTTTCAGTCAGTCTCCAAGCAAATCGTACAGCAAAATATTGTTTCGGTATCAAAAGCTCAGGGTTGTTCCTTGACTATTTTGTTCGCATGATAGAAACTTAGGGGAAATTTGAAACCGAACTAGTTCAGTAACTTGTGGAAAGTGGAAATGCAGTTGACTCTCAGATGATGTAACAACATAAATATCATGCTCAGTGGCATTGCATACCAGCAAATACCTTTTTTCGGTGTCCAACAGTATTAAAAAAACCTTTAAAGGAATCTTGCGGTAAGTTTGTTCAAAGATAGTATTCTAGGGTGTTTCTTTTTTCGTTTTGGTTTTAATTATAGCAATTGCTGTAATAAAAGGTTCTGAGGTAAGGACTTGTGCATTCCATTCACTCACTGCCGTGTTTAATTCCTATCACTGTTCAATCACTTGTTACTTTATTTTTAGGGGCAAATTTATAGCAAGCTGCTGGATCACATGTACCCAAGTATTTGAAGTATCTGCAGCTGCTTACATTGCAGGAGATCCAAGCTGCATTCCTGTCATGAATCATAGATTTGTGAGGGCAGAGCCACAAATATATATTAAAAAAATGCAGCTTACACAGCTCGCAATCAGATTTTAAACAACCTTCCCAAAGGATCCACAGTGCCAGGAGAGCTGAGGCACTCATTCACCCAGGTTATGATCTCTTTCCTGGTACAGGGCATCTTTAGGTACTCATTAAGAGCTTTGGCTGGGATGATGTTTACTGGAAGCAAACAATAGTCACCGTGTGACTGTAGGTAGACAGGATAATTAACAGGTAATTAACAGAAAATCATTCAGGACCAACTTCCCGGGGGGGTTCCACTTTCAAAAGCCGAGGCACAATGGATTTTGCATTGTCATTGATGTAAATTCTTTCCTGCAGGATTTGCTTGTGCAAGCAGGACTTGCACCTATAACTTACGTCACTTCGCTAGAGGTGAGAACGTCATCAAATCGCACGTATAAGTTACTGTTGGTGAAATAGGTGAGACAGGAAAGCTATCATTTGAAAAATCGGTCTGTGGCGAATAGATCTATGTATCAGTGAATATCTGTGTGTGTGAATGGACACGGCCGGTTTAGTTCATTCTCAATTACATTCTCTGTTCTGAGAATGCTGACAATTGCCGGGTCACTGAAAATGTTTGGGACTAAAAAGTTTCTCAACTGCTATTGTGACCAGATAACAAAAATGAGAGTGATTGCTGTTCATCACTAGTAATTGTTTTGTGATTCAGTTTTAGCCTCCAATCATGAAGGAAAAAAATTATTCTGTGACACAGATATCAACCCAACCAATACAAACAGAGTTAAACAAACAGTTCATGAACAACATGTAGTCTGAAATTAAAGTTTTCCACCACTCCCTTTTTTTTTTTTTTTTTTTCATTTACAGACTGGAATAATTCTGAAGGGAAAGAGGGTAAGTTCATACATGAGTCACTAACCAGAGAGGGCTAAACTACTTGCATAGTTTGAAAAGTTCTCTGTATAATAAGATTAAAATAACAATGTAAGCATGTTCATTCAACGAGTAATAATTATAATATGAAAATGAGAATTGGTTAGAATCCCTTGTGCTATATCAAAAATTATATAATTTTATTATATGAGACAAGAAGTCTCAAATACTACACACACAATGCAGATGAGACTGTTAGATTGTAGAAAGTTTCAACTGAAGCAAAAGCTGTATTTGCGAATCATTATTTGAACCTCAATGCGTATATTTTATCCTCCAAAATGGCCACAAAAACATTTCTCCTCAATTTCTTTCATATTTTCCATGTCTTATATCTCTTCCTGCTTTTCTTTCCTAACCTACAATGCCAATTTAATGATTCAAACTTAATTTTCCTCCCAGGTCTTTTTTTAACAACCCCCCCCTGTTCAGTCCCCTGTTAGTTTATAATCAAACTGTGGTCATCTTATTATTTGCATTTGTTCTTCCCGTCCAGAGGAGATATCTATAATTTCTTGAAGCAGGGACAACATCCAAACATTCGTCTCGGATCGTAAGAAAAGACTGAAGAATAGTAAAGAGGATTTTCACAAAGCAGTATCTTGGGAAGATGAGAGTAATGCTTTTTTTTTCGCTATTTAAAAGTCTCTGATGTGCTTGCCCAGGTTCAGTGCTGAAAATACACCAGTTTTGACATGTATAATGTATATGTATAATGAAATGAATATGTGTCAGTGCTTTTCTAGGATCATGCATTTGAACAAATAGTTACCAGGCAGACACAACAGTAGTAAACTTGATATCAGGAGCACATTACCTGATCACATGGAGTAAAGAGCACCTGAGAGTAACAGTAGACTGGGAAGGAACCTATGCCTTTTTTTTTTCCCTTTTATTTTTTTGTGGATGCCTTATCTACATTACAGAAGGATGGATAGCTATGAGTTCAAACAAATACCATTTCTGAGCTCCATCATGCAACTTGTCAACTGTGTTTAACTTCCCTCTAAATCAGCTATTTATGTGATTTCTTAATGTTGGGTTTGGAGATAAGAACAAAATGTAGAATGACTTTTGTTTAAGAATGCCTGTCTTTTTTATTTCTGAATATTATTATAATGTTTTATACCAGGTTTTAAAGGCACAGACATCTGTTCAATGTCCATAAAATGCTATCAAATAATAATGACACATTATTTATAGGTATTGTAAAAGTGCTACCTGTAAAAGGGTTTTCTGAGGGCAACAATATATTACTGTCCAATCCATGCTGACCAGCACTTCTTCGCAGACAATTTGCCACATTTGGTATGTAAGTGCATATTTACGTGGACACACGCAAAAGCCCTGAGATTCTTTGCCGATACTAAGAGCAAGCTGAGTGCAAGCCAGCTCCGCCTGGAAGTTTTATGGCTCTGTTAGTATGGAGTGCTCCTGAGCTAAAATACCCTTCCTTGCGCAACACTCTTTGCCATGGAGATAGGCTCTGTTGTTAAAGAACAATATATGATTCTACAGATTTTCCTAAGGTTATTGTTTTGGATTGATGACAGTGCCTAAAGAAACACATGATATCATTTCCTTCAAATTCCTTATAAAAGTTTGTTCAAATATTTGTTAAAGAATTGCAGGGCAAGCATTTTCACAGCTAATTTGAAATCTCTTTGATTTCTCATTTCTTCAAAAATGTTGCAGTTAATCAAACAGCAGAAACAGCACCATATGTTTAATCTCAATTAAATTAGAGAATAATTTTGCAGAGAACAAAGAGAACAAAGATGTAGTCAATGCAACTATCCTAATTTAGACTCCAGTGTTACCAGGACAAGAGCCTCTTTTTCAATAAGTCTGTAACATACCTATGACACCTTTTTCCCCAGTCTGGCTCAGACTTCTGGCTGCTACTACAATACAGGCTATGTTTGTTAGAAAAAATTCACAAAAAACAGAGCACGTCCCTATCTAATTCGTTAACAAAAATATTAATTAAACTTGTTTCTTACTACTACTGTTTTGGAATATTTGCAAAAGTGATAATGAAGGAATAAATTA
This sequence comes from Ciconia boyciana, assembly GCF_034638445.1. Taxonomy (NCBI): domain Eukaryota; kingdom Metazoa; phylum Chordata; class Aves; order Ciconiiformes; family Ciconiidae; genus Ciconia; species Ciconia boyciana. The sequence goes on from NC_132934.1 coordinate 175,013,279, forward strand.
AATCATTTATTATGTAAAGTCACAAAATATTATTTTGTTGTATATGATATTTAGTCAGACTAAAGAACTATGCATTTGCATATCCTTGTTTCAGTCTTTGTATTTAAAGTAAATGATCAATCACTGCAGAAGAGACTAAAAATCAATAAAGCAAATACATTTTCCTTGTAACTTGTCCAAAGGTTATGATTTAGTTACAGTGCAACTTAAGTTGGTTCAGTTACAGCATGTACAACAGTATAACGTCTTTTTATTGAGCACGAACTATGTGGCTCAAAAAACAAAGAAAAGAGGATTTAAAAATGCCGAATCCAGAAAACAATTCTGTGTTAATGGGCTTTAGTACACCCATTTTCCGACACTGTGTCTTGATCTGAAGCACACAGGAGTAAATAACTGTCTTTCCCTTGACTGCAGTGAGTATTGAAACAGGTTTTTGAAATTTTATATAATTAAAAAATAGTAATAAAACCTACATATGAGAAACATTCACTTGCCAGATGCATTTCTCATATGGTGCTTCTGTTAATGACAATGACATTTTCCTGTACAGAATGCATGCAGAAGAACTGTATAAAGTAGGAATAGCTCACTATGAAGAGGTAAAATCCAGATTTTCCTAAAAAAAAGGCAGATTTAAAGTTTTTTAAAAAGTCATCTTTTCATGGAGGACACTCTTGTCCGTTCCCTAAATGGAAGACTTCGAAGACCAATCCCACTGAGGTAATAACCACTGTGTGGTATATGGATTTATGTATGTGTATACACAAGTGTATATACACCAAGTGTAAAAGGCCCCCTCCTAAAATCAGTTGTAATTCTTGGCCTGGGAAGGCTGGCTAAGGGCAAAGGGAGAGGGAGAGAGATTTTGTTACCACAAGCATAAAAAAATTCTGGCACCAGTGCTTGCAACCGCAGAACAGAACAGAGTAATGATAGTTTACATTTTTTAAATTTCCAGGAGGACATATTTAGCATCCTATGGGCTTATCACTTAAAAATATATGCCATCCATTCCTTAAAAAGAATTCCGACTTTTAATAACTTCTGCTTTGACCTTGCAAAACAGACAATGCCATAATCAATTATGTCCAAAGCCTTCCTTAAATCTCTTCTAAAATATTGCCTACGTCAGTGAAAAAAATAGGATCAGGACTTCGAAAAAGTCCCAAGTGAAGTAGTAAGTGACTGGCAACCATTAAAATAGAATGGCTTGGACATGAATTTCCATGCTCCCCCTCACTAATGTCAGTCTCTACCAACGAGACCATTGAATATCCCTTCGCTACAGCCTGAAGTGTCCCAGAAGGTCCAAAAAAGCCAGCCTGGGGAAACAGAGAGGTGCATGTGTTCCTGGGATCTGTTTTTTACCCTGTCATCCTTTAATACAGAATAAGTTTCATGTAGTTATCCCATCAACCAAAAGACAGCAAGATCCTGAAAGTGATTTGAGTTTGGAGTCACTTACTGCCTGCTTAAGACCAAACAAGAAACTGGTTTTCTAAGTCACCTAAGGGACAGGACATCCAGGTACAAATCCCCACTTCAAAATACTGTTATACCAAATAAAACAGCTGTGGTAAGAGGAGCTAAAACCAAGGAACTCAACAGAAAAGGGCTTTTTGCTAGGCACGTGGGTGGCCTGGATCCAGACTCTGCCCTCTACCAGGAAAGAGCCTGTGTCACGCTCACCTTGCAGAATAGTTTCATTATTAGTGTTCAGTACAAAAGCATACCCTGGCTATACATTTTGCTGTACTTTGACCATGTTTACAGCATCAGACCTATGATACCCCTAATTTGAGAATCCTGCTTTGGCTTGAACTTAAACAGCTTCTTGTGCCCTTGGGGATTTGGGCTTTAAATAGCTTTTCAAGCCAATCGCTAGCAAATATTTGGTAGGAATACTTATTATTACTTATTAATCTTCATTTGTACATACTTCTTACACTGTTCATTCTTGTTATTAAGGAACTGATAGCTCATCAGGGAGACCTGATCGCTAGTGTGAGGTGGGGAAAAGAGAATAGGGTATGTGTGCCAAGATAAGTGAAGCAGCTAAATATGGAGCTGCTTCTACCCCGTCTCTTGCTTTGGCCTTTGTACACTCTGTGATGTTTCAGTGAAATGAGAGATCATGGTACATTCTCAAAGCATCTTAATATGGGCCAGCCAAGTGTCAAAACAGAGAACGGAGCAACACAGCCATGAATCACGCAGGCTGGTAGGGAAATATTAAGATTTTGAGTAAAATGTATGTTAATGCTCTAAAAACTGGAGTCTAGGCTGTATGATTTTTTTTTTTCTTTATTCCTGTATTTGCCATCTGTAAAAAACTGTAATGCATTTTGGATCACAGCTGTTTACTGTACCACAATGCGGTACTGAATTTGGAAGAACGAAAGGAAGATTTTAAAATTACATGTACCACAGATTCTGCAGTGAAAACTTGGCATTTCTGGGACATCATCTGCCAAATCAATTAATGACACTTTGGATGTTGAGGTTGAGCCACTGATGGCATTTCTTCCCAGAAGATGGTATGAAAGAGACATTTAGTGACTTTGCTGCAAAATTTCTGCTCCAGTCTGCCTGGAGCAGGGAGAGAATTGGAAAGTGTGCATCGCATATATTTAAAGTGTATGGTAAGAAGCCTTTAAAAAGATACTGAAAACAAAAGGCAAACTTTAGGAAAATTTAATAACAAATAAAGATGAAATAAAAGAATATGACTTGCATGAACTTGGCAGAGGTAAGAGAAAATGGTTATCTTCTGGGGAGTGAAAATATAAGGAGATAAAAGACTTTGAAAATACATCTAAAAGACTTTGAAAATACATCTTTGGTTTGTTTGGCTGCTTGGTATCATAGTTTTTTGACACATCAGTTTTTTTAGTGCAAATAAATTTTGTGAAGGGATCTGTTGAATTAAAAGGCTTTGATCATGAACTGACCTGCTAGAACAGTATAAATCTGCACTCTTTCACATTACCCTGAATTGAATAAATAGCAATAATTTGTTTTCCTTTGAAAAATCACTATTATTCCTCTATTTCAACAGTCCCCTCACTTTCCTGTATTGCAAGCCATTTCTAGTTATTCTGATGAGTCACAGGGTTGTGCTGCCAGGACGTTCTGTTGTATCGCCAATGTATTATTCCACAACATTTCACTTAATTTTCTTTTTGCTAGAACTTTGCCTACAATAACTTTGGCCCACTTAGTCCTAGATTTGTCCCATCCAGTTTTCAAGCACATAACTGACATAGGAGGTTAACAGCTTCCTGAATATGCAATAGGCACGTTCAAAAGTTAAATTCAGCTTGATTCACCACAATGCTGCCTATTCTCACTTCACTCAATACTGAGAAAGCCTCAAGTGACTGTTAATATAGGCACCTCAGTTAGGTGGGATTAATTCAGGTGCTGAGGTCTTTAAATCAGTACTAAACACCTATTTTTAAAGATGTACTATGTTTCACACAGATACCATGGCCCTGATATACAAAATTTACTGATGACACTGTTACGCATTGGGCAGAATTGGTGTTCATAATGGCATCTATGACCTTTAAATCTACACACCCAGAAGTCATAGCATAAGGTATAGGACTGATGGAAAGTGTCTACAGTTAGTCTGGCTACAAAAATTTTTACTAGTTGAAAAGTATATGAAATGTTTATCTATGGGATATGCAGCCCTGCAATCACCAAATCGTGTTGGGATATATACTAGTGGGTTGCAAAATAAAGCAAAGTTTGCAATGTTCAACTTCAGTTTGCAATGTTCTGTACATAGCATAATTCGGAACAAGGTATGCCAACATGCTAGTTTTTCTTGAGATAAATTTGGGTTGCAAAAATTTGCTTTCCTTCCCTGTATAACTGCATTTTACTTTGCTATGGAGGATCATTTCCTGATGAACTGACAGCCGATGTTCAGCTTATAGCAGCACTCTTTGTTACTGTGTAAATGAGCTCACTATATTACGGTTGCTGAGATTGTGGCAAAAACTCTTGGTTTCTTCATCAAAGTGTTTTTTTACATACAAAATTGATGGGAACATTTTCTGAACCTTCAGTACTTCCCTTGTCCCTTTCTTTGTGCTTGTTTGTTTGTTCTTACTCAGTCTCATCATCTTCTGGCATTGTTCTTGACTAATTGTAACAGACTGATTCCTAACATGTGTTGTCAATGGATTGTTTGCTGGCATATCTGACAATATTACCATCTACTTCAGTCTCTTATAAATTTTGGTGTTTTTATACTGTGGTAATTTAATAAACAGAATGGTAATTTGGAAAAAGAAATGTCAGCAAGATGTGTGGGATAGGACAAGGCCTACTCTATATCCCATATTCTTCAAATGCAATTGTTTCTTTTGAAAGCAGCACAGCTGTTCAGCAATCAAGGACTATCTGTATCCCATACGCTAAAGCCAGATGTCAATATCGCTGTGTGCGAATTTGCAATGCACTGTTCAGAACAGTCAAACCATATTTCAGGGGAGGACATTGTCCAGGGAACTGAAGCGGGAAGAGTTTCCAGCACAGCTCCCTGCCAAAGTAGTAATAAATCCTTTCTTTAGGGATTAGGCAAAAGCTTTGCATTATGTGGAAAACTAACTCTTCTTTCTTAACCAATAAAGCCACAAAAACACAAACTAATGTTTTAAAAAACGCTCACCTCTCTCCACTGCCTGTGAAAAGCAGAGAGTGTGAGCAGCTCAGATGAAAACATCTACTTTTTGTCAAATGAATCCCCCCCGAGTGTCTAGTCACATGTGATTATGAAAGCACAGATTTACTACCCTCCTCCCCTACAGCGCATGCTGTATCTTCCCACTCATTCCACCCCCCTCCATGAGATATGTTCATCATATGTGTCTCCCCCTCTGATCCCTTTCTAAACACTCTTTGCTCAGCCAGTACTGCTGAGATAGGTGGAAACCTACCGCCGTTCCAGTGGCAGCAGCTGCACTGAAGAAGCATTGCTTTCTTGGCCACTTACTTTCCACTCTTCTAGTAGGGGCTCAATTTTCTTCTTGCTCCTTATATGAGCACTACCACTACAGACCACTTAGTTGGGTGGATTTGGGATGTCATCGACAGGTCCTCTGTCCCTTGGAGCACATCTACATCAGGGTTGGAGGGGTTGGAGGTTGGAGCAGAGCCCTCTCACATAGCAGAATGACTCTAAAGATGACATTAAAAAAATGGAGATTATAACAAAGAAAGATCCTTATAGACATCTACAGTTGTGATGCCATGAAACAAATTCTTTCTGGGGTAAAGCAAATGTTGGTAATAAGGCATAGAAGTTCCAGACAAAACTAATGAGAAATGAAAAGAAAAGTGATGTAGTATTCAGCTTTCTAAAAGGCAGTTCTTAAGCAAAAGAAGAGGCAAAAACTTAGAAAACATGCTGGATAAAAGGAAATACATTATTGGGTGTCCTTTTTTATTGGCTGAAACTCTAGGGTCCCATCACATACTGAATTCTCTACAGTTCATTATAATATAAATCCCACCCATTCTCCATACACACTGCACCTATTCATCACCAATGAACTACTATCCTTACACCATTAATTTTTGTACATTTACATCTGGGACTATTGCTGGCATGAAAGCCTCAAGACCCCCCAGGATGTGCTAGAAGTCTCAGTAGAAAATTGTACATTGAATCACAAGCACTAGAAGTTGCACGAACACAAGTGAATGACCTCATGTTTCAAATAGTTCGATCCAGGATGGTCTTTTTAAGTGAGAGAGACTGCAGGTTTTTTGCGTGCATGTAAATCAGTGGTGTACACAAAAATGAATTGCATATAAGAGAAATTCAAAGAGAATTTTCACTGTGTGTATACCATTAACAGTGAAGAAACACAAAGCTTTCACCAAAGCTGAAATGAGTCTGTTCTTTTTTGGATATGAATATAGCTCCTTCCCGCCCCCCCACCCGGACCCAGCCCATGCAAAGGACAGATGTAATTTACATTTTTCCTCTCTTGGAAGACACCAGATGGTTAACAGCATGCTGCAGGAGCTGAATTGAGAGGAAAAGAGATGGATCCTATTTCCAAGAACAATGTAAGGTTCCGAATGACTGTTTGAAGGTTTTTACAGCACTTTGTTCCCAACAGTTTATTGTATCCTGACTAAAGCAGTTTTGGGATACGATCCCATTAGAATAGCTGTGTCCTGAAATGTGCTAAAACTACTTCAAACCTTTGCCATCGAACTGAAAATGTTAACTTCTCAGGTGTTATCTTTAGCTTTATTAGCCAAAGAACAAAAAAGAATACATACTTGGCAGCACCCAGAAGAGTGACATCAAAATAGCCCCCAAAGAAGAAAGTCAATCTCCCTTACTGCACAAGAAGGCACATTTGAATCTTTAAGACACTGTATCTAAAGGAAAAATGTTCTAAAGCACCTGAGTAGCTTGACAGCATAGGTCCCAATTTCAAGGATACATTTACATATTTCCTGAAAATCCTATCTACAACTTCAAGCACCTTAGTACCTCAACAGTTCATGTCTCCATGAATGGTAACTCTGAGCCTTGTAGATGTTTGGACATACTCCGTATAACAAAACAACCATTCCTGAGAGATTTAGAGAAGCCTGCTGGACTTCTGAGTTGATTAATGCAAATAAGGTGCTTGCACTGCATGAATCACCCCTCTTTCTGACAAGAAAATGGTTGGGATCCAGCCAGCAGAAGTCAGCACTGACCTGTCCCTTCTCCAGAGCTTAGGCAACTAAGGGTTTGGGGAGAGGCACTCCTAATTACACAGGTTTCAGGCTGCTGTACCCAATCTGAGATTAGGCATTCACAAAGGCAGAGCTTGCTTATCTAAATACAGCCTGCCCTCCGCATAAGAGTTTGCTGGTTTAAGCACTCATGCAGGATGCAGGAAATTTGGATGCCTGAGTCTTTTAGCTTGAGGGGAGTCAAATCATATTCCTCCTTTCTAGAGCTGTGCCCTAAACTTTATGCTGTAGACCAGGTTCAGCTAGGCACTCTACTTTCCTCTTGTTAAGGCTTTGTTTTTCTAGCAAGATCCAGATTTAAGACAGATCATTCCCTTACTGCTGGAAGGAGAACAACGAACAATTCAGGAACCCGTTGGTTAGGTCATTCAGCTGGGAGGGGAAGACCTGGTTCAGGTCCTGATCCTAGAGTCTCTTCTTTTTTCTAAATCCCATGTCTGTCTCATGCAAACTGCATAAACAGCTCTGGGAGGGGAACCAGGCATCTCCCTGCTCCCTGCAGTGCCCTAACTGTGAGGCCTCAGAGCTCCAGGCAAGTTATTGTTCAGCATATGGGACACTGAATCATCTTCTCAAGATGCCTAACTTTCTTATTTGTCTGACTAGGCTGCCTGAACACCTGATTTAGGTACTTTGACTTATTCCCTGAGCCTGGGCAGAAGCTCTGTAGGCATGGCAAAGATAATGTTCAAAACAGGCATAATGAAACTAGCTCTAAATCACTTTTCAAAGGTCTTGCAGAAGTCCTAAGTCCACTAAATGCACATGAAACAAATAATCCTGAGTAGTTTCTATTTTTACATGTTTGTTTTGCCTCAGTCATGCAGTCATTTCCTAACTGGGTATGTTCTCTCCAATTGCAGACACTTATGTTGGCCAGGCAGCTAGGAGAAGACATCATCATCATTGCCATGAAGGTGTGAAGAAGATGTGGTAAGGCAGAAGACCGGGTTGACAGTTTGAATGGTAGTGTGCCTGGCAGGAGGTGCCAATTCCCGACCACAAAGGTTGCCCTGAGATTCTTCTCCTAAGGAGAAAACAAGAGAAATCAAACCACTCATCAGGACACAATGTTGAGGAGGACAAAGAGCAAGCCTAAAAAGAATAGCAGAGTGTAGTATAGCACTGCAAAGAATACAGTATTCATTCTCTGCTCTTGCCTCCCAGTGATTTTGCTGCCCTGCCCTCTGTACTTTATATTCTTTGGCTATTAAAGGAATTAAAAATTCAATAATGCACATTAAAAACTGCATCCTGAAGGAATGGAAATAACTGTTGAGGCTCTCTAAACTTTCTCAGAGAAAGCACACAAAAAAATTTACAATCCTGCAATTCATCAAAAAGCAGCATATTGTTTCCTATATATCTTTATTCTGTGCATCTCCAAGGCTTGTGCTAGTTGTATGCAGAAGGTCAAATTAATTCCACATGTAATTCAACATAGCAAGTGAAGCTACATCGTGGCTTCATGTGGCCATATAGATTATCTAGACTATTCTTTAAAAGCAACAAATTACCTTAGTTTAAAAGTATTTGTAATAAAACAAATAAGCGTTTCATCATGTTCCTTCCTGTGGCACATTAAAGCTGTGGCTGTTGGTCTTTTACTACTATGTCTTAAATCTGTGACAGGGTATTGGAAGTGTTTTGTGGCCTGTGGTTTGAGGGGGTGTTTGGAGTAGATGCTCTGTGAATCCTTCAGGACTATCCTATGTTTTGCATGCAATTGGAAAGGACTGGGCTTGGTAATCTAGGTGGTCCCTTCTGTCCTATGATCTTATCCTTTGGTTGTTCAAACTCTTCACCATATACTTCACAATATCTGTCTTTTAGACCCTTGGACTAGATTACTGCTCTCAAACCACTGACGGAGAAAAATTAACTGTTTATTACAGAAAAAAGTGTTTGAACGGTCGAGGACTTGGACAGTATTCACTTCCAACAGTGGGATATTAATCAGAAAAAATACATCTCACCATAGGTTAAAGAAACATCTTTCTCAGTTCTGTGACTTTAGCTGTATTTTGTTTCTGCTGAAACGAAGGTATTTTTCCATGTAAGGCAAGTAGTTACTACTGTATCTAGCATCTACTTGAAACTTCATCAGGCCATCCTGATTTATCTTTGTCAAATAGTAAGCCCTTTGGCTACAGCCTTATTTTCCCCACAGGTGTAAAAATTGCAAAATTGTAATTTATAAAACAGAAGATGACAGAATCCCATTTGTACAATACATCTAGATGCCAAAAGGTAATCTTATTACAAATAACACAATCTTCTCACAGCACTTGCTGTATTATTTTCCGGGTGGTCTAAAAAGTTGATTCAGAGAATAATGCCACAACAGCAACTTGTAGTTCCTAAGGCCAAATAGCCAGATGTGTCAATAATCAGTGCAAACTGGAAACAGATGTAGGCCCTTGTTGAATAATAAATGTAATGAAAATACTTCCTTAGCTCTCTCATGCTTTCACACACACAAGAATTTATGTCTTCCATATTTTTTTAATTGAATTTATTTGCCGCTTCATTTTTATGTCACCAGGATCTCTTTCAAAATCTTAGTCACTCCACAATGAACTAATAAAGATTAGTATATCTACAGCAATTGCTTAATATCTGGTCAAATTGGTTCTACCTGATCATTTTATCAGGGAAATTCCTTATCACTGAGATAAGATGAAAACTGTTGAAGGCAGATGTGAAGGCCAAGTCTGGGTAGTCTCCCGTACCTGCATAGTTTCTGCATGTCTATGAAAGTAGACAGTCTATAGAGTTGATAATACAGTTCAGACCACTGGCAAAATCCCTGACACGACTAAATAGAGTTAAGTATTGGGTGAAAGTCAAAACAATCTTTCAGGAATATTTCATGCTATCAGGATCTTTGTGAGACCTTGTATAAAGCCACATGTACAAACTTGATCTGTAACTTCAGTCCTTGCTTGCAAGTGATGACAGCTCAGTTATGCGAAAAGCTACTTTAAAACAGAATACCATCTTGAAAACTAAAAATAAATACTTTGTGAGCTAAGTATCCAGGTACTGTTTGCTTAGATTGTGATGTTCAGCACTAATCAAAAAAAAAAAAAAAACAACCCCACCCCAACTTCTTAAAATGGGCGAAGTCACATTTTTCTTACCTAAAGTAGTTTGAAGATTTTTGAACAATATTGCACCCCAGATTAAGACAACTGTTTTCACTATACAGAAAATACAGCATTAATGTCAGAACTATAAAGCCTTTACACAAAGCCTATATTGTGCCTTTAGAGACTAACTGGAACTATCACCTTACAAAATTAAACAGAAAACTGGGAGAAAAAAAGTTATCATCTGCCTTGTTCCCCAGATGCCAGCATGCACATTGAGCTGCATCAAACCTTTACCAGTCTGAGCAGTCATTTCCGCAGAAGAAAAGGACAAAAAGAGCTCAGGAGTGTGAGTCATTGCCATAAACTGCACCGGGGAAAACACTTCACATGCAAAACCCCAGAAAGGTATTAAGAGACCTCATCGCTTTTCTTAAAAATGAGTACGGGACGATAACCAACGCTGCAGAAAAAAGGGCTGCGAACTGGTTACACCACTGTTTTCCATGGCGCTTTCATCCTTCAGGCTCTGGCTGTGGTCTGCAAACGGACAGATTCAGTGGCAGTGCCAGTTTCGGGAATTCCCACCCCACCCAGCTCCAGCTACTCACTCCCGCTCCTCCTCCTCTTCTTCTTCCTCCTCCTCCTCCTCCTCCTCCTCCTCCTCCCTCCCAGTGCTGCAGTGCCAGGTCCCCTCCGCTTTGCCAGTACAACTCTTTGAAAGGCTGGGCTCTGAACCCCATCTTATTGGCGCTTTTCCTTAACCCGGAGCATTTCAGCAACCCAGCCCGCGCTGCAGCTCTGAGAGCAGTGGTGTCAGCGCAAGTGATGGGGCCGCTGCTCTGGGATGAGAGCAGGGCAGGAAGGCAGGGAACAGAAGAGCCAAACTTTTTAAGGTGGCATTGCCCCATAGCTACTGTATCCTGAAACTGCAGCTTCAGTAACAGTGTTTTGCCCTTCCGAGTTTATTGTTGATGAAATCCCAAGTGGGTCAAATAAACTGTGTGAAGGGTGTACTGATATTTATACATACACAAGTTTATTACCTTGCCATAGGAATGTGACTTACAAGCCATAGCCTTACATCAGCTCGCCTGTATCTCCCTGGACGCTGATAACATGATAGAGAAAGAGAAGGTGGGCAGATTTAGGCAAATGGGAACAAAGCTGTGCTCTGATTCTTGTGTTAAATTTATAGTCATTAAGTAACCATATCCATGGGCAATTAGGGGGATGTGTCTAAGTTAAAATATACCCCTTACCCTAGTTTCAAAATCTTTGAACTCAAAATCAAGCACAACAGAAGGCTAGATATGATCTAACAACATTAATTGTCATACAGCCATAGGGAAGATGAAAATAAAAAAGATTAGTCATGTTTACCAGATGACTGCTGTTCAGAAAGCAGTGACACTAAAAAGAACACAGAGGTCAATGTCCAGAACCACCTGAACATGATTCCCAATGCATCGTGTTGTAAAAGCAAACTAAGAGATTACTCAGATACACAAGTAGATTTTTTTTTAAGCTGGAGGTGGCTGGTAGCATTATTGGTGCTTGTGACATTGAAAAGTCATGTTTCCTGTGTCTAGTTTTGCTGCCCTCACTGAAATGGATATTGAAAACCTGATGAGGATTCATGCAACAGCTATCTGTGGTTTAGAAAGCATGCCTTATAAAATCAGACGAAAGGCATGCCCACAATCTCATGGCACTGCTCAGTCTTTGCTGCACAGCCATCAGGGCTGCTCTATAGCACAGTGATACTCAACCACCTGACATGGGGTTCCATTAAGTCTCTAACTAAAAAACTGGAGCTCATTGTAGAAGCACCTGATTTAGAATTTGAGGTCCCTTTCAGAAGCAATCTGGGTGCAGGGTTGCTAGGCCTTGTAGTGTGCGGCTCTCAGCTCCTCTCCCACTCTCTGAGTTCCCAGCTCAGGAATGATCAGAGGTTCAGTTCTCTTCCATCAGAGAAGAGACATCAACTTCACTCTCCCACATGCTGGGTACCACTCATATTTGGGGCATGCTTTGTGAGAAACTTCTGCATCTCACCATGCCTGTTAACTTGGCCAAGAGCCCCTGCTCCTGCGTCACTCTGGAGTATAGACATGCCACTGGTCAGGGAAACATTGTGATGTTGAATCTGAGCAAACCCTAAATATATCTTAAAGACAAGCCATAGCTGTTTGTTGCCTCGTCTGTGAAATGGGTGCAATACCTCTCTGTTTCACGAGGTTGTTAATGAGGATAAACACCTCAAAAGTTGTCAGACATAAAGACAGGACCATATAGGTACCTTATAGAAGCAGGTAGGTAATGGCAGTCATGTGATAGAGAAATTAAGATAGGTAGATTCTGAAGCTCAAAGAGACCATGACAGCTAGTGTGACCCTACTCATTACATAGGCCTGAAAGTGCACTGAAAATTTTTATAAAATGTTACTAAAGTAGAGACATCCTTCGGAAAGACTTCCCACCTTGCTTTAGACTTGGGGATCTGGAGAATTTCTCCTGTGCATGTATAGTCTGTTACAAGGGTTAATTAGCCTTGTGAAAAACTTCATCTTATTTTCTGCTTAAACTGTGTTGACTTAACTTAGAGCTATTAGTTCATGTAATAGCTTTGATAGATTACAGAATCATTGCAACACTGCTGGAGCAATGCCTAAATACCTTTGAAACACAGGCCTAAGCTATATGCCCAAGAAAGCCTGCTGGAAAAGGAACCTTGACTTCTCAAGTCCTGGACTGGCACTGAAATAATTTGCCCATTTTTTTCTACCAGCCCTTATGAACGCAGAACACTTACCTGCCTTTTGGTATGTACAAATAAATATATAATATTCAAAATAATATAGAATAATAAAAAATACAGTATTTCTATGTATAAACAAGAACTACAATTGCTGCTTATCAATCCTCAGTAACCTGAAAGCCCTTTGAACATAGGATTTTCTTTCAGTGTTATCTTGTGACAAACGTTGGAGAAGAGGAAGTCTTTTCCAAGAGAAGATGACTCATAGAGAAGACTCTTAGGAACTCACAACATTCAATACAGCTGGCAGTGAATAAAAAAGCTCTTTTTATAACTTTTTTTTTTTTTAGATCTTCCTTGTTCCAATAGTCACAAAGCACATCACACTAGTCAGTTATTTCCACAGCGTCCTTCAGCACATTAAATTATTATTTCCAGCAGGCTATGCTGATTAGCAAGTTCATATTCTTAATGCTAGCAATCAAAAATCTAATTTCACAGGATAAATTAATTTGCTCTGAATTCCATTTTACCGTAGTTACACTACTTCTAGTATTTGAGATAGCTTAGATGTGCATTGCAATGTATATGCATCAGATAGGATTGATATCAGTTAACCTGGGACATTTCTATCTGAGTTGGTCATTCTCATCTTCTCTTAATATCAGTTAAGAAAAGTAAGGCAATGTAAGTAAAATATTAATCTCATACTTTTGCAGATATATGAAATGGGTCGAAAGAATCATGTTCCTTAGAAGTTCCTGTTTGTCTCCACTGACTACAAAATAGTGACTAGCTCAGATATTGCCGTAACTTTCATTGTCTAAGGACAAAGATGAAGCAAAGTTTGTAGGCAGAGGTAATATCTTCTATTTGAACAACTATTAGCGTTGGTAAAAGTAGCAAAAATTCTGGACTTTTCAGTCTTTCTGATTTGAAAAAGGCCTTGCAGGTCTGAAGCCTTGTCTTCTTTTCCCAGCTATAACAATTGATCTAATAAATTTTCAACCTATAAGTCTGGCCTTAGCTCATATGGAAACACCTACATCAGAAACATCTCTGTTCATCTGGTCAAATTAATCCGCCTTGACCACTGATGAATGCATTTGTCAAGATGAACCTTTCTTCAGTATCCAGATGAGCAATAATTACTATTTTAGTTGCAGATTAGACCTCTGAATTAAATACAGCCTACTGGGAACATTCATTCTCAAAGTTCTTGTTTACACTTCTCTTACAGTCCCGTACTTTGCTCGCCTAGTTTAACTACCTAATAAATATCTTACTCCCATAAAAGTTAGATATTCAGCACTGGCATAACACTTCATGGGTAGGGAAGCATTATCCAAACAAAAAACAAAAAGAAAGAAAAAGGAAAAAAGAGAAGGAGAACAGTGCCAAGAAGGTGGATTGACTCATTGCTTCTGAAATTATTAGCTTCAGAGACAAATTATTCAATCCAGAGAGACATGGCATCACCCAATGTGTCCTCTGGGCAAACTATCAAAATGCAACCCTTCCCACGTGTAGGCAATTATTCCTAAATCAGTAGGTATAATAATATCTATGGGCACAACTTTCATCTACATTTTTCACTCTTAGTACATAATGTTCTCAAATTTGTGTTTTCCCTTATTTGAACCTGGCAGTTGTTAACTTCTTTTTTTTTTTTTTTTTCAAATATCAGGCCTTTGACTTTGTCTAGGATTATGGGAATATTAGTGAAATAGTTTTGCTCTGGAAAATTTGAAACATTGTTCAGTCCTGTTAATTAGTAGACTTCTTATTGCAAGCTGTACATTCCTCACCTGTATCTCTCACTGTGCTTTGCTAGCCACGTTAAGGAAAATCTTGCAGGGGAGATGGGATATCTGATGGGAAGAAAAATAGAGACAAGTACGAAAGCATGGTCTTCCCTCTTTCATTTTTCATACTTTTCAGAATAAAAAGATAGGACATTTTTTACTAAAGAGCTAAGCAAAGAAACCATTAATCTCTCTGATGTCATCTCACTCTTCTGTCAAAACAGGGTTTATTAAGAGCCATCTGAGGTATTTCTGCAAAGTATTGCACAGTGTGACACAGACACATTCACTCCAGAGACTGACAGCAGGATCCTCAGCCAAGTGATGTAGAATGATTGCATCTGCACTGCTCGAGTGTAGCCTCTTTCAGAGAAAGCTTGGCACTTCTGATGTGATGTAGCATACAGCTGTCTCATGATACTCCCATAGCTCTTAAATACAGTTAGGTTTTTAAAATATATACATATATAAAAATAGAGTGAATACATATATATATATTAAAAAATATATATATAAAAGTAGCCAATATAATTTGAGATCTGCTTGGTAATCCAGTGAGTTTTTGTTCTTTTAGCATGAGATTGAAAATAGGTGTCGTATGTCCTGAGATGTGGTATGGGGGCACTGGGAGAAGTCTGAGACTGCAAAGCCTGCAGGGATATTGTTGGAGGGCTGTGTAAGGCAGAGGGAGACAAACCTGATGCAGTCTCATCCTTACCACACTGTACTAGGGTTTTGTTTTAGAGGAACTACTTGCCTCACTAGAGAGAATGGCCTGGCAGCAAATGAAGATTTATGCAACATGGACTGTGAGGGAATATGGACCCAGGAATGAACTGAGGACCTAAGTTATTTGATAGTGTAAATGTACCCAGAGAGACCTGAGACATGGTCAATGCAGGTTTGACAATTAAGAGTATATGACTTTACTTAGCAAGCATCTCCTTTTTCTGTCTATCCTAATCTTGAAAATAATACATGTAAAAACAACAGTGATGGGCAGTATATGAACTCCAGAGCCAGATTTCAAACACTGCTTCAGTTTTGGTCTTCATCTGAGCCAAAGTAGGTTATTGCAATGGATAATGCTATTTGTTCTAGCATTTTTGCATTGTGGAGAAATGGATTTGAATGGAACCATGAAATGCAATTTTTTCAAGACATAAATTATGCTAAAGGTTTCCAGAGGATACTTCTTTCAAATGCTGTAAGTCTCATTTACTGTACCAACTCTACTCTGTTCAGCTAAAGCAAAGATTGGAGTTGGCATCTATGTAACTTTACAGACTTGTTGTCCTAGTTGAGAAAATTTCAGGCATCATTTTCCCTCATTTCAAAATTTCTCAGCAAAGTCAGATGAATAATCTGTCTTATTTTTTGTGGTTACTTGATAGCAGGTCTGTTCCTGTACACATCGTCCCAAACACTCTCAGCATTCACATAAAGTCTGCTGACTCTGCTTTTCAGGGCTTAAGCTGTAGCAGTCTTGTTCCCTATTCCTACCAGGTTTGTACAGTGTCAACATTATATCTAGTCAGGAGGTTAAAGCACCTCTCCTTGCTTTTTTACGTTGTAAAATAGGGATCTAGGTTGAAAAAACTTGCTGAATATAGCATAGATATCTTTTAAAAGACCTGATCCGGTGGATTCCTCTGGATTTCTCAGGTTTTATATCACACAAAGATAAGTTTGTAAGCCTGATTTTAAAGGTTGTATGGTGACTTCTGCAATAAACATGCATACTTCCTTTCCTTTCTTCATATCTTTCCCAGTACTGATCATGTAGGTATCTGTTAAATAGTAGTTTTTGAAAATGCCCTGGAAAATGGCAAATGCCCATTCCTAGACATGATATGAAGTGCAGTTGCATGACATTAGCCCACATGATGAAAATGTTGGCAAAATAACTCCTCCATGTTGTTACAACAAACAAAGAACTGGCTGGCTGATTTCATGTCCTACAGATAATTGTGCTGTCTTCATACCACTTGAATAGATTTTCAGTGAAGATACAAATTGAATATCATACCAAATCCAAACTTTTGCATGATTGTATTGTGTAGTAAGTAACTGCACACTGGAATAGGCTAGAGAATTGCTAAGTAATGTGACTAAACTTCAACTTCTCTTTTTGCAGACCAGACTGCCATGTTATTTCTGATAAGTCATGGGCCAAGAGTGTATGTGCAGAGAGTCAATGAGATTCACCCAAGGAACAATAAGTTGATCATGCCTGAACATTTTATATCCTCCAAAGCTTGAATTTCAAATTCAGTTCAGAACAAAAATGCATATCTCTAGGTCCATCCACAATACGATCACTGCATCTTAGTGTATATGATAATTTCTAACTCAAAGGTTTGGCTCTAGGAGTTAAAACACCATGGAAGTTATTTTTTATTATTGCAATTCCTTTTCAGTTCCACTGGACCTTTTTTCCCCTTTTCTTTCTTTTTTTATCTTTTTGGAACTTCACAAATGACCATGATGTTTATGCAAATAAGGCTTGTTGCAAAAATGTCTGTGTTTTGGAGTAGCTGTCATATTTTAGTAGTTTTGGATTGAACTTCACTGAAGACGGTATCTCATTTCAGTTTAATGAGATATACACTAAAACTGTTTATTAATGCATTTCCATAAAGAATTGGAATTCTTCTACAGCAACAGAGCATTCCTCAGTAATCACTTTATCAGTTGTTCTGTTGAGGTATTTCAGACAACATTTAGTCACAATAAAGAAGAAGACATACTTTATTCTGTAATGCAGTGAAAAGACTGGAAGGTCTGTCCATCAGAATTACACTTAACAGCTGAACATTAAAAGTCATTAGCAGCCTGGCAGAGAGAGCTGACAGATTCAAGTTATCGATGCTTCTCTCCTCTGGTGACAGCAAATATTTTAGCTGGGGGGTTTTGCAGGGTTGGGGAGAGACAAATAGTTTGGTCTTATTTTTTTGTAATTTCTTTTTTTAAGCACAAGCAGCAATGGGTACTGTTGAGAAAGCTCTGTCTCATTTCAGTGGGCTGAACTCAGTATAAAGGAAATCACGGCTGGCATTATCAGGAGGTATGAATTTGCTCCACAGTCATTCTGCTACTAAAGGCCTGAACCAAAGGAGAGATCTTCACAAAGTGGTTTCTTCATCCATTGAAATTTTCTTCATACTTAAAAAAAAATCCCATTAGGGATGAGGATGAAAACTTCAAATTTCATAAGATTTTTGAAAGAAAACAAACGAACAATTAGTTCAGACACTTTGACATTTTTAGTTTGATAATAAGGAAATGTTTGCTTTAAAATCCTATGTGATCAACATTATTTTTATTGTAGTCAATATTTCCAAGTAAAAAATGAAGAGAAGTGGAAAAGCAGAGCTTTTTTTGCACATTTCAACAATTCCAAACTTTTCTTTCCAAATGATTTTCAAGACTCTGAATATATCAAAACCAGCTATTTCTCATGAAAAGTTTTGGCTTTGAAGAACGGCCATTTTTTTTTTCAATTAAAAACATTTCATGATAATTTAGTTCTATTCCAAAATCCATTGAAGTCATTACAAACTTCCTTTGATTTCAGAAGTTTTTGGATCAGGTCCACAGATGGGATTTATGTGAGCAGGGTAAAAGAAAAAACACAACCATTCCACTGATCCAGATTTTAAGCTCAGATCTACACGCACAATTTCCCTTGACTTCAGAGACAAATACATGTAAGGGCAACATTTGGCCCTGAGATGTATTTTCAAAAGTAAATTAAATAGAACACTAGAGTTACAGCTGAGAAAACAGCTGATTTACTTTTTTTTATTATTATCATTATTATTTATGACTTATACATTAATGATCACCTATATTATTACATGAAAATAAGTTAACAGTCTACAGTGCAGATAATCTTTTTTTATTAAAGTACAGATTTAAATCTAAGCAATTAATTGATTTCTTTTTCTTGACAGCAGCTCATTAGTCACAACACAATCGGTTTCTGCATAAAATAAATGTAATTGAACAGAACGTTTTAAATATACAAGATTTGGGCACATATTCCAAATAAATTATTTTATGACTAGCACATTCTTATTTTACTTGTCTTTTTCCTGCATTGACGAAGCTCAGTCCTCAGCTGGGCTTAGTTTGTTCAAAGTGACGTCGTCACTGTCCCAGTCCAGGAACAGGACATCCCTGAAAGTGGTTGATCTCACTCTGAGCACCTAGGCTGTTTTTAAGCTCACACCTCACTGGGGCTTGGCGGCATGTTCTTTGGCAATGTAATAGAGCAGCATGTGATCTCTCCTGTCTTCTTGTAAACGCCATCAGCAAAGTGAATAGAAAGGGGGTTAGAGCTCGTTACAATGTCTTTCACCATCTTAGGTCAAGATATCCTAGTGAAATCTTCAAGGCTGTTTTCTAGTTGCAAAGTAGCATGAGCAAGCAATGAAGGATGGGGCAAGTCATACAGGTTTGACATACCAGCAATTACATTGCATATAGGTATATGGAACAATCAACCATAGATATACACAAGTGTACATCTATCTATTCATCTACTATGTCATATAGATAATATGTCAAACTAAACTTAATTCAGAACTACTATTACATATACTATAGTATACGTATGTACGTGTATACAATTATATAAAAAGGAGGGATTTTGAGAGGACTGCATGTAATGTTATGGCATATCATTAAAGAATACCACATGTGTACTTGAACTTTAGATGTACACTGTCTCTAAGACAAATAGGTTTCCAAGTTTCCATTTTGACCCCTTTATATGCATATACATATACACACACAAAACTAAGTGTGCGCCTGAAAGCTTGTCACATTTATTCACCTACTACAGCTATTTACCTTCACTAACATACCAAAATTTTCTTATGTACACAAACATAGGCACAGGTACACGCAATAATCTTTTTTTCGTTTTTAATAATGATATATTGCACACATACAACATCAAAACTCAATGTAAAAGCCATTTTAACTTGTACCTGAATTTTATTTCTTCTAATAATACTTGTTCCACTCTATGATCCATAGCCAAATAGTTCACAAGTAAGCACCTAGGCATGGATTAATCTCATTTAACATTAAACCTCTAAAAGTTCAAAAGTTAGCTGTTCAGGCTCTGTCTTCGGTGAATGGCTGAGACAGGAAAATCATCCCTGTGTAAGACAGGAATCTAAGATAGGTAGATGAATCACCAGCTGAACATGCCTATTTCTCTCCACTAAAGGACACAACAAGTAGATTACATTTAGACAATTAAATATTAGACATCTAAAGTCAGCAACGCTGAATCACATGCCAGGAGGTAAACATGGAGAAGCAGTGGAAGGTAACTCGGTACCTGAAACTGAATGGCATTAACACGTTGGTCTCCTCGCACGTACCTGCAGTTTGGATATAGTCTGGTCTTTCACTCGTGGGTGGTGGGGGAAGTGATGTCCACAAGGTTTCGAGTGTGGCTAATGTATTTGTTCAGATGACCTATATGTTAAGTCTGCCCTTTCAGCAAAACAGGGTACGTGCAGGACATGATGCTACCAGGCGACAGCAAAGACCTGCTCCAAGGGCTAAGCTGTGGTTTGCCACGGGACTTCTCACACGGAGCAGGGCTTAGCTGAGCAGCCTCAGGCACGCACCATGGAACTGCTTGGTGATGGGATGACCCACAAGATCAAAACATGCTCCTCTTCAGTACCCTTGTCGTGGATGATGAGGAGGGGGATTAACGTTGCAGTGACTGTGTACCCAGTGTAGTGCATGTTTCCTGGCTGGTGACTCCATCTCCTTTTCTTTCCCACTCACTCCTCACTTCCAGGAAGCAAGAGAAGGAGTAGTATCTCTGTGTGTTTTGGCCTATCATGCTATCTTTAACAACACGTTTGATGCTGACCCCCAAGCTCCTCAACTGAAAAACATATGTAATAATGATATTCATGACCATGGCACATTTTCTTGTGTCTGCAAAGAGTTCCAGATAATATAGAGGTGAGCAAGGTGCGTAAAAATGGACTGAAAGATTAAAATTGTGGCACAAGGAATATGAAGCCACTCACCCTATGATATCCCATATCATGTTGCTACTGCCTGGGAACTCAGTTTCATTCTTTCCTGTTATGCACACTGGTTTCTCTAAAATGATTGAAGCTCAGTTTCAAAGTATTGCTATAGTTCCTGAAATCATACTTGGAATATAAGACTACAAAAGCTTCTCACTTATAGAACTGTAAAGACTTCTTACATGCAATAAAAGGCTGTAATTCACTCTGAGATTCAGGAATGCCATAAACCTCCAGAGCTGAGTTAACATAATTAATCACCAGAGCCACAAAATTAATTTCTTTGTATTATCATTATATATGTCTGTCTTTTATCATACACATTTAAAACATTTCTAACTTGAAATGCTCTCTAAGACACGTTATCTTACTGTTGTCAGAGTTTAATGTCAGTCAAAGTTTATGCTTTCTCTCAAAACTAAACAGTCATTATGGGGCTGGAGTAAAAATTAGCGTGACCATGTAAACTATGGGTGAAACAGTGCTCCTAAATATTCAGGAGTCAAGCACCTGACACCACACTTCCAGGTTACCACATCAGATACCCTTCTCTGTTTCTACTCCTACCTGTTTGGAGTAATGCATCTCAGCTTCAAAGATAAGTAAGCGCAGGTGCAATGGGACATTATTTCCCAACTGGTAAACAGAAATACATGCTACATAGCTTGATGTCACCTAATTTTAGTAAATAAAACATGTAAGTTAAGAATATATTTTCTCCTCCGCAAGTCCACAGAAAGAGAGAAAGAGGCCTTTCCTTAGGGTATTTAATCCATGTAATTGCTTTTAGCAAATGCCTCTCAGTCCTGATATCCAGTCCCTTGTGAATCAAGCCCTAATACAACTCACTCAACTGAACTTTTCAACAGCTTTGCCACTCTTTTGGGTAGAGATGGTATCTTCTAGGCATTTTGGCAAGAGGTTGGGAAAGAGCTCAGGTGAGCCAGGTGGGAGGCTGCTGCTGAGCTTCTTGGTCTCCAAAAGGGACTGTTGCCTGATTTTCTCTGTGAGGGAGTAGGGCAGGATGGCTTGCTCTGTTTATCCAAAATATTGTGTTTACCTGTTCCCAGTCAGCTGTAGGCAGACAGGATAGTTCTGCTGGCTGCGAGCTGCCTCCATCCCAGACTGTGCCGAGAGGCACCAGGAGAGAGCAAGTTGCTTTCGCCCTTAACCCCCACTTCTCTCACATAGGGTTAGGCATTGTCTGGCCATAATAAAGACTTCAGCTAACTCGTCTTTGAAGTGGGAAGTTGAGTCACGCCATCTGTGAAATCCTCATTTTTCATCGTTACGAAAATGAATCCCAGTGCCAGGGTATCCCATTGTTTATTCACTGTTCTGGCATGGCCGTGCAGGGGGGCGGACACAAAGCAATCTGTGAGAGGCAGACAAAGGCAGTAGGTGAGACTGGTTAGGAGGTATAGACTAAACACATCCCTCGAAAAGGGCCAGTGTGTTGCCAGCATGACCGTGAGCCCTTGGAGGCTTCAGAAATGTGCCCTTCAGTATCTTGGCTTACGAGTCAGTTATATGGGAAAACAATACATAGTTTTACTATGCCCAGCAACACAGCTTCTGCCTCAAGCAGAATGAGATGGGCTTGCTTTTTGAAAATAATGGGGGAAAACACTTTGAACTAAGAGACTGATTCATGCATTTGCAGTTATATAAAATGCATGTTTTTGCCAGAGTATCTCATTATGCAGCCACCGTTTTGGCGTGCCAATGTGATGAGCATGCTGGTTAACCACATAATTATGAAGAGGATGCAAATAGGACTGTCTCTTGTACCTTTTTCTTCTTTTAGACTAGCAAGTAAAATGCCACCTCCACCATAGTATATGTAACTTTTGGAATTAAATCAGGATTTCATGCATAACTTCTTGCAGCTACTGTCAGTGAACAATTCTGTTAATTATTTCCTTTGCTGGCAATAAGTCATTGTATATGTCAATTATTACTAATTCTCTGTCTGAAATTAAGATTTCAGTAACTTTTTAACACAAATATCTCCATCAAATTATTACATTGTCAAAGTCTTACACTGAAATAAATTCTTCCTTTCTCTCTCTTTATGAGATCTACACAAGGCTGTTGAAAAAGTGAATGACATACCCTAATGGTGGTGAAAGTTCCCTTTTACCTAGATCGCCTACATTTGAGTTATACCGAGTTCACATTTTCAAGCTTTTCTGCAACCCCGCTTAATTTGAAACAAGAGCTGAAATTCTTCTGTAAGTACAATACTTCAGGGAGGTAAAGTTTGAAGAAAAATATTAACTATCATGACGGTTCATAATAAAATCTTGAGATACAGCAACAAAGAGTCATTTTCAGAAAAGAGGGGAGTAAATAGTCTTTAATTTAAGAGAATACTGACCTGTATCTTCTCCTAGTTACACTATATTTATATGGTGAAATTCCCAAGTTACTCCCAATTTAAATTTATAACTGACACTAAAGGTCTATCTGCATGATGCAATGGAGTATTATGCAAAGATCCCCTGATCCTCTCCAAGCTCACTCTAGAACTGGAAAATATATACTAATGTAATAATGCAACCCTGCTTATAAGCTAATAATATTTGTTTAGAGGCAAGCTGAATTATTATGGGTGCCTGTTCCTATTCTCTGTGCTAGTTCACTTAGGCAGCTATTAGGTCTCTGAAATGCAGTCATTGAACATTAGAGATACACCTGAAAACTAACTAGAATAGATTCTTGATTAACTTGCAATATTATATTTTTATGTACAGAAAGAAAAATACTTAAACCCATTATGATTTGGGGGCTAGAAATATATAAATTGTATTATTTAAAAAATGAGATTTATAAAATGCTATCATTAAGGGCTATGTGGTGCTCTGTGTGTTGTGTTTTGTGGTGCTACAGAAATAATCATGGCTATATTTATATAGCAATTCTTCCACGTATATATAAGGAGATGAGCTTTCCTAAAGCTTTTGAACAGAGAAAATGTCAAAATTGAGAATGAAATACATTAGACATTAATACCTTGAGTTTTTAAAGTAGAAATAAATTTTATACTTTTCTCAGCAGGATGGAAAAACCAGATTTGCTTGAAACAACATTCTTGTTATGTCCCAGAGGTTCAAAAGTGGTCCAAGTATGGACTCGATCACAGTCCTGTGAGCATCCATATTGTTTTATGTTTTAAGATACAACCTAGTCTGGTTTCAGTCCAGGCTAGTAACCTGCCAGGAGGAGCCTGGACATGGTTTAGAGGATAGCACGGGCCAAGGACTATTCCCTTAAGGTAACTGTGGATGCAGTTACACTGTTTTGGGGATGGAGGAGCTTTAAGCTACATGCTTGTGAGCCACATCTTGCCAATTGCCTTCAGGACCAGAGAACAGTCCTGTCTCATCTACCAGTACACAGACATAGCCATTGGGCCTCTAACCATATGAGATGCCCTACGGTGTTCAAGATATCTGCATGTGACTACAAATGCCCCACCTGCGAGCAGCCAGATTGAGCTACCTTGACTATAATGGAAACTTAACCACCAGGCTTCCACGTAAACACCTGTGTGAAGACATCTGCCTTCAGTAATCTGAGTCTGTGACAAGAATCCTGCCCATGGGACTCAAATTAACTGCTTAAACATTGATATTTAGCACCATTCAAACACAGTAGGTTATCCTGCCTGATCAACAGCTGCTACTGCAGAACAGCACAGATATCCCATATCTGCTAGTGCCATGTACGTGTCTTGGATATCCAGGTGCCTTAGGTATCTGAGTCTACATCAGATAGCACTAGGCAGCTATGTTGAGGCAACTAAGTCCTGTGTATGGTGATCAAATTTTGAGTTAACTTCCAAAAGAAATCACCTTCATATGATGGTTGTCTCAAGGTTCTTGAGTAAAACATTTCAGCTCCAGATCTGCAGAGACTTAATCATGATACAAAGAGTTCTTTGCATCATGACTACATAGACTTCCGAGGCAGCAGAGTTTTGTACTATAAATGAAACTGCTATCTACCCACAGAATGATGGTTGCATTGAGGTTGAAGAAAGACCTTTCATTGTTTCCCCTAAGTGATAAAACCCATATTGACTATGGTTTAAAAGAACTAAAAGGCCCAGTCAAGGCTTACCATCTGTGTGGCTCAAACTGTTTAAATACAATCGCAATATTGATATTGCTCTAACCTCTGTTATGCCTCTCTCTGCCATCTGCAGAGCTGGGAGAACAGGTTTTCTTTATACTCAGCATGACTGAGTGTGTGATAGATTGAAGGAAATCATGTTTATATAAATACATAGTGTGTATACAATACATATAAAATAACTTGAACAACTTGTCTGAACACCAAGTATTCAGGAAAGGACAGTAAGTCACCTCTGTTATCAAAATGCAAACAGAATTTTGTCCAACCAGAACCTTTCTGAAACAGGTGGCGTGCAATAGTATGTTTGAAGGTTATGTGTTTATGTGAAACTTAGCTACAATAACTGGTAAGAATAGAAGTCTATGTAATCTATGTCATCTAAAAGTCCAAGTAATAATGTTGAACTTCATTACTGATACAGTAAGAAAATGTCAAGAAAAGGAGATGTATTCATTTTATGACTTGTGCCGAAATGGAGAAATAATATTGTCTATGTGTTACCATAAAATATGCCTTTATGTGTAGAATGGTAATGAATGAGTTCATACATTCACTTCAACAACTGTCAAGCATATAAACACATAAGGAGATATAAATAAAAGAGAGCACCTCAACGGCACTGGAAAGTGTGTCTCAGACAGAGATGCTGAGAGAAGCTAATCAGAGTCTGAACACAAGCTCTGGGAGCTTAGTACAACACACCCTGTGTCAGCAAGGCTGCATGGAGCATCAAGGGCAGGCTTTTGCTTAGGTAATGTAATTTTGAAGTTAAAGTGTTATTTTAAGGTACTTGCTGATGGTTGTTTTCTCAAAGATGGCATTATAGGGTGAAGAAGGCATCTGAGAACTAAAGTGTCTTCCTTTGTCATTTGGCAAACTGCTTCAGATCTATGCCACGAGCCACCGGGGTCATTACAGACTTTTGATTGACTCCAACAGTCTCTGAATCACAGATGTCATGTAAGAACAGTGAGAAAGAGGGCAATTAGTGCTAGGCACTGGGTGACATGACGTGATAAAAGAGGAGAGAAAATGAGGAGACGTAGACAATGCTCATTTCAAACTGCAGGAGAATTTTAAGGAGGAAAGGCTACATGTAGTCCTCCAACTGGGAGTTCACAAGAGCTACAACTCTGAAAAGCACTATGGGATTAACTGTTCACCCAAAAAGTGGCAATTCGACAGCAAATGAACCCTCAGGAGCCTGCCAAGTACCAGCCTGGTTCTGACTCAGAACAAAAAATACAACCTAGTGAGTCATCAGCGTCACTTCCTTCTGCACAATTCATTTCCTGAAGGGTTTCCATCTACTCTTGCCTTCCTGTAAGATCTAGCGTTGGCATGGCTGAAGATCAATGTATGAAATTTCACGATGACAGAATAGTAAGAGGAAGAATGGTTCTTCTCAGACCATGTATGGCGCATTCTATTTACCTGTATTTTATAGCAGTGGCAGTAGAAAAGGCAAGTCAATTTATAAATTAGGCCTGTTTTCCCAGTGTCATTTTCCAAGTGAATCATCACATTGAGTTGATTGCATTTTCTAATTTTAAAAGTTTAAACATGCAGAAAAATGTACTTTTTCTCTTTATCTTATCATGTACATCATCAGCACACTACCACCCTCTTCCACTAAAAATATTCTCCACCATGCCAACTATGAACATGCCCCAGGCTTATTTCTTAAGAAACATTAAGCATTACTTCATACAGTACATTGAAAATATGTCCAATAACAACACAACATCTAAGAAAAATGCAGAAACCATTATTTGCTGTCAGTCAGGTTAGCAACTAATTTTCGTCTTAGTCTGGAAAAAAAAAAAAGGGGACAGTTTTCGCTTTACTTTTTGATTTCCTGATGCAGATTGCACCCTTTAAACTTCATGTTCCTTTCAGCAGGCTCACAAGTGAGACCAGACTGGTCAAGTCAGTTGATTTTATTGTATGTCATTGTCAACACCTAGATGTCAGATTCTTATGGCAAACAACAGATAATAAAATCAAAGGTTCACCTTGCAATTATTATTCATTAGAGCTGGCGCAGCTCTCACAAAGTCAAGAAATGATGAAGACTATGGAAAATTTCAGTGAGTAGGATTTCCCTTTGGCAAGCTGAAGTCATTACTTACCCTGCAGTAACCACGGCTGTTTCAGATGCATTGTCCATTTGCACTTCACTCTTGGCATGCCTCAATTTCACATACTTATGCTTGGATTATTTTGGCCAGCCGCATCCAGTAAGCCTGCACCTGCACCCTAAAGCTCCTCCAGCCACATCCACTGAGCCTGCACCTGCACCCTAAAGCTCCTCCACCCATTGCACCAAGATTGAAATTTTTTTTGCCGTTACAGACTTCAGGTATTATAAAACTCCACGGCAGTGAGAAGGATAGCTGGTTAGGCAACATCTCAGAGAATCCTCACAGTTACTGCAGCCATTTTATTCTGCCAAAGGGAAACCCTAGTAATGGAAATTTCCATAGCTGACATCCTTTTGACATCCTTATGCTTTCTGCTGCCGTGACTCACAAGCAATGACCTGATGTGTAGGAGGTGAGAGTACATGGAGACTACCTTAAATAATGGCTACAGGACAGGTCTGTGAAAACAAGCTTTAGATTTTAATTTTTTGACCAAAGAATAATGTTGTGTAAATCTATGGCCTGATCCCCAGTCTCCTCCAGATTTCAGAGATAGGCATACTTCTCAAGGAAGCCACAGAGGCTGCCGGCATTCTGGTGGTGGCATGATCTCTAACCTGAATTGGTAGATCTAATCTGGTTAGCTCATAACAAACTTAATGCAATTAGACACCCACTTAAATACCCTCTGGCTAACTGTCTGACTTTCCATC
This sequence comes from Ciconia boyciana, assembly GCF_034638445.1. Taxonomy (NCBI): domain Eukaryota; kingdom Metazoa; phylum Chordata; class Aves; order Ciconiiformes; family Ciconiidae; genus Ciconia; species Ciconia boyciana. Next base: position 175,040,785 of record NC_132934.1, read on the forward strand.
CTATCTGTGAAACTGGCAAACAACACTGGGGAAACTGAAAACTTTGGTCCTATCCTGATTTTAAAAAGAGCTCTGTCTATATCCAGAATATGCCATCTGGCTTCATTGTGTCAGAGTCAGGTTTTGAAAAAAGAATAATCAAATAAGTAATCTGGTAAAAAAGTAAGGATGAGACCGTGGTATGTAAAAGCTGTAACGTGAGACATAAACATGACTCTGTCCTTATGGAATTCAGTGGCCTTACTGTGCCAGCATTTCCCTATTTCATGGGCAAAGGAAAAGATAAAAGCGCACGAGTTTCATAATAGTTTCTTAACAATATCTGTTTTAGAGGTTAGTATTACATTTGTCAGCATGCAACACAGGTTTCTCACCAGCTTCAGTAATCATTTGTTAACCTTATCCAGGTGAACTAACTCTAGTATGTGAGGATATCCAAGGGTATGTGAGACAGGGTTCTCTCTGCGTCATCTCTAGGAATTCCTTAGTATCTCCACCTGAATAAAACAGTCCTGAGATATTTGCTACTTGTCTTGCCAAAATGAGGGTTTCAGGAATTTGAACTTCTTTTGAGGCTAACAAAGGGATGGTTTAGGGGTTCACGGGACACATCTGCCAAAGGCATTCTCTCACAAGAGAGACCTGTGGCCCACTGGGCCAAGTACTGCAGGGTCCCTCATGGCCATGTTGGTGTCGACCTCCTTTGTGTCAAGTGGGAACACCACAGCTCCCTTGGAGCTCTAATGCATACTAATAATTTTTGTATGCATTTTTTCAGTTCAATGTCCAATATGAGTGTTGCATTACAGCCAGTGGAACAGTGCTTTCTCAGGGTGATTATGAGGGTATGTGTTATGTGTCTTGCAATACAGCACATATTCATTTGGGGATGCTTGGGGCATAGTTTTGGAGAACTGTGGAGGACAGAGGGAAACAAATTTGGTGGAGATAAGTCCATATTGACATGAGTCCCTGAAGTGAACTATCCCCAGAACTGGTTATCATCTCAGAGGAAATAAGTTGGTTCCATCCAGAAGAGATACTGAAAATGAATTAATATATTATATGACCAACCTGGGGGAAAAACCTGGGAGGTAACTTGACAGTGCAGGCATACCAACAGGGTCATCATTCTGCAGATGCTCCTTGCCATTCCCTTCTTCACTGGAGTTGCTGCTCACCACAAGAGAGCTCCCCTTCTAAACTTCATGAGCACCTCAGTGTTGATGGCCTAGCTCTGCAATTTTTATTGCAGGTGGTCTTAGTAGGAAAGGGCCAACACTTCTTCATCCTTTTCTGGGGTCTACAAGTATTGCCATTAAAAGCAGGAATTAGTTGAGTGAACTGGGACTGTTTCACTGTCATGTTCAGAAGATGACAGATGTTTTGTTCACAGAGGACATAACCTCAGCAGGCTGAATTAGGTGCTCCTTTCAGCACTAAGAAAAGGCTCATTACTGTAGCTGCATACCACAGGCTGCATACGATAGAAAAGGCAAGCGCAGCTCAGCAAGTACAGTTATATGACCCAGTACTGCAGAGGATGCAAGTGTGAAATTCTGCCTGGGGGTCAAACTCTTCTGTTAACAGTCCTAAGTGATGTGTTATCAGTGCTTCTCTACCAAAAAGCCTGTTCTAGGGGAAGGCTGACACTGCTGCTGCGACTATTTTTGCCTACAGCTCTCCTTCCAAGTATGAGCCGTGAGCTACCTTTTGAGAATTACGTGAAGCCTCTCCCTTCCAGGGGCCAAGGAATGCAATCCACCCTTTCAGTCCCTTGAGGAAAAATGCTTTTTCCAACCACGGTCTGGACATTGTGTGAAGGAGGACTTGGCTGCTTTTCTGGTGCCCTGAAACCTTCTTAATAGAAGGCACACAGGAGTCTGGTCTGAGCCAAAGCTGTCACTGAGACTCCTAAAAAGGACTGGATCTGTGGCAAACTTTGGAGTGGAGCATGGACTACAGCACTTCTAAACTGAAAGGAAATATTTGCAGCAATATTCTTCAGCTTCTATGACCTTTCGGGGAAGGAATGGGAGGTGGAACATTCTTCTGGAACATGCCTCTCCTGAAGGCCAAAAAGTGCTTCTGTGGACCATTGTTTTAGCATCACTGAAGGGTGAGAAAGGCAGTTCTTGAAATCAAAATTCTTTGCTTAGTTATAGAACAATCCTTAGTAATGGAAAAAACATTTCCCTGACCTAACATTACAAAAAACTGCTTTTGCTGTTTTTGAAGCTATGAACAGGATGTTACGCACTAACACTATCTCTAACTAAACAAACACATAACTAAATATTTACTAAAAAAAGTGGTTTCCTGCTGCTCAGAGAAGAAGATTCTGCCAAGGGCTTCTATGTGGCAATCACAGTCATAGACAAGACTCAAGGGAAAGTTGTTCCTGCTCCATCTCTCATAACTTTCAGTGGGGTGTAAGGGCAGTCAGAGTGCAGATGTAGTTTCAAAGGGCAATAATGACAATGGGAGGCCAAGCTCACTCTTTTTGGGGATAGGCCCACCAGAATTAGAACATATATGGATCAGTGGAGATCTTCCCTATTAACACCAAGGTTGTCAGAATGTTTATAAGGTAACATACTCTAATGCCTACTTTTTAAAAAAAGTATATCATGTAGTTCTGTCACTGGAAAAAAAATAATATCCCAGGAATGTAAATGCAGTTAAATATGTAAATTTAACTTTACTGTGGATTGGCTCCTGATGTACCTAATGGCACAGACTTCATATTGGAGTACTAACGCTTCTTTTAAAATAAAATTACATGAAAAATTTTAGGAAAAAGACCTGATGTTCAAGTGATCTAGATTCATAATTTAGTGTTTCTGGTTCTTGGAGCAGAATTTATAAAGTTCTATGTTTCTTACATGATGTGTGCAGTTAAGCACCTAGTAATTGCATATGCAACAGCCACCAATATGACTAACAATACCTCAAACATTTAAAAAAAGCATGGAGACACGACTAACCTAAACAGGTTGGATGTCCCTTTGAAATTCCTCCACAGCCACTGACGCCATAGGCATCTGACTGTACAAGAAAATTGAGCCCTTGCTTTGGATTAAGTCCAGTGTTTAGATTTAGCTGGACAAGACCACAACAGAGAAAACTTGTATAGCCCTCTCTGAATCTGGTTCTCCTATGAAAAAAATAGGACCAAGGCACTTAATTTATCTATTTGGGACTAAAGAATTAGGTATTTTTTCTTTAAATGGATGACTAATAGTAGCAATATGCACAACATTTAGAGCACTCATCATACTTCCAGTTCCTACATCTGTATTTATTATATATTCTTCTTTATGTTCCTTACCCCTTACTGTAACTACAGAACAAAGGATTCTTCCCATTGAAGAACAGTTAGTGAAGAACAGAAGTTATACAGATCTCTATAACTGTGAGTTAGGGAAGCACTATTCCCACAAAATTCACAAAATGGAGGCCATCTAATTAAGCTACTAGTAGAAGGGTCATAGAATCTTTCATACAATGCCTGACTACATACTCCATGTATATAATGCAGAAAGACAAAAGCATGAATGGGTTCAAAGTGGAATTAGACAAATGTGGCAGAAGAGTTCATCAGTGGCTGTTAAGGACAATGATTTGGATACAACTCCAAACTCTTCTGATCGTAAAAATCCAGAAAACTACATTAAGAATAGTTACCCTACTCGTTTATAGAAACTTATGCTAAGCAACTGCTCCTGGGTGGTATCAAAGACAGAGCTATGGGGATATTTGTCTTATTTGGCCTAGCATTTCTTACAGTTTTAGTCCCTTGAGGTCACTGACAAAGGTGGATATGGAAGGAAAGCGTTTATATCATAGTCATACCACTGCATAAACAAATGATTTAGGAAGGTTCCTTGCGTTACACCTTCTCTGCACTCTTTTAACAGCTTCCTGTACCCTACATACCTCCCTGATAACCTACAGGACCTCAAACTATTTAATGCTTCTGACTGGGACTGGTTTTTTTAGCAGTTGTTTCTAGTTGTCTCACTTGGTCACAGCTGGGGAAATTAGTTTGCCTTGTCACTACCTATTCCTGGGCTGCTATCATGTCAGGGTTATGTATATGCTATCACAGTCTCCTTCCCATAGAAGTTGTTGTCTGCTGTCCCCATTTTGGTGGTTTCTACAACCACGTCTACTAGCTGGAGTTTCTGGTTTATATGCTTCTGTTGTTTTCCAGCAAGTTTCCTACCAAGGAACCCACTGCTAAATGAAAGGAGTTACAGTATCAGCTTAGGAGAGGGAAAATCTTCAAAGGGCAGATGTATATCCAAGATATCTCTTAGCAAAACTTTGGCTCTAGGCTCCTTCCATGAGAATAATCAATGGTAGTATTTGACATTTCAGACATAGGCAAATATGAACTATTTCACTCACTGTTCATCTGCTTGCTAATCCTGGGTTCTGGGAGAGATGTGTAAAGTCGAACCTCACATTTTATCTTTGAGTACGACAGGGAACGCCAAGCTCTGAGAGAAATTGTGTGTGGGCTTTTAGGAAGGATTGCTTTTTAATGAACATGTAAAACCTCATCCACTGCCAAATATGCTACAAACACAGAACAGCAAATTAAAATTTCTGAAAGAAAACAGTATGACATTTCTAACAAGTACAATTAAAATGATCCGAAAGTCCTCTGGGAATTTCCTGAGGGAACGTGGAGACACTGCTTCAGTGGAAGAAATGTTGCCCACAGTCAATGATGATAGAAGCAGTTGATTACAGTACTAGACTGGAGGTACAGTTATATTTACTGTTTGGCTAACTACAGACAGTATGCCCTATCTATTCAAATGCTTTCTTGTCTTCATTCCCTGATCTTATATTGATTGAATACAGCTGACAAAAAAAGGTTGTTTGGTAGAAATACTGTGATTAATTATTTTCTCTAGCCTTTGTATTTCTTATACATTTTCTTTTTAATGTCAATTGAACATATATTTTTAAAATGTGTTTCCTTTTCTTATAAAAACTGTTGATAGGAAACACGTTTTTCCTAGCTTTATGTGAAATGCAAAAAAAAAAAGAGAGAAAAGGCTATATTATATATTATACTGAACATATATATAAGCTCTGCAAAGCTTAAAACTTTCATTTATAGTGAATACCACCAGCACCCTAATCCAGTCATATGTTTTAAAGTGAGCTCATGTTTATGGAATTGTAAAGCCTATAATAACCAATGGTAAAATAAATTAAAATATTTAAGTGGATGCATAGGCACAAATGCATCAGAACTGAGCAGGGCTTGCTTTACTTCAGTTATGCAGACTAGGATGGAGCTCAAAAGTTTGTTCTTCAATTTCCCCCGCCCCTTCACAACTACTCACTCATTCAATCATTAGAGGTAGCACATGGAGACGTCACCCAGAGTGAATTTCTCTGATGTCAATAAAAATGGCAGTGTAATGTAAGTAATACCTTATCTGTGTTACTAATTGAGGGCCAAATTGAGACCTGGGAGATAGTGAATGGATTGGGAAATAAGGGACTGTTCGACGACAGCAAGAGCAGCAGAATTTGGACCTTGGAGCAAGATTCCTCAAGTGAAGACCTGGAGGCCAAATGCAGCTCGTGATGCCCAGCCAAAGCTCCTGACAAATGAGCCTGCCTGGGGAGCGGCCTCAAATCCAGACGGGGTGAGTGATAAGAGCCCTGGGATCTTACTTACGCATATGCATGAAGCAGGGAGAAGTAGCTGCAAGTAGTAGCTGCAAGTAGCAGCTGCAAGGGCACAAGCACATCCCACTCCTCCCATTCACGTGTGCTTCTGAGCATACTCCTACTTGGGTTTTGATCTGTCTGCTCTTCTTTGTTATTTTTTTGTCTCCTTTCAAAAAGGAGTATAATTTTCTTTTTTTTTTGTTCCCAACTATTCTGTTCTCAGTGGAATGTTAAAAGCTAATTCCTTGAAGATGTTTCAATAGTCCTTCACCTCATTTTTTTTTTAAAGAAACCAAAATTTGGGCCCTAAAGTACACCAGTGAAGTTAATTCTCCATGCATCCGGTATTTCTGCTTCCTTTTTTCTTAAGCTGGTCCACCCAAAGAAGTGCTTTGGCTTGAATTCTAAAAATATAATAAAATTTTGCAAATAAATAAATGCTTCAAACGTAGTTCCATGTTTGTTGGTTGGTGAATATGTTTTAATGATTGTTATAGAAAGTAGAAACACGGGACTAGAACAGTCGATAGGGTAAGTGTATATGGTACATTTACGTAACATACCTTTTAATAACTAGAATAGGATTATCTGCAATGCCTGTTTACCTATGATAAGTCACAATGGGTACATTTACACAGACAATCTGCTAGTGAACTTATTCACCAGATTCTTGATGGTCACACTGCTTGAATCTTAGCTCACTCCTTGGCCCTGTCCTTAAGATTGTCCCTCCATGCAGTCTCCGGGATGAGTCTGCCATAAAAAGGACTGGCACTAGGCAGCTTTGATGGAAGCCAGCCAGCATCACTTGGCCTCCAGGTGAGGGGATGGTCCCTGCCTTTCTTTTAGACAGCATCATTTCATACACATGCATAGATGCTTACACATGAGATTTACATACTCATATTTTCACCTGGCATTACACGCTTCTGTATTTTAACCTGGTAGTTACGGCATTAGGCTGATAGGAAGACAGATGGGGTGTCAGCATAGCAATCAAATTTTGTGTGCCTTTCCTTGAAGTTGTTCCGTAAGTGTTGAGACATGAGAAGCATAAAGGCTAAAGAAACCTGACCACCTGTCAACCTCTGCTAGGTTAACCTGTGGGGCATTATTTTGACACTTATCATCAATATAGAAGATGCAGTGAAAGAAATGAAGTTATATCTCTTAATATGCCCCTTATATGTCCTTTAGAACTTATAGAGCAGAGGAAATCCTGTCCCTATTGACTTCCCCTGGAGAACGTCTTGGGTGATGGGACTCCTAACTTCAACACCTCAGTTCGGAGCCTAAACTTATGAATGAAGGCCAAAACCGTACTGCTGTCCTTGCAATCAAAGCCTGTCGTGCGTAATATACTATCCAATATTATTCCAGCAACAAGTTTATGTTGCATATACTTGTAAGGCCCACAGCTTTATTATTCTAGCTGTCATCTTTTTAAAAAAATATAGATCTTCTAGTATATTTTTTATGCTACAGTTTCATGATTCATTCCAGCTTGGCTTCGGCACAACATTTTTCCACCCACATAGGAAAGCATGCCAAGCCTCCAAGGTTTTGCAATATTCTTTTGTAGTATTACTTTCATCAGGCAACCAAGTGAATTTTAATATAACTTTTTTTTTGAAGGAAAAGCAACTTTTGCTGCCAACTGCACAACTTTCCGTGTGATAATATGAAGTATCAACATGTATCTTCTTTGAAAAATTCAACTTATATATTCCTAAACATTTGTAGCTTTAAACTGCTCATGGGTATGAACTTAATATCACAGGTATTTTTACTTTTTTTTCCATAGAGATTGTTCGTGTTGATCAGGACTCAAAGTCTGTTCATTTTATTCACATGAGCATTCCCATTTGACTCAGAGTAGGTAAAACCCATCAGCTTTATGAGCACAGTTATGTGCTCTGGTGCAAACACAGTTATGCTGGCATGTAAGATTTAGTGTTATTATAGCTTATTCTAGATCCTGAACAGGCATAACCTGCAGCAGTTTCAGTACTTCCAAAACTGTGATAGCGTGTTTAGACTGACATATTTTACCAGTTTAACAATATAATTAAACCAGACAAACTTTCAGGTCTAAATCTGATGTCAGAGCATAAGAATCTGCCTCATATACCCTTCAAATGATGGGGTTTGGATGATTATTTTGGAGACGGGTGAACACATAGATACATAAGAGATACTGCCTAGTTTCACAATCTTTTTGCATGATGAATCACTTTTGCTCACTCACATAGGTGAATAAGTATTGTGGCACTTCAAGTGAATGCAATCCAAAGCAAAAGTTGCAGAGCAGAACCCATAAAATATGTAATATAGCAGATAAGCTTTCCAGTCATGCTGTGGAATAAGATTGTTTATTATTTCCTGTCATATCGCTGCATGGTAATTTTCAGTTCATGATCCGATGGTTGCTGCCCAGCATCCTTTATAAGCTTTTTAATCCACAGCTACAGGAATATAGCTACCGTGCTTAACCTATGGCTACAGGCTACATAGAAATCTAGTTCCTGGTCATTAGCAAACCAGTTGAGACACATGTTCCTTATATTAGCTAACACACACACACAAAAAAATCTATTTCAGGTTAACTGAAAGGAATTTATTGTATAACTTTCAGTTCAACCACCAAACCCCAAAATCTATTATTTGCACAGTTCTATTTCTAGCACACATAAATATGCCATTCCTGTTCATTAATAGTACCACAGCCTACCTCTGTCCTTTCTTCCCTGTGAATAGGGCTATTCTTCACACTGCCAGCGTTTGTTTACCACTTCCATTGCATTCATTATGAGATAGTGGGTAGAATTCAGCTTGCCTGAATTTAAGCTCTGCAACACAGGTGTCTATATCTGAGCTTGTCCAAGTTCCCATCAGAGTCAAGGGAAAGCTCGGATCCAGTTCATTTTCCTAAACATAGATGTCTTATTGATGTGTTAGATGCTGTGTGTTGTCATCCTGAGGCTGCTCCAGAAGAGCATGGGTCACCCCTAGGTCTCGTGGCTTATCTGCAGGCTTCATGCAGATATCTCATATTCTTGATGGTATCTCAAATGGCACTAGAGGACTGTGCTTAGGCAACCTTCAAACTCTCCATTAACTTTAATAGGAGCTTAACACCTAATTGGGGTGCAGATATCTACACTGCAGACACCATAAATTTGGCTGAGCTGAATCCTGTGCACTCAGACTTGAGGGGAACAGACACTCGTCTGTTTTGGGGCTTGTGGACAGTTCTCTGACTAACCTATCCTGACTTATTTAGGACAATTCTGAATTCAGACATCCTTCTCATTAGATGGTTTTTCCTCTACAGTTATACTTAAAATCCTTACACATAGGCTGAAGAATCCCCTATCATCTGTAGACAGAAAGTGAAAGTAACTTACATCTTTTGTACAGTCATTTACATCAATGTAATCCATTACTATCTATCTGGCATAATAAAACAACCAACAAAATACAAAGTCAAGAGGATCATCTGCACACACAGTGCTAACTCTGCCCCAAGGAAATCAACTAATGCTCAAGAGTCCATAGGAACTTTCTCTAAAAGGAAACATACATTTTTCAGGACCCTTCAATACTCTTACTGCGTTTTTAATTCTGAACACCAGCAAGACCAAAGTAAACCAAGACTAAAAAAAAAAAAAAAAAGGAAATTAGGTGCTATAGAGAAAACACCAATCAGCACCATTTGTAGCCTAATTATATTCAACAGTGCATGGGATAATACTCACCCACAAGTGACCAAAATAAATGGACATTCCTAAAGGCTCTCAGAGCCCTAACAACAAAACATCTTTCTAAGACAGCAGACAAAAATTTAAAGGTCACTGTCCCACCCATACCTTGGACAAATGGAATAGCTGCAAATTGCAATGAGGTGGTTCTGGACCATTTATTGACTCCTCTCAGAGCTCTGCACTGAGCCTCTGAAAATCTGAGGTATCTAAGGCTACATCTGCATTAGCAAATACAGAGCAATGGGAATAGGTGCTGAGGAATGTTGTGTATACTGCACACATTTCGGGTTTGACGTCAGACTAGTTCTAGTTTGGTCCTGTTGACTGAATTTCCATTAGCAATCTGAGTGTGTTAGGTAGTCTTCTGGAGCACATTTTCTAGTTAGCGACATCCAAAAGGAATCCAGCTTGCATGCTTTGAGAGGCTCCATGATGCAAACCAAAGCTTCACTGGCCAGCAGGTCGAAGGAGGTGATTCTGCCCCTCTACTCTGCTCTGGTGAGACCCCACCTGGAGTACTGCGTCCAGCTCTGGAGTCCTCAGCACAGGAAAGACATGGACCTGTCCAAAGGAGGGCCACAAGAATGATCAGAGGCATGGAACACCTCTCCTATGAGGAAAGACTGAGAGTGTTGTGTTGTTCAGCCTGGAGAAGAGAAAGTGCCGGGGAGACCTTATTGCAGCCTTTCAATACTTGAAGGGGGCTTATAAGAAAGATGGGGACAGACTTTTTAATAGGGCCTGTTGCGATAGGACAAGGGGTAATGGTTTTAAACTAAAAGAGGGTAGATTTAGACTAGATATAAGGAAGAAAGTTTTTATGATGCAGGTGGTAAAACACTGGAACAGGTTGCCCAGAGAGGTGGTAGATGTCCCATCCCTGGAAACATTCAAGGTCAGGGGCTCTGAGCAACCTGATGTAGTTGAAGATGTCCCTGCTCATTGCAGGAGGGTTGGTCTAGATGACCTTTAAAGGTCCCTTCCAACCCAAACTATTCTATGATTCTATGATTCTGTACTAGATAGGGGCAGTCAGGAGATTCCCCTCAAAGTAGCACTCCCAATCCAAACTAAAACACTAATAAAGACCTCTCCATAAACAGCTCCTTCTCCTATCTTCTGATTTTGGTAGTATGTTCTGCTTGTGGTTCCTGGGACACCTTTGTACACTACGCATCCATAAATCTCCAGAGGTATTTCTATCCTCTAACAGGAGTATTCACTGGGATAGAAAAAATTAGAGGTCTGAGCAGATGCAGATATCACTGTCTTTATATGATATGACTGTGGTTGCCGGAGTCCATTTCCCCAATTACAGATGTACTCATCAAAGAAGTTACTGTAATTAACATTCTTCATGAGAAGTTCAGCACAGTCTCCAGAAAATGAGTTGTCAGCAATGTAACACATTAACTAAACAAGGTCATGGAAAGATTTTTGCACTACACTTGTTCTATGACTGTACTAATGGCTTCTTGTGCCAGGTTAGATTACCTGCCACCTTTTGCTAGTTCTCTGTATAAAGGAGTGTATATGTATTTTATCAATTTGATAGTCACTGGCCTCTCAGCACACTTCATTCATAGCTTCTTTGCATCTTTACATTTGATGATGTAGTAAATGGAGCACAAAGGGTTAACCAGTTTCCAAAGGGTGCTGCTTAACAATGGTTGGCCTTCTGAATCATAGATTAGCAAATAATCATTTGCTCTGATGATGTAATATTTGTAACTTACAGTAATGTTACTAAAGGGAGGAGTTCTGTGAAAATTGGTTTGAACTGGCCTCTCTGCTTTATGATCCTTCCTGTTCCCCTGCTCATGCACTGACTTAATCTTACTCAGTTGTCCTGGTTTCAGCTGGGATAGAGTTAATTTTCTTCCTAGTAGCTGGTATAGTGCTGTGTTTTGCATTTAGTATGAGAACAATGTGATAACACACTGATGGTTTAGTTGTTGCTAGGCAGTGCTTACACTAAATCAAGGACTTTTCAGCTTCCCATGGTCTACCAGTGAGGAGGTGCACAAGAAGTTAGGAGGGGGCACAGCCAGGACAGCTGACCCCAACTGGCCAAAGGGCTATTCCATACCATATGACGTCATGCTCAGTATAGAAACTGGGGGCAGTTGGCCGGGGAGCAGCGATCGCTGCTTGGGGACTGGCTGGGCGTCTGTCAGTGGGGTGAGCGGTTGCATCAGACTTAGTCCATAGACTAAGGGAATGATATCTGTGTATTGTATAAAAGGATGGGAAGGGGGGTGATGGTTAATGAGGATGTATTGGATAATGTGGGACCTGAGCATGACGTAAATGGTATGGAATAACGGGCAGAGAATGTGCTGGTTTGAGCTGGAATAAAGTTAATTTTCTCCATAGTAGCTAGTATGGGGCTGTATTTTGGATTTGTGCTGAAAACAGTGCTGATAATACAGAGATGTTTTAGTTGCTGCTGAGCAGTGCTTACACAGAGTCAAGGCTTTTTCTGCTTCTCACACCACCCCACCAGCGAGTAGGCTGGGGGTGCACAAGAAGTTGGGAGGGGACACAGCTGGGACAGCTGACCCCAACTGACCAAATGGCTATTCCATACCATATGATATCATGCTCAGTATATAAAGCTGGGGGAAGAAGAAGAAAGTGGGGGGGGGGACGTATGGAGTGATGGAGTTTGTCTTCCCAAGGAACCGTTATGTGTGATGGAGCCCTGCTTTCCTGGAGATGGCTGAACACCTGCCTGCCCATGGGAAGTAGTGAATGAATTCCTTGCTTTGCTTTGCTTGTGTGCGCGGCTTTTGCTTTCCCTATTAAACTGTCTTTATCTCAGCCTGTGAGTTTTCTCACTTTTTCTCTTCTGATTCTCTCCCCAATCCCACTGCGGGGGGGAGTGAGCGAGCGACTGGGTGGGGCTTAGCTGCCGACTGGGGTTAAACCACTTGTCGTGGGATGGGGTGAGAATGGGAAGTGCGAAGTAAGAAAACTCGTGGGTTGAGATAAGAACAGCTTAATCATTGAAATAAAATAATAAAATATAATAATAATAATAATAATAATAATAATAATAATAATAATAATAGCAATGAAAAGGAAAACAAAAAGAGAGAGAGAAACAAAACCCAGGAGAAACAAGTGATGCAACTGCTCACCACCCGCTGACCAACGCCCAGCCAGTCCCCAAGCAGCGATCGCTGCTCCCTGGCCAACTGCCCCCAGTTTCTATACTGAGCATGACGTCATATGGTCTGGAATAGCCCTTTGGCCAGTTGGGGTCAGCTGTCCTGGCTGTGCCCCCTCCCAGATTCTTGTGCACCTCCTCGCTGGTAGAGCACGGGAAGCTGAAAAGTCCTTGCCCAGTGTAAGCACTGCGCAGCAACAACTAAAACATCAGTATGTTATCACATTATTCTCATACTAAATGCAAAACACAGCACTATACCAGCTACTAGGAAGAAAATTAACTCTATCCCAGTTGAAACCAGGACAATCTTACTCAGTAAACACATTTGTTTCCTAATTCTCCTTCAGACCCTAATTTGCAAACAGCTCGGAGGAATCCTGCTTTGAACCCCAAAAGGATCAAGCAAAAAAAAAAAGTGTCTTAGCACTGAAAAGTAAAAGAAAGTCTCTTAGCACTGGAAAATGATTTATTTCCAGTCATTGCATTCTAACTCAGCATAAAATTAATTCCCTGGAGACTTCTGATAAATACATTTGTCTTTCTAAGCTTTCATTTGGCTAAGAATCTGGAGTATATCAAGGGTTTATTTTTAAGGCAGTTCCTGCAAGGCAATACTAAATGTTACTTATTGTTATCAGAGGTAAAAAAAAATAGATTATATTAATATATTTGCTACTGGAAGCATATAATGTTTAAAGCACTTTTAGGCATTCAGGTGAAATTTTTTCTGTAGGTGCTAAAAAATGCTATTTCATCAGCGCTGCAGACTTTCTCAGGAATACCTTGGATACTTACTGATAAATCTTGAAATGGAATTCTGCTTTTTTCCCTATTTCCGTCCCTTTTCTACCACAGACAAGTGAGTAGGAGTAAGGATTATCTCATCACCTTGTACTTATTCACCCCAGCAGTGACCACGGTTGAAAAATTAACAATCGTCATCTGTTGTCACACCACAAAGTATACCATAACATGTAAAATAAATGGTTACTTTCAAGTATCAAATGCCAATACAGGGAGTATTTCTGTTAATAAAGACTAATAAATATTTACTCTCTAATGATACCATAGTGTGTACTGATTGTGTACAATAAAATAAAACATATGTGAAAGACTGGATGCATTCAGGATGGAAAATCATGCTTAGGCCATGGAGTGAACAGGAAGAAGGAAGCCATTATTCTGCATGATGGATTGTGATTGTGGATTTGACAGTCGCAGGATGGAGATTCCTGCCAAATGCCAAGCCACCTCCTCTGCATGCAGCTGTGATGTTTCTTAACTTACAAACCACCTGATTACATAGTCCTGAGCACAGTCCACTGCTGACTCGAATCTATTATCTGTAATAGAACCACAACACCTCCTCTTAACATAGCATTAGAGACTTCTTGCTGCTTCCATAAAGTGGACTTTTACAAGAAATTCAGTGATATCAGTACCAGCCCCTTGCCAACGAGAAGTAGCAGAGCTGCTTTTTTACTGAGAATCACTGTTTATAAATTATTTTCCCAGCTGAACATTGAAGATTATGTGTACTATTCAAAAGAAGGGCAAGTTAACTCAAAAAACAAATGCAGTAAGCATACATATAGGATTATGTGAGAACGTTCCCAAACTGTGAAATAACTCAAATAGATCGGCATGCACTGATGCATAGGTCAATCAAGTCACAGCATGCTTTTGTTTAGTTTAACAGTAGATACTCTGCAAACAATCATAACATTTTTAGTTGCATACTGCATAGTCAAACAATATCATAAATGGATTTTTTTGTATGTGTTCTTCAGCTCATATTCTATTCAAACCAATGTAAGGTTTTTCATTTTTGATTTTTTTTTAAGGTTGAATAAGTTTCTGATGACTTTCTTACTATTGTTAGAAAATGCTTTGGTAAACAGCCATACTTATTATCCATTTAGAATATGTTGACCTAGAACTTTTCTGAAGAGTATTCATCATATCCTTAAACACTTAGCTTACTTTTGCATCTTAAAGCCAAATGATTTGGGTAGTGTCCAGCAGTTTAGTAGTAACGCAGTCCATTGACCCACTACCAACAAAGACCACTGGAATTTCTCATTGCTTTCACTCAGTCTTAAAGATGAGAATTGACAGCTGAATGGGTCTCTTGTTGCTAGGACAGAAAGGCTGGTTAAAACTGTGAACACCGTTTGTGTTCAATATATTTTCAAAATTTGTCTTGGTGCTGAGTCACAACTAAACCAAACATTTTAAAAATTCCCACAGAATAAAAAGTTTTACATTTTTATTTTAAAAATTAACTTGGAGGGGAATTCTGATTTCAATCCAACCCAAAATTTCTCATTGTTGGTAGTATCATTTATGCAACTACAGTTACAGATATTTACTTAATTTTATGGCTCGATTGTGGAAGTCCATAATAAAACACATGCCATAACATATTAGTTGAAACAGGTTTGCAGGATAATGGAAAGATACAGTAAACTGCTGGCTTCTCTAATTAGTATGTTGAATGTTTACGTGCTCCTCTTGTTAAGTACCAAACTGTTTCATCAGAACAAAAACACGAGATACTTTGATCTGGAAAATAAGGTAAGATGTTTCAATGATACACTGCAGCCACAATTCATCCTACCTAATGTTAATCACCTATATGAGGCATGTAAATTAGGGGGTTAGTCACCTCAGACTCCCTCTAATGTCGCAGAAGGAAGATGGGCACTTTCTCAGGGTGGCAGGGAGACTTGGTGGCTCCGCAAGAGCAGAGGGAGCTGTGGTGCCTGGGCTATAACACCAGCTGAAACTGGAGGGACCAAGTGCAGGTTTAGGCACTACTTCATACCTCCTGGTTTTCAAAACAAATCAGTGAAATACTGTAATTGTTCCTACTTTTTCATTCGGTTTGGAGAGGGGTGGGTTTTTTTCGTAGGAAACATAAGAAAAATCTTTCTGATTCCACAAAAGCTTCTATGTCATTAGAAAGGAAAGTACATTTGGTCCAAATCATCCCACCAGCTTCAGCTGTGAGCACTGCAAAAGAGCTATATTGCCAATTCATACAGGAAAAGGTGTGCCTTGATTCTTCAGCAAACTACATTTATGACTTCAGAAATGGCCTTTATCAGGATCTGGAAATAAGCCAAGTTGACTTGACCTTTGGCCTACAGGCAGGTGAAGCAGAAGTGATGATTTTGAGGGACAAAATGGGGAGATTAGAAGGATACCTGAACTGCAAGATTAATTCAGCAAGAGGCACATAAATCCCTTGGGTGGTCTTCTTTGCATTCTCTGAATTATATTGCTTTCTGTTACAGAACTGTGAACTCAGAATGCATTATTGCAAGCCTATGGGAACATCAGTATTATGGGACAATGCAGATACACGTATCTATCATCTTGAGCAAAAATAAAGGGAAATGGAACGAGGTTGGTAGAGTGTAAGGTGTCAAAGGTAAGGACTCCTTTATGACTAAAAACTTTCTAGATTCCTAGAACCAGGGACCATGGGAAGCCCTTTGGGAAGGGAGCTCTGGAGGTCATCTACAGCAACCCCCAGCTCAAAGTAGAACTATCACAAATACTGGATCAGCTCAGCCGGGGCCTTGTCCAGCTGAGTGCTGGAGTCCTCCAGGGATGGAGCTGCCTCAACTGCTCTGGTTTTTGTACTGGAACAAGTCACCTGGAGACATAACAGGTCACCCACAGGGTCACTACCTTCAGACAGCTCTGTCCTTTCACAATCAAAGACTGATGTAGGATGGAGGAAGAAGTTGTTGTCCTTTGTATGCATCGCTGCTCCCATGCAGGAATTTTGAGGACCCTAGAGGTAGAAGCAGTAAGGGGGGGAAGATGAGAGACTGCCTCCATTCCCCTAGTCCCACTCAGTCTGATCTCAGAGCCTCTTTTCCTCCAAAGCATTTGGTTCCTAGTCACCATATTTCCTCAGAGGCCTCCACCAACTCCCAATACATCTGATGTCCTTTTCCTGAGTGGAAATTTCCCCCCCCAGCACAATTCCCAGATCCCACACTTTGCTCTCTTAAGTGTTGACTATGTCCTGACATCTCCTAACCCTCCCTCCCATATGAACTTCCCACATATCCTTTCTCATCCTTCCAGACTAACCCCCAAATTCCCAACAACGCAAAGACCTAGTTTTTCCTGTCCATCCAACTCGACCTCTCACCCTTTGTCCCTCACCTGAACTCCCTTGCTCCAAGCTTTCTGGCTCCTGTCAACCCTTCCTTTCGCCACACAGACATGACTCTCCTGTGCTATTGCCACCTTCTGCTGTCACTGTCACTTCAGAGACAGAGCTTCCACTGGATATCAAAACCCCGGGCACTCTCTGCTTAACCCTTCCTGCTTTCTGGATTTCCCTAGGGTTTCCTCTGCTTTGGCAGGGATCTAAAGACTTCACACTCCACCAAGAATTCGCTTCGGTGTTTGCTTAGTGGGCAAGGAAAAAAAGTACATCCATGAAAAAGAGGAAAGGCAGAAGCCATATATACAGTAGAATATAAACATTGTGAATTATTTGAAATCCTTGTCTACAAAAGAGGTCAAATATAATTGAGGTTAAGTGAGAAATATAGGGCTCTAGAAAGACAAGCAGACCTAGAAACAGCAACATTATATCACTAAATGAAAGAACTGCTGGGCTGTTGGTTAAGGTGGAAAGGAACTCAAACTGGCATTAAGTCTTATCAAGGATAATGAAAGCTAAGTAGTTGCAGCCTGTGTGGCTGGCCATTGGAGTGGAAACCAGAACCTACATATGAGGCTTTATGTACACATCATAGGGAAGGTCAGGTGCCCCAGGACAAGATTCAAATCTACGTTTTCACCATACTTACCATTCAGGCACCTTCAGATACTTTACAGCAACTACAAAGATCAAGACATGTCTTACTTCTCATTCACAGTCCAGAACCTGTAAGTAGGTGCTTATATCTCCTCTTTCCAAAAGCATACTTCTGAAATGCGCTGCTGATGGAAATGTTGTTGTCTATTTAGTACAAGTAAAGCTGTAGAGGGCAAAGTGGGAGACCAGGATTTAATTTCTTCCAGTCTTTCAAGTGTCAGACCTCCTACTTGTCTGAGTTGAATTGAAAGGGTGTTAACCAGAAAGCATATAAACAGGCCTTGAAGGAGGGAGCTCTACCCAAACCTACTCTGTGCAGGCTACAGAATAATGCACCTCTGGAGGTGCCTGTCCAGTGACTTTTGAATTTTCTGCTACACAGTAAAACAGCTTCAAGAGGGAGAGTAGAGATCGTGCATGAAACCCCATCTCTCCTCCTCTAAACAATGTCACCCCTGGGGAGGACATTTTCCTTGGAGAAATGTTGGTTTCAACCCCTTCAGTCAGAGCAAAGTGTTGAATCTGAGTCTGACTTCCTAAGTGAACGGCTTAACCACAGAGTATTGTATGAAAGGTGGGTGGCAGATCCTCCTCCACTGTCTGTTCTAAAAAAGCACCCACAAAGTATTTTCCAAGCAGCCTTCCGGGTGTGCATTAGGTGTTTTTTTGCGAATGTCTGCAGGTTTGAGCCCCCCAGGAGACTTCAGCAGAGGAATGCCTAGCTTCTTAGGTGGGAGATAGCTATCAGGCTGCTTAAACTGTTCTGGGCATGTGCCAAAGCAGAGCTCTGGACACCCAGAAGAGCTGAAGCTCAGACAGGCAGGTGCCTTCAGCAAGATTCAAATAAAGCACCTAAGCACTTATGGTGCAACTGAGGAGAATTTCATCAAAGAAAGAGAAAAGTGATTTTCCCAATAACATTTGCCCCACTAAGGTACTCAAAATTTCCATTACAAAATTTACTTTGATGCTTAAAAGTACACCACTGACACCTTGACTGAACTAAATACGTAGGCTGCCGTTTCCCCGAGTGCATTTGGGATTTACGAAGCAGGTATTCTATTGCTTAAGGCCCCCAAGGATCCCAATCTTCTGGACATGCTTAGATCATG
This sequence comes from Ciconia boyciana, assembly GCF_034638445.1. Taxonomy (NCBI): domain Eukaryota; kingdom Metazoa; phylum Chordata; class Aves; order Ciconiiformes; family Ciconiidae; genus Ciconia; species Ciconia boyciana. Next base: position 175,059,385 of record NC_132934.1, read on the forward strand.
TCTAATGCATATCAACAGCACTGGGTTCAGCATAGGGCAGAGCTGCCACGGTCACTTTAATTCAGAAACAGTGGCATAGGAGAAGAAGCAGCAGTGGTGGTGGCATTCACCTTTTGCATACTAGCCTACAGGAATGACAGCCTACACAGCCATGGGTGACCCCGGTTCATTGAATTCTGGCGTCGGACTGCAAGCATGAGAGCAGATAAATCCTTCCTGGTGAAGCCATGGTGTTGTCTGGCAAGACTTTTTTAATAAGGTAATTACTGCGTTTTTTTCCATGTTATTCCTAATGAAGTGTATTTTGAAGAATTTATGGAAGTTCTTCCTGTCCCAACTGATGTCCTGCATGGACCAGTTTGGTCCACAGTTAGGTTAATTAACCTTTTCTGTTCAATAAGCTTCCCTGCTCTGTAAAAGAATAACTCAATCTAACATGTCATATTCCAAATGTATGGGGACTGCACCACAGCCACCTACCCCCGTCTGTGACTAGGATGAATTTAGCCCACTTCCACTGAAAAGGGCAAGCAGTGACAGCAGCTGTCTGTTGGGACAAGATGATAAAAAAGTGTGAATAACAAGCCTCCCTTTCACATTGATATTATGCAGATTATTCTTATTTGATATCATGCAGATTATTCTTATTTGGTAACACCCGGAGTTACTGAGAAACTTAAACACATGCTTCTTGGTTAAGTAAACTATGAAAGAATATGGGAACCCGAAGGCACCGTAAGAAAAAAAAGCCCAACCTCATTGCCAGATTGGATTCAAAATTCTGCAAAGCTGGTAAACGTAGGCTGGAGAAAACAAAAGACAGCAATGCTATCTATGACACAAGGAGAAAAATAGGAAACTCAGCACAGGGTTTAAAGATTTCTGTGGAGGTGGGTGAGTCACTGTTGCTCACACTTTGAAGTGAGTGAGACAAGCCTGTGCGTCATATATTGTTTCCTCTTAATCTGCAGAGAACAGGCCATCCCAAACCATTGATGGAAGCCAAACACTTGGAGCACAAACGAAACGTGACTGGACATGGGTTCCTCTTAGTCAAGCATCCTGGGAGCCTAGAACCGCAAGTCAGACTCTGTCAGCAGTTGAAATACCTTTGGTTTACAGGTTAACAACCTGATGATAAAAATGAACTGTGGCTGAAACTAAGCCTACGTGGGCCTAATGTAATTAGGAGCCAAGTTTCATACCACTATAGGGCTGATACTACACCCACTGAAGTCAGTGATAATCCTTCCATGAATAACAGAGGCAGGTCCTTTCATCTCTCGATGCCCGTACTTATAAAATGGGGATAACGGTACTTTCTCTGTCCTATGCAGCCTCAAAAACATTTTGTGGCTGTCTCTTTCTAGGCACTCCATGTGGCATTTAACACCTCTGAATTCCTCTCTTGTTTGGAATTTGAAGCTAGAAAAAAACATTAGGACTGGCATGACATTTCCAGCAGATATGATGTTTGTTGCATACAGAGTACCACAGACTTGTGTTGTAGATCTGAAGATGTAAGTCTATGGCTAGCACTAGAAACTGTAAGTGCGTGCTACTGGCAGTTTTTGAAACCCCTGTCTAAAAACTCTGGGGTTTTTATTTCTTCTTCTTTGAACTACTACAGTAGTATAAAGCTGTGAAGGCAGCATATCTAAGATATGCTGCATATCTGCTGAATATCTAAGAATTTTGTAGGAGTCTACAGGTGCAAGGCTGACTCCATCAGTGAAGATAACTGCTAAGTTGAATAAGTTGGATATTTATGTATCTTTTATTCATACAGTGCTGCTTAAATGTGTAGCTCAACATATTAAATTAAGAACTGTCTCTAGGACGTACAGGACATACAGCAAAATAAAGCCTTGCATGATCTATACTGTATTGATCTATATTGACAATTGAGATGGACCCTTCATTGCATCTTTAAGTTACTTATATGAACGTTTGCTTGGTTTGGTTTTTTTCCCTTTATGGAAAGCAACTATATCTTGCAAAGACTGTTATTATTCAGTGTTTTGGAAGAGATACTGTCAGACTCCTTAGTTTACATCCTCTGCAGGTCTTGGGTCTTCTTTTTTCTTTTTTTTTCTTTTCAAGTAAATATATGCTTACTTGAACATGACATGCTGGAAAAGCATTGTATTACCGTTTTTTACCGAAGTCCCACACCATCGAATACCATGCAAACATATGCACTACGTGAAAGGTTATTAATCTTTATTTAGGCTTAAGTAGAGAGAGTCAAGCCCTTTCTAGGCTCTAAGCACCTTATTAATTAATATGGTCAAGTAAAACAGTGTTAACACTTGAGAGGAATCTTTCCTCAGAGTCCTCAAGTGTCCTCAGTTAGACCTCCAGATCCTGTCAAACTGCTGCCGAGTCACAGCATACCTGAAAGGTCACAAATTCAGGAGAAAAGCCAGAGGTAACAGCCCACTAGTCCTTTATAGTTTGCAGAGCCCCTTCCATCTTGAAAACCTGGTGTCTGTCCTAGTGGAACTGCCTGTTTTAAGGCACAAAAATATCTCAAAATGATAGACTCTTTCAAAACTTTTGTAAGCCAAATACTTTGTTGTTGCTCTTGGAAGAAAACAAATCCTTGGGCAACTGAGCATAGAAAATAGGGCTGAACAACCTGTTTAGAAATCCCAACCTGCCTAAACACAGCAAGTTTCAGCTTGACGAAGACTGATTGTGCTCAGGATGGCCTGAAGCCCACATAATGCAGCTAACTTCCGTGTCAGTTAGTTAGGAGCTTCAGTGAGCTGGGGGAGACACCTTCATTTAAAGAGAAGGCTCCACTCAGCTATTGGAATCAGATTTAGTTTTGCTCACAAAATATAAACAAGAAAAGGAAAAAAAAAAAGTATTGAAATAACTTAGGTGGCATTTTTTCAGTATTATCGGCATCATAATCTCTGAGATGCTTGTCAGGGTTTTATGGATGCCAATATCTTCCACTGCTTTCTTCCACAGAAAGCTCTCAGATGTGTAAAATTTCCTTGAACGTCTCATGGTGGAAGTGGAAAAATGTAGAAGAAAGGAGCAAAGGGGACTGATTCACTACAGTGTTTTATTCCAAAACAACACATGGATGTAATACTGCTGGGATCGATTGAGTCATATGAACATAAAATTGGGTCAAAGAGGTAGTGGATTTGGCTCAAAATATCTATTAATGTTTTGAGGAAGGGGACTCTGCCTCCTACTACTTCAAAATAGCGTAAAATGTTTTTTATGTAAAACAGTAGTGGCTGCCAATAATTCACCAGGCTGGTTGAAAACACTTTCACATGACTGCAGGTAACCATATGTTATAAACTAGCTGAGACCTGGGAAAACACTCTAGGCAGTGGTAGGCAGACAGGTAAACTTAGCCTCATGCTTTGCTTTTAGAAGTTCCAGTACGTACTGCCGCAACCAGTTTTTGTTTTGTTTTTTTTCCCAGAGAGCCAGTCTGTAACCACAGACAAATGTTTTTCTCTGTTGAAACTCATCCTTGTGGCACGACAGCCTGGCTAATTCTTGGTTATACTGCGTACGTAATAAGAATGCTGAAACATAAAAGGGATGAAAGACCAAAGTGGGATAAATTTTCCCTCAATTTTATTTTCCAGAAAAGCAGAGCCTGGCATACCCCGGTCTTTTTGTTGGTTCCCAGTGCTCAAACAGTGGAAGCGAACAGCAGCCACTGATGCCAGTTAGGTTTCTAAATTTATTTAAGAAATCTTTCTCTTAGGCTTCTCCTTTATCAATTTTTTCCTACATGTTCTTTCTGTCATACTCTGGATTGAACTCACTCTGTTCAATAGCCCACGATGTACAGACCCTGTCTTCTAGTTTCTAACGTCTAGAATCTGTCATCTAGTTTCTGTTTTGTTCACCTTTTGTGACTAACCTTGTAAATCATCCCTTATCTCACTTGTGTAATTGTGCCAATAAAAATTTCAATAAAATGACGTTAAGAAGCCTTACGTTCATGTCCTATGACTGCATCAAAATACTCTAGTTAGCAGTTTAAGGTGAAAAAAAATGTTGTTCTTTGTTGCTTGCCCTAAAAATTCCTCCTTGACATCTGAAAGTCAAACTGCTCTTTCTCCATACATTTAAACAGCTATAAAAATTCAGCTACGGAAATCTGGGGCCCAGTGCGGCAAAGTACGACGATTTGCTTAATAATGGATGAGACAAGGCTGATCCAGCTCACTTTTCCATGTATGGGCTGTGCAAGGCCAGCCAGAGCTAGGGAAGTAAGAAAATTATTTTCCATAAGCAGCACAGGTGGGCACAACTGAAGGAAAACATATTCATTTCGTGTTTATGCGTATTTGTGCTCCCACTTTCCATTCGATCAGGGATCCTCTGCCCTACATAGGTCCTTACTACATCCCAGAGGGGGCTTGGAGCTGCCATTATGGACTGAGCTGGGTATTGCTGATGGGATCACGCTCACACAGAGCTGTTGTTCAGCTACATGGCCGCACCGAAGGAGCTAATACGCTCTTGTTTAGTCGTACTCCAACTATCTTTACTCATGGTGAGTAATTCTTTTGAAGTCAGTGTGTCTACGCAAGTGAGTAATGGCCTCAGGATCCGGCCCTTCAACAGCCTATGACGTGTTATGTTTCAAATGCTTCTGCACTGTTGTTTTTAATACTGCATTGCAATTTACCTACTGGAATTATCTTCTGAATAGCTTCTTTCCATGGATTCCATTATGTATATTCTTTTATTTATTACATTTTTACTTTGATCTGCATGCCAAGTAAGATAAGCTCAATAAAGATAGAATTTTAATGAACACAAGGAACTATGTGTAGCTGCAACAGCCAGTTTTACTAGTTTTATGGGTGTGTGAATTTATTTTTACTTGTGTAATATCCAGATTGTAAGGTTGCAGTGTGCGAAGCACTTCATATTCATTTGGTTGTTGTAAAGAATGAGATATCTCTATTATTTTCATGACTATCACAAGTATCTAATTTTTTGTTTGATTTTTTTTGTTTGATTATACAGAATTAGAGACTGTTAAGAAAAACAAATACTAAAAAGAATCATGACAAAGATGAATATCCTACGAAGAGGGTACCTAGTAGTCTTTAAGAACAGGGACTGCTAACAGTGAAATGTCTACCACCTGGCTCCAGATAGGTTATAGATGGATGTTTCTAAGGTCAGGATCAAAGCAACTTGAACTTGTCAGAACCCTTTGCCTTGGAGTAGAAAGGGTGGGAGACAAGCAGCAGTTGCTGGGTATCTGTTTCTTCTAGTAGGAAAGAACTGGGACAGGACTGAGGGGAACATATGGAAAACACACAAGGAAGGACTAAGGCTTAGATGGAGACATGCAAGCCTTTTGACATCTTTATTTACTGTTATATATTTTTTTATAAGTAATGCATGGGTTACCTGAATAAGGCATTCAACACAAGCTCTTGGAGAGATCTTTCTGTACATGTATCAAACCCAGTTAGACTGTGATGAGGAGACAGAGGTAGCCTTCCCCAGTCCAAGGTCCAGCCATAGACTTGTTAGGGGGACAGTTTCTATCACAATAGACAGAGGCCAGGAAAAAGACTAGGTTCCAATTGTGAGAGAGGTTTTAAAAAAAAAAAGGGAAAGAGGAGAGGTCTGTGGTAGAAAAGGTCTTGCAAGAGGACCTAAAACACAGCTTGTCCTGCAACAATGGAAGGTGTCTTGACAGATAACAACCACCAGAGCTGTGTAGGTACATGAAAGTAGTCAAAATGTAAGGGTTAGACTTCATTGTCTGTAATGCAACAACATTAATGAAAGTGATCATTGCTTCATAATCTAAGTGGTTGTTACCAAAGAGACAATGTTTTGACTACAGTCAAGCATGCACTTTGTGTTCCTTTTCATTTTTCTGGCAACATTGAATTACCCCACCACTGAAGTCACTTGTGGGTGTTTGGACTGTGGCACAACATGGACAGCATATTGGACCTATTCCACAACACGTCAATTCCGTCAATGAAGTTGATACCATTTGCCTGTCCAAGGCGCACATTGCAATGCAAAGTAGATTTCTGTACAGCTTTGCCATTACTAATGGAATTGTGCACTTGCATAGAGTGTGAACTGCTGAAGGACATAGGGAAGATGTGCTTTCCCCCTTTTGGAGGTACCCTGCACCACTGTTGGTGGAGTACTCTGGATGGACCCGCAGGGCCTGGCTTCAGCCTCGGTTCCTGGGGTGCACTCACGTGTGTGCTGCATGATTCCAAGAACAGACACGAGACAAATTTGCACCTAAACAATCACTTCTCCGGAGCACTAAATTGCTAACATAGATGCACTGGTTGGGCACCAATCTACCCCTCTGAGTGAAACCTGGCATGAACCTTCCAAATTCCAGTGACAAATGCCTGTATTGGAAGATATCTATGCTCTTCTTTAGCAGAGATTTACTACAGTTTAGCAACTGGCAACAAAGAGGAATCAGCATCATGTGTCCACCCAGACCTCAGTGAAACAGCAGTGGGGTATGAAGAATCGCCTCACCATCATAATTATTTGCTGTATATTAAAAGTGTTATGATAAACAAGGTCAGATGCAGCTGTCATCCAGATGAAGAAAGCAAAAGGCAGATTCTCTTCCCTAAATTTACCCTCACCTTAGAGTACTGTCTCAGAAGCATGAGGTATCATAGTTCAAAGATCACTAAATTTTAACAGTTTCAAGAGTTCAACTGACCATTTTCTTGATGACATAACTAAAGTGCTTGTTGAGAAAATGGCAGAAGGACTCCAGCAACGTAGGCAGAGGTTGCAGCAGCTCAAGCAATTAGTGCCACAGAGATAATAATAATGTTCAGTGTCCATGAGACAGGGGAGGTGTGGAAAACACATGGCTCTGCCAGAAGGATCAGGAGAAGGAGGATGGAGTACACAAATGGGAATGAAGTATGAAACACACCATGTTCTTGCCGTTGTGGGGAGAGTATATTATACACACTAGCGAAGCAGCAAGACAGTATGCCTGCCTCTCAATGATGCAGATGTTTGACTGCTCATGGTTTGTCAGTGCTTCATCACAGAAATTGTTTATGCTCCACTCTGAATGCACGTATGAGAGTTTTTGGTCCTTGCCTTAATCTTCTGCTCAAATCCCCCGTGTCCCCTATCAAGCTCATTATCCTTTTTTCAGAGTAGGACTTTTCCTCCACATGTCCTCAGTGCAACATTGGACTTACCTGGACAGCCAGAGGTTGGTTTGTGCTCTGCATTTCTGCTGGAACATCTCTGTCACTGTATGTGGGATTTCCAGGTTTTGACAAATATGGACATACCTGCAAGAGGTCTGTCTATACTGGACATAGCCTTAGAAGAAGACCACTTTTACACCAGCTAAGTACTCCAGTGTAGACAGCTTCTAGCACAGAGTACATACCTCTCTGTATTTTGTTCAGATGTGACCACAGTCTTCTGCCTTGTTTCAGGGAAAGTATTACTTTGATTTGAAAGTAGTGAAAGAATCTCTGTTAATTTTCAAGCGGAAACAATAAAGTACAAATAATTTATTTCCCTTTACTCAGGTTTGTGGTATAGCAAGGTTTGACTTTAAATCATTAGCAGAAATCTGTTGCTGAAATTTTGGGATGAACAACTGGATAAAAATCCACACTACAAAAAAAAGGTCTCTTGCTGACTTAAGAAGTGAGTTAATGTCTTATTGGATTCTGACGTGTCCTTTGGCATAATCTGCACAGTTAAGGCACAACACAGTATGAATACAGGTTGGATCCCAACCTCTGCACTTTCAAGAGCCAGTCCTGCTTCGCTGGCTTCAAAGAAACCTGAAGAATGAAATCAGAATACGGTGCCCCGCAGGCTCGGTAAATACATAGGAAAGCTGTGCAGCATTGCAGGTTCCATCAATGAAAACCAACAGCAAGAAAAAGGTGTTCGCCCATTACCACGAGGAAAATGAATGGTATATACCAGGCAAACACTTTCACCTCCCTCGCCTGAAAGGGAAAATAACCATAGGAGGTGCGTCCTTGGGGTACACACACCTTCCCAGGCGAGAGGGCTGGAATAACGAGCAGGTCTTCTGAGATCCCTTCAGGTGTGTGAAGCTGCATGTGAACTCTTCCCAGGAAAGAGTCAAATTCAGGTTGGCGGAAAGGGAATTTAAGTGGAACCCCTGGTAAAAGCTCGCTGGGCAGAAGAAGCATCGCATGCAGGCCTGCTGATGGCGTGAAGCCGAAAGGCGAGGCAGCGGACATACATAATCTATCAGTTGCTTTGACATCTGTGGGGTGGCTTCACTCACTTGACTTCATGCCTCAGAGATCTGCCGAGCCGTGCCGCCAGACAGCCTGCCTCGCTCATCCCCCAGGGCTGCAACATTTTCTCTGCTGCCACCGTCCCTCCGGGATCAGGCTGCCTTTTGCCGTCAGGCTGGGAATCCATGGCCCATGGGCTGGGCTGGGTCTGGAGCTCTGTTCCAGAGGACCTGCAGCCACCGTGGTGGGAGGAAGGTGGACACAGGCCTCTCACTAGTGCATGGAAGGTGAATGCTAATTCTGTTTCTAGTTATCATAGCAGAAGTCTATTGTGTGTGTTGATGTGCAGCCCACAAAGAATGCACCAAAATCCCAACTAAACGCTAAGTTAAAAAAAAAAAAAAAAATCCCATCCTGTGACTGCAGAACTTCCTCTGTCCATGAATCTGCAGCAAATGATACAACAGAGTCACATCAGGTGCAGCAACATCTGATCCTTCACATGCCATAAAGCAGACGTTTTATCACCTAACTCTCCACACAACAGAGCCTGCATTATTATTACCATGAGCATAACCTTGTACGCTGTCAGTGATTAATTTATGTGTGTCTCTTCTGTTAACAAATGGATTTTGTAGTGAGCGCTAATGACGGGACACAACTACTTTTGCTGAAAGAAATGTGAATTTAAGTCAAAACATTTTTAAAATTACTGTCACATTCACAACTTTTTTCTAAAGCAAAACTGTCTCTTCATTTCCTCTGCCACAAAAATAAATGAAGCATTTTGGTTTTCTTTTAAGTAGAATGCTAAATTCAATTTGAAAGCTGCACAGCACATTTTATTTTCAATCTATCCAAGTTGATTTCTTAAATGACAACAAAATGTTATCAAGATAGCAAGAAAGTCAATTATTCTCACAATCTTGTCTCATTGACTATACCGAGGGCAGCATCCCGAGGTCACTGCTTGTAGGTAACTATATTTTTAAAGGGCAAGTGCTCTGAAACAAAAAAAATTGCAAAGTGATGCAAGTGAAGCAGATGTGATGCAAATGAACCTCCCTAGTGCCGGTGAAAAAATACTTTGAGATGTGGCTTGGAAAATGAAGGAACTGGATAAATAAAAAGTATTCAGAATCATGTATTTTACAACTAAATATCAGTATCTACATTAAATACAAATGTTACAATTGTTCTGAGAGAGAGATTAAAACTTTACCCTCTGTGATTAAATATTTGTGAGGCAACAGATTAAAGAGACATTCGCCATCTAACAAATATCTATAACATTATAGAGAAACCCTTTGAAACGTAATTCTGATTTAGAAAAGGCCTCCTAAAGCTTCAGTGTGAATATTCATGAAAATCATGAAGTACTAAGAAAACACTGACATCAGAATTACAACATTATCTGTCTGTGGAAAAAAATGGTAGGGTGCCATGCTAAAAATATACCACCCAAAAAACTCTCCTAATAATCTATTTAAAAACAGATGTTTGATTTCAGATGCAGTTTTATGGGGTGGGTCAATGAATCAAAGCAATATAAGGCTGGAAATAACCTTAAGAGTTTGCTGAGGAGGGGTAAGTATTCCCAGATCATCCTTACAGGCGTTTTTCTAGCCCATCCTTAAAAGCCTCCAAAAAAGGAAATTTTCAATTCCCTCCAGTGAATCTATCTTTTTATGGTAATCTTCTTACTGTAGTAGACATTCACATTCCCTCCTCAGTCTTCCCGTTTTAGACCAAGCAATTCTCTTTCCATGGCTCTCCTTTTGTATGTCATGTTTTCTAAACCTCTTACCCTGCTTGTTACCTTCACCTGGAGTTTGCCTACATCCTTGTCCAAGTGCAGCGCCCGAAAGTGGGCAGAGTCTTCCAGCTGAGATTTCACTAACGCCTTCTGTCTCTTACAGATGACGTTCTTGATCACATCATGCTGAATTTGTCCTGTTCACCAACGCCTGATATTGCTGACTCCCAGCTGGTTTGTGCTTCACAGTAATCTCCAAATCCTTTCCTGTTGTGCTGCTGTATCTCTCATTATTCTCCATTTTATTTGTGTGTTTGATTTTGCCTTCTGAACTGTAGTTCTCTGCACTTCCCCTTGCTTAGTTTCACGCTGTGGATTTCAGGCCATCCCTCCACTTTGCCCATTTGATTTCTGAAGCTTTCCTACAAGGTGCCTGGAGCATCATCCCATCGGTGCCATCTGCAAATTTACTCTGTGTGTATGCTCTCTAGCCTGTTGTCTAGACCCTTAATGAAAATGCAGATTAAGGCTGGGACCAGGATGAAAGCCTGAAAGGACCCCACTTGGAAGGACTTCACAATTTTGCAGTGAATCTCATGCTTACTCTTTAAGAAAGATGTTTCAGGCTGTACTACTTTCCAATTATTTTCTATAGACTCTGTTTCCTTACCTCGCTCATGACATCAAGAGAGATGGTGTCAAAAAAGTCTCACCAAAATATTTATCTGCTGTTCCCCCAACCTTCATCAGGCTACTTACCCACTCAAAGAAGGAAAAGGGCACATTAAGGCAATACTTTCACATTGAATCATGCAACAGTCCTTACGTTCTAAACAAAATTCTGAACTAAAGCAATTTCTAAAATAAATGCCTGAACCTTCCTATCAGTGATTTAATAAACCTCCCATGTTTAAAAAAGAAAAAATGAAATAAAGACATTCATACTACAGGTATTTATAAGTACTTCTGATCAGACAGCAAATGAATAAAATTTATGCTTCACTTATAAACTGTTTGCTTTGGCATTTGCTGTATAATGTGTCTGTACAAAGAGAAGTCTAGTCATGCAACATAATTATTTTCCCACCCATTCTTGTCACAAAGTTTCCTGAAAGTGCAGTTTCTTTCTTCACTCCCTGTACGTAACCTCAAAATAGTATCTCATGGTCACAAAACTCTTATGTTGTGTAAATATCTTTTAGGGCATTTGATCTTTTCCTTCTTCTTTCGTCCTCTTCCATTAGCAGTTTTTATTGCAGCTGCTTGAATACAAGGTAATGAAAGCTCATGTTTCTGTTTACACTAGGTCCATATTGGTACACAGAACAAGAGAGGAAACAAAAAGTCTGGGCATCGTTATAGAGATTGCCATCAAACAACCACTGTTTTCTAGTTTGTACTTCAATCAGCGTCTGGAATGACACTTCAGGACCTGGCAGTTAATGCATTAAAGGGACTTTCTCAGGGATGGTTTGCAAAATACTATTTTGTCTCTGTGCGCAGTGAAAGGCAGCATGATTTAACCTGGTAAAGAATTTAAATTACATAATAAATTACGCTTGTGTATAATGCATGATCAATGAGTTATTCATGATTGCGTAATGATTTCTGTTCTTCAGACAGGGTATTCAGCTCTGCTCAGCGTTACACAGGGATGGGAGGTGAATCAGACTGTTACCTGCGTACCCTAGGAGTCCTTAGGACTTTTCCAGGAGGTCAATGGAAAATGTCCAACTGTGGGAATGGTGCTGTTACATCACATGAGGGACAAGGATGGTAAGAAAAGCCAGGCGGAGAGTGCATCCTTCTTGTGGCTGTGGGGAGCTGCGTCTTTCTACGGTACTGTACTAGGGCATGTGGCAAGAGAAGAAAATAGCCCGACAACAGCTCTCCCATAAGCCCTCCATGTCTTGCTGAATTCCCTCTGCACAGTGACACAGGAGGTACTAAAGTCCAGTGGCTATATCATCCACGGGTCCTGTCAGGTCTGCAGGCAGCTCTTCTGTCACTCTGTGCGCTAGAGAAGGATTTATCTTCTCCTTCACTTCATCTGATCCATTAAACCAATTCCTGTTTTCCTGTTCAGAGGATGGTCTAGGGGATATATGGAATCTCTGGGATTCAGACCTAAAAATGTATTTTCTATGGTTTTGTTATTATTCTCATTAAACACACTACAGCCAGGCTTATTTGAAAACGAGTCATCTTGTGTCAGTGATCCTTTGAACCAGTGTATTTGCAGCAGAAATATGATAATCTTTTGGTATATTTATTGCAATCAACACTATTAATATCAATGTTTTTAGAAGACAGTATTCCTAATTCTAAAAATAGCGTTTTAATCATCCAAGCCAGTCAGAGCCAGCCCCTCATTTCTGGGCTATCAGTTGCTTACAAAACTAGCTCTCCTTGCTCATCGATTAACCTCCAGCTAACCAACAGCTCTTTCTCAGGGGACAGTCGATCATACGATGGCAGCTTTCACAGGAAGGACAGAGCTAACTGTAAAGTAACCAGACTGAGTGAGAGCAACATCAGTATGAAGTTTAGTACAGGCTGCATGGATATCTCGGCCAGGTAAATATTCGTGTGGTCAGCCCAAGCAGAGCCCTACACTGTTGCAGTTACACTACTAGCTAATTTACAGCTAGTGTGGTAATATTAATGCTGGCTACAGTGATACCCTTGATTGAATTATAGATATACCCTAAAAAGGAAGAGATTTCTCAATAGGCTCATTTTCTAATCATTTTCACTAACAGCCAACAAAGGCTATCGATCCTTATCTGTTCTTCTAACTCAGTGCAGTTTGTAGTGTTCAGTAAAAAAAGCAAACACCCCAGTAGCAACACCTAAATGCCTTTGAATGTCTACACAAGAACTGTATTGGTGTCATTCAAAACATGTGAATCCAGCTGAAAACTGAATACAGTAAAAATACGCAGGAATTTAGAAAACTGGAAAATGTACTTATTTGCAAGGAAAAAGAATCATGCTGAATTGCAGTTTCAGTTGTGTTAAACTTGAAGGATCAAACTGACTATCAGTGCGTTATTGATATGCAAACTGATCAATGACAGAAGTGTGTAGAACAAAAATTTTATTGAGAGAATGCCAGTAATATGCATTAAGAATTTAATGTGGCATGGTTAAGATAGATAGATAGATAGATGATAGATAGATAGATAGATAGATAGATAGAGGGACAGATTTGGAATGAGGAACTGTCTACACCGTACAAAGATAAGTGGTAGGGGAAATGTTCTATTTGTATTCGATTAGTACATAAATATTACAGTTTCCATGGTGTTGATATTTGTCAAACTACTTTCTAAGGAGAAGTTCAAATACTGAATAGTTAAATGACTAAGAATGTCATTTGAATGTTAGTTACTTCAAAAACTTAGTATGTAACAATATCCACCCAAAGCATTTACAAATTCCAAACCACCACAATTATTTTTGAAATTACAAACCCTCCCATGAAATATGTATAAACAGAACTCTCCCTAGTGAGTCCTTGAAAATCTGGCCCTTTGGCCCCAGTCTTTGGTTCCTTGGTTAGTTAATTAATAGGCTTTTCCCAGAAAATAAATTTCATACAAATCCGAACAATGGACAAATTCATGGAAAACGTGAACAGTTCATAGGCAAATCATGAACAGAAGAAACAGTTGGAGTTCTTCAAACAACTTGATAGATCACAAGACCTCTTATTTTGCTTAGTACCAGAAACAGTGAGGTCCTAGTACATCTGAGAAGCAGTGTGGTAATAAACCTGTAGATCGTTAATGTAATTCTAGAGAGGAAATGACAGTCAAGTATTGCAATCATTTACTCTCTCTCTATTCCTGGCATTCCTGTTAAATTTAACCTGTTTTTCCTAATTTCCCATATTACAGAAACTGCAGTTTCTTGAAATACATTACTGTACAAGTGGTCTCCGCAATGGCTATTCTCTAATTACCACATGGAGGACTAAAGAAATCATTCTAGAGGGAGTGAGGAACATGTTTAAGCATCTTTAAAGATCCCATTGCACCACATCTATATTTTTAGACACCTAAGTACTTATGGAAAGCTGGCTCTTTGCAGATGCATAATTTCAAGCCCACTGATAGCTCGTCGCAGTCAGAGGATACCATTCACACACTTGAAGTTACGCATGTTCCTGAGTGCTTTGCAGACTAAGGGTCTACTTTATCTGTCAAATGGAAGTACAAACAGCTGGAAACTCTTTATTAAGCAGCCGGAAGGGAGGGAAATAAAATGAGAATTTAATAAATCATAAAAATGTTCCAATGACTGGTTTTGCATGAAAAATTCAGGCAAACTCCAAACATTTTTGGATGGAGGTCTCAAAGGCTCATCAATGTATTCTGAGTAATAAAAACCCACCCTTGCGCTCACATATTTCATTTACCCACTTGCTGGCTTCATCCTGCACTTTTGAATAAGACAAACTCTCATTAAAACTAATGGCAGTTTTGCCTGAACATGCACCTGCAGGATAGGGCTTCAATTGCTGAAACTCACATTTACTCCCTGAAACTACCAGCAGATCAGCATGTTGATAAGCACTGAATACATTACCGCAGGAGAACATACAAAGCTGCGTTTGAACAGGTGACATTTCCTTTTCAAGGCAGACCTGTTCAAAAGTTTAGCATTAATCATTTCCAAGCAGGCATAACAGAATTATCTACGATATCTGTCAACTTTCTGCTTCTTATAAAGGTAAACTTCTTCAACCTGTAGAAAGCAATGTTAAAAACAATAAAATAGGGCCACTGATTAACTAGGCAGTGCAATTTAACAGCAGCATCAGAGCTTGCTCCATCAACAGTTGCTACCTGTCAGCAATATATATGTGTATATATGTATACATATTTATATACTGCTTGAAGTAAGAGACAATATTTGGTTTGGTTACCTGAGGCTCAGTTCTGCAGAGCACTACGGTCACAACTGACTTTTCACAGATGAGTGAACACACTGAACACACCGGACTGGACTAGCCATCGATATCCATGTATGCTACGAGAGGGTGCAATGGATGCACCTGCATCCTATTTTGAAGGGCCTCCACGGGCTTTGTTTCAAGTGTTTGAACCTCTACAACCCACTGTTTGCAACAAACGAAAGGGAAAAGCACTTGCACGCTTCTAACAGTACCTGTAGCACTCCAGAAGCATCTGCTAGCACCCACAGGGTTGCACATGCGGCTGGGAAAGAGGATTGTCCCTGACCGCCCCAGTTCCTGTTTGCCGGTGGGCTATGTGGTACATAGCTGGATTATGAACTGGGAGGGAGTCCCTTGGACTCTGCAAAGTGGATTTCAGCCACAGCTGGGGCTGCGCTTGCAGATTTTATCATTTGTGCAGCCCAGCTGCGCTTACACTAATGAATGACACTTGCATGGGACCATTCTCCAGCATCAAAACTGGCCAACTCACAGTGTACCATGCCATTAATATTAAACTGTCTTACTCCCCAAAACAGAGTGGGTGGCCACACTCACATGGTCACTTGGGAACAGTCCCTGGCCTCTGCTGAGTCCCTAGTTCTGCCAGGGAATTGTTTTGGGGAGTGCTTGATGGCCCAGGCCAAAAAGCATGTCAGCGACCGCTCTGACAACTTAAGTTCCAGTGCCCCGGCACCATTTAATTTACTAGTGGAGAGGCGGACTCAGTGCATGTGGTCTTGGGAGCAGCCTCAGGGAGCATCTCAGAATTAATGTAGAAATATCACCTGAGGCTACTGATGGGACAAGTAACTCCTTGATCTGAGCAAGATTATCAACATCTCGCCTCTAATTAACACCACTGTCCAAGCTAGCAATACACTGATACAGTAATATTTAGCATTGTTGTAGCTTGCTCCATTTGGATTAATAAGTGTGTATTTAACTAGACAGTATACATTAACTATTATTAACAGCACATTAATTGTTAACTACACATTTCCTAGACACTCTATTGGATAATTGCTTCTCTGTTAATACATTAATCAATACGCCTACAGATGAAACTATTTGAAAAAAACCTCATCTGTATATCAGAAATACATTTATTAAATTACTACTCTGTAAAGATACTGATTAAAGAATTCTGAGCATTTAAATTCCTTTCCTACTGGGATATTTTTACTAATCTGGCTGTGAAAATAGCACTCTACTTGTATGATCACCAAACAGCTACCACATTCCTATAACCTCAGATCTTATCATCATCTCTACAACCTTTGCAGCACCAATTATCAAAGTTTACTCATCAAGAAGCTTCCATTCCACAATAGAAATTAATTTCAGTGCCAGAGTAATACCTAAATAAGGCTTCCTGATAACCCCGAATCTGGGAGTTTTTATTTGGAATTAGACTCTTAGGTTTCTAACTCTATTCTTCTTCAACAGGAGGTTAAGCAAAACTGAGTGTGTATCCAGATGCTACTGCCATAGGCACTAGCTTGAAAGCCCGAGCTAGACCATGGATGGAGAAAGTCTTGTGCTTGTTGGTGCAGTGCTGAACGTGCTGAACTCTCTGCGATGATGAGTAACTTGGGCCAGGACTGGGAGAAGCCTGCAACGTGGGGCTTAACCAGCATGTGAGCACCTACATCCAAGCCTGCTTTCCTGAAACTTCCCAGTACCACCGCAGGCACCTCACTTCCACTAATTCTTGCCTTTTTGACTCAGGAAGTTACACACACACCTAGAGTCGTGCCCCAGGCATATTTCCACCGTGACAGAGCTGAGAAGCTTGGCCCCCGCTCAAGCCTCAGCCTCACTAGGATCCACAACCTGAGGAACTTTTGTCCATTGGTCTTTCCTAAGGCATCCTACACACTATCTGGATCCGCCTGCCTTCATACAACAGGGTGGCTCATACCACTTTTTGCAAAACATAGCCAAAGGAAGAGCTGCCAGCAACCGCTTTGTATACAACAATTTAGCGGCTAGGGCATTCGTGAAGGATGGGTGATATGGAGCCTATGGTAGTTCCCATCTGGAGAGGTTCAGCTACCCATCTTCCAAGTCCCCAGGGAGTGCTACAGTCACCGCTGTGTTGAAGTTGCCAGGCTGCGGAAAAAACAAACACAGGGACCTAGAGAGAAAGAAAGCAAGAAAGGGTATGACTCTGCATCCATCGCCAAGGGGAAGAGTCCTAGGTGTTGGTCCTTGTTCCAAGAGTTGTTTGTGTATTTTATCTAATGATTATTTCATGTAAACAGTCCTTGCATGAGGGACGGGAATCTCTGGGGCTGATCCAAAGCCCATTGAAGTCAATGGAAATCAAAGCCAACTGAAGTCAATAGAAAGTTTTCCACAGATTTCAGTAGGCTTTGGATCACTTCGGGAATACTTCTTGGGTGGTAAAGGCTCCATGCCAATGCACTGAAGGCATGCACCGATTGCATACTAACACACACGTTGTTGTGGCTTATTGCTATATTGGAACCAGCCTTTGAAAACTATCATAATATCCTGAGGCAAACTAGAGAGTCAATTATTCAAAATGTTGGTCTTGAATGTTTAAAGGCCCGGTCATGGGCTCCTTAGGCTAAGTTCCCACTGCCTGCAATGAGAATTCTCTCTGAGGAGGACAGGCAGACTCAAGCTCTGAAACTCACATTTGCAGGGTATTTTGATATCCTTGGCACAGCCACGACTGCAGTTTGATGCAGAGCTAGCCAACCTGACTTGAAACTATGTAATGTGGGTAGCGAACACAATTTAGCTGTATTAGCATAGCACTTCATATGGGTTAATTAGCCCTGCCAAGAGGCAGAGTTCATTAGCCTGAGGAGAAAGCTGCACGAAGATGGACTACTTCCGACTCATTTAGAGGTAGCTTTGCAAAGCAGTGCTTTGTGCCATGTAGACATGCTAACTATCCTATTCCAAACATTACACAACTTCTGATTCTGCAGCAGCTATGGCAGTAATTATGGCAGTAATTGTGCAGTAACTGTGGACCCATCTGCTCTCTCCATGGAAGGGTCTGTCATGCAGTTTGGTATTTCAGTTACCAGAGTGCACGCACTGAGGCTTTACTCTGATCAGGCAAATCAGTACCAGGTTAAAGTTTGACATGCAAAATTTTAGCAAAGAGGCTTTCATTGCTTTCTTCTTCCAGAAAAAAAAAAAAAAATCACAGTCGGTTCTTTAAGTGATTTCAGCAGTCCAAGGCTTAGATTCCTGGAAACAATTTCCAGCGCAAACCAGCACAATCTCATCACCATACCTTGACCATTCCTCATTCCTGCCTGCAGTGACCATTTCTCTAAGGTTTGATGGGTAGCCTGTTCACACCCAAGGATTCCAGTTCAGATTTCTTTTTCTAAAGACACACCTTCCATTAAAACTGTTTTCCTGGCAACTCTGCAAGTCTAATTTGCCCAATGCAATTTTAAGCTTTGTATATTAATTTGCCTGGTGTTCTAGTTAACATACAAGCCACTTCAGTATCTTGACTGCAATAACACCTAAAACTTTACTTCAGGAATAAATTCAGATACAATGAATGATTCTGCCATCCACTTTATGCTCTATTTATACTTTGGTGTCTTCATGAATATTGTGCTGGATCTGTCCATGTCCTTGGCTTAGGATCTCCTCATGGCAAGTGTCATGGTCTCAGTCCTAGAAGACGTGCAATCTGTGAGAGACCTAAATGAGAACTGAAGTTGCTCAACTGATCCCACAGGATTTTACCCAGAACTGGAGATAAGATCTTTGCCCACAGAGCTGAAGAGATAAATTAAACACAAGCAGACAGGTAGACCAGACACCTGCTGTGTTTCTCAAGTGAGTCGCCACATTGTGGGTATTCATA
Organism: Ciconia boyciana; assembly: GCF_034638445.1. NCBI lineage: Eukaryota > Metazoa > Chordata > Aves > Ciconiiformes > Ciconiidae > Ciconia > Ciconia boyciana. The sequence continues at coordinate 175,078,233 of NC_132934.1, forward strand.
TTACCAGCTGGTGAGGTGCAAGAAAAAGGAGGAGCAGGGTTTGATTTGGTGTGATCCATCTTGGTTCTAGGAGCATCTTTATGGCAATCAATTTCATACTAATTGCCTGTCCTAGGCACGTGACACCACACATCTGTACCCAGTAGGCAATGCAAAGTGTATTGCTGTACAGTTGCCCCAGACTGCTTTGAGGTTGCTGGCAGAATCATGGGCTTGTGCAGAATGCAAACTGCTGGAGGACGTAGGGAAGGTGTGCTTTCCCACTTTTGGAGGTACCCTGCACCCCCACTGCCAGTGGGGTACTCTCACATGTGTGCTGCATGACTCCAATTATAGACACAAGGCAGATTTGAACCTCAACAATAACTTCTCCAGAGCACTAAGTAGCTAAAGTAGATAGACCCACAGAGTGCAGCAAGTGCCTCCTCACGAAGACCACCAGAAGCTACCAAGGAGGCAACTGCAAGGAGTCACTAAGACTCTTGCAGGTTCTGGCTGTAAATGTAATTTCATGTCACGGTAACAAAAGAGTCATCCAGTGCTACAGTGAGATCCTAATGTAAAGTCAGTTCTTGACTACTCCTGCTGAAAGTTATGTTTCAAAATCCACTCAGCCAGTTGCGCTTAGAAAAATAACCTCTCAAAACAACAGTGATGTTCAGACTTAGAGAGGTAGTAAAGAATGTAGCTGTCCCCATAATGTAGATGTAGCTCTGTACTCAGGAGGGAACTATGCATTAGTTTTTGTGGAAAATGGGGATATTTAGAACTGTGAAAGCAAACAAGGGCTTCAACTAGCATTTACAGCGCTTGGAATTTTTCTCATTTAAAACTTTACATGAGTCCTCAATGGGCGAACATACTGTGTGCTTGTTGTACATTCATATGCCCAATAGGCTGAATAGCTTCAAAGAAATTTACTCTGCTGCTTGCTAAAAAGCCTTTTTAACATTATACGCCTTCAGAAATGTTATGGTACCTGCTGCCAAGAGTCTGTATTTTTAAAATTCCCTACTTCGGCCTGAGTTCTGAACCCATTAAACTCAGTAAGAGTTTTGACATTGACTTAAAAGAGTGAAAGATCAAACAATTATCTGACAGACTGTAACAAGACTCAGAAATAATTAGGGAGTTTTGAAGCCTATCCATACAGGGGATTTTTCTTTGCTTTAAAATAAGAAATGTATTCACAAATGTATTTTGGAAATATTAGTTTAAATTTAGAAATGGGAAGATTTATCATTAAGGCAGATGTTTGACTCAAGTTTTTGGTCTTGTTTCATATATTTTGCATATTTTCGACATCTCTTCTTATCTAAATAAGACTAGGGGAAGCCAGGATGACAGTTAGGTTGGAACTAATGTAATGTTTTATGTTTTCGTTAGTCAGGGATGACATCCCACAGAAGTACACTTTAATTATCCTTTTCAAATACTTTCTTCTTGCCCCCAAAAAATCATCCTGATTCACAGAAGACATCATGAGAACATCGTTTCACTGAACTGTGGGCTGCAGTAAGACTTTTGGTATCTCTGCAGTTACAGCTTGAGAGCTCTTCAGTGAACCAGCAATTGCAAATTGTTTCCAAAATTGAATTTATCAAATGAAAAATAGGTGGATGCATACAGGGGTCCCAAGTCACTGATTTTTGCTGAGACATATTGTCAAAACACAGTGTTTATTAATAGTGCAACCTGCAGCTGTATACAATAAAGCAACCATTTTTGCTGTTCTCAGGCCATCAGAAAATTTGTGGAAAAGAGCAGCCACAACTGGGCCGAAACCGTTATTCTAGAAAAGGCCAATCTGTTATTAGATTCCACTGCTGATATGCCTCCCATACTCTCATCAGTCTCCCAGAGCTCAGCAGTTGCTGGTCCCAGTTGTGGATATGTCCATGTCACAGCCTCCTGAGCAACCAGATGCCTAGGCACAGTCCTTCCCAGATCACACAGATGTGGGAGACTGGGTGTCTCTGTCCCTCAGGAACAGTATCACCAGGAAGTACGGAAACACGTGTTAGCGAGAGAACCTTGTGTCTGTGCAGGTATACACACATGCGCACTTTACTCTTAAATGAGAGGATGTTAGCATCTCTTTAAAAAAAGCAAGAAACTCCTGGGCACTCCTTGAGCATCTCCTTTATTCCTCAAGTGGGCTAAAACTCTTTAAAGTGTCAGTAGCTCTCCCAATGACACAGAATGCCTGAGCTTTTCTAAAATGTGCTGTTATTCTTGTCAAATCTACACATAAGTCCTATATTTATTGTGTTTAATTTTAGTACCTAGATGAAAGCACAAGCCCCTTTCCTACCACTATGTGCAGCCACGAAACCTAGAATAAATAATAAGATAGTAGGAAAATGTTGGATTGTGTTTCATGGTTTGTAAAAGACAAACTGACATGTCTTATTATTGTAACAGGACAGCGAAATTTATATTTTGTAGAGATTTTCGGGGGCCCACCACCATAGTACCACATTGCTGTATAAGATATCTACTCATAGTGCTTAAAAGTGAAATTAAAACATGGAATTGGTCGAGGTGTCACATTTCACATATTTATTTCTGGAAAAGGTTCAGACACATCTGCATCAAGCACATAGTTATAAAAGACTACACATGTCAGTTTTCCAATGTTTGAAGTCATAGGAAAACTTGGTGTTCAACAGGCCCCCAAAATTTGTGCCCTGTGTATGTACTGCTTAGCAGAATAATTTAAATAAACTGCATTTATCTTTTGATGAATTCACTGATCAGTTTTTTCTTTCAGTTTTGACTGGGAATCATAGTCGGATGGCTAACCTTGATGACACCTCTGCCATGACTGCCCAAAGGCATCTGATAGAAGGACCCAAGCAAACCTGACCCTATGCAAACCTTGAACAGGAAGCAATTTGGAAATCCAGATGACAGAGAAACAACCCAAGTATTCATGGATAAGCCCACAAGAAATGAATTTTTGTCATGACTGAGTTGGCAAAGTAAGAAGAAAACCAGGAAGTCTAAATAAAGTAATAATATCGGAGTTTTTTAATTTGATTCCAGCTGGGTTTCACGTTCATAGAAATTGCTCCAAGTCAGATGAATTCATTACCTGATAACCCTAATTATTTCCCTTCATGTAAGGAAAGGGGACAGTAAGAAGATGCAACTTTGGGTCCCATAGAGAATTCGGACAATGTAGCAGGGAAGCAGAAGATGAGGACTTTGAGAATTCTTTCCCTCCCCAGTAAATCAGTGCTACTGTTTAGGAGTGAGAACTTGAGCTGCGTGCACCGGTGAGTCAGGTGGAGGGAAACAAGGGGATGAGACTCAATCTGCTGTGCAGGCCTTTGGGGAGTGAGAACCATTGCAAGCTGAATGGGTCCCTACTATAAGTAACTAGGTTTTAGTGAAACCAATAAATGGAAAGACTTTCTTCAGGTGCCGTCCACATTCCACAAAACCATCAAATTAATGGTTCAGTTTCAGCTCGTTAAAAAAAAAAAAAAAGCCTCGGGTTTAGCTCAGTTCCCTGCATAGATAGTTGTAGATAATTCCTGGCTTTTTTTTTTTTCAATATTCAGTGTAATCCCAGGCAGTTCATTCAAAACTTTGTATATCCACTCATCTATAACAAATGGAATATACAGAAAGCTATTCAGCTCATAGCAAGGATGATCTGTCTACCATGTAGGAAGAACTACCACATAGCTCTCTGGACCCCACTAACTGTGTTGACTAAAACTCCACTGACCATGCTGGTTGCTCAGACACTTGGTTTCCATGTTGTGCCTGCAGTGACACCTAAGTTTAGGTGTCTACAACCTGGAGCTGAATCCCACCCCTTCAAACTTTCATTTAGGGCTCAGTTCAGTTGCCTGGACTCCAGTCTCCAGGGATTGCCAGGGTGCTGTGAAATATCTCACATGGTCTCCAAAACATCCCAGCACTCCTGTGCCCTATCAGCCAGCCCCATGTGATTGCCCTGGCTGCTCTGAGGTGTCCAAGGGCACCACACATCTAGGGCTCATCGAACGATCCTAGACACCTACGCTCAGGCACCTGACTCAAGCCCTTAGTTTGCATAGGCACAGCCTACATCAACAAGGCCCTCATCTTAGCTGGAGGAGATATCTGAAGGGCGGAGTATCCAGCCAGATTGCATAGTCTCATTTGTTAACTGTATTGTCTCAGCTTTGTGGCCCTTGCTCAGACAATTATTTCAAGACCACTCATTTTTTTCCATCAAAATCCCTCAAAAAATGTCAGTTAAATTGTAGTTTGACTTCTTAAATTGTCTGAGGAGGGGGTCATCTCACTTTTTCAACTAGTGGTGCAGAAGAAGTTTGCCATGCACCTGCCTTTTGCGTCCCCAGCGGTGTGGGTCTGGGCTCCACGGCGTCCCTCCGCAGGCTCCCACGCTTGGGTCTCCGATGGGGAACTCATCAATCTGGGTGGAAACAGTAGGAAGGGGATTTCTCTCTTCTTCTTGCTCCGTGACTTCTTAGATTGAATTGCAACCTTGTGAAGGCAATGGGATGAGAGGGAGGAATGAACAAAAGCAGCAGATGATATCCAACACATGGTTCAGACACTGAAGCATCCTGTCTTAAGTCGCAGGCATTTATTTCCCCTGAGTTGCCAGTGGCCCTTTAAGTAACCCAATCTGTTCCCACTGCTGTTGAGATGGCTACTTTAAAACAAAAGGCTTTGTCTGATATAATCCTTCCAGTTTAAAATAGAGACAAGTTCAACGAGTTCTATAATTTGCTTCTTTAATCCATTTCCTTACAACCAGCATTTATGGGAAAGCTTTAAACTTTTAAACTTGCAACTCACACGTTTTCAAACACCACGGATGCTTGGCTGCTGCACTGCAATAAGAACTGTTACTCTGCAGCCATTGCTGGCACCGCAAACAACCCCTTACTGCAAACCCAAAACCAAATAAAAACATTTTTATTAAGTCACAATAATGCAATATTTCACATTATGCCATTCAAAATCTTACAAGTAGTCAAGGACCTGAAGTTTATTTACTTGAGGGGAAGACATTTTTTAGAATTCTATTACTGGGGACCTGTGTGGCTTTATATGAATACTGATAAGTTTACACAGCATGTTTTCCAAAGGTCTCATTATTTAAAGCCAATAGTTTATATTTATGTGTGTCCTCAGTGGCATATTTGTAATTTCCCACTTAATTACTTACAAGTCTTATGAAGTTTATGAAACAAAAAACAAGTGTAGAGTGACAGACTTGGGTTTAAATCAAACATACATATACACACTCCCACAAATGAGATCTAAGCAATAACTTGGAAAATTCATCTAAAAATCTGTTTTGATCCCTTTGAATGAACACATTTGCACTAACCGCTGTGTTCACACACAATAGACACACCTTTTTTTTTTTTTTCCAGCTATCAGAGTAATAAGCAAGTGGAACAATCTACTAAGGGATCAAGAGGATTCTCCACCTGAGACCCCTAAACAAAAACCGGATGGCTCTTTGAAAAGACACGTCCCAGCTAAACTGCCTGCAATGCTGGAGATTTTTTCATCTCTTTGTTATATTCTGTTTTCTTTAATCAACTCCTGAGGAAGCTACTGTTGCTGTATTCCTATGTTGTGTTCAAATTAAAAGAGATGAGTCAAAATAGATCAAAGTGACTGATAGATAAGTAGTCACAGCATCTCATTTAGCACATCTCTTTTCCTTAAACAAAATCGATTCAGATCTAGTGTGGTAAATAAAGTGAGTTCCACACAGTCTGCTGTTCTGGAAAGGGGTTTTTTTTCAAGATGACGCCATGGTATTTGAAGTCCTGCCTGTTCCTCCTAGACATCAGTGAATCTCATCCTTTCCGTGGTCTTTAAGCAAATTTTCCTCTAGAATGCTCCTTTGTAGTTCCTTCTCTCCTGACTGGTTTTTCCTTTTGAATACTGAAATACACCAAATAGCCAACACCCTTGCTGTGTTTAACAGAGGGATGGCTGCTGGGAGGTTTGACAGAGGGATAGCTGCTTAGACATACAGAAGTTGTGAGCGCTCATTGCTTTGCAGAATCAGGCCAAACTTTGTATGCTACTTTGTGATGAACTGGGCACTCTCCTCTTCAGGAGAAAAGGCTGACATGAATTAACCATGTAAGATCCCAGAGAGTTGTCAAGTGCTGTCTGTCACTCCTTTCGTGATTGAATGAACAAGGTCAGAAGAAGTAACCAACCAAGAGAGCAAACGTGCTGTGGTTTCTTGCCAACACAGGGATTTCCATCAGCAATTTAATTCCAGTTGGAGCATTGGTACTGTGAGGAGAGGATGCGGAAGCAGGGCTTGTTCAGCCTGGAGAAGAGACGGCTGCTGAGTCACCCAACAGCAGACCCTGGTACCTACAGGGAGGCCAGCAAGGAGATGGAGCCAGGTCCTTCACAGTGGTGTGTGGCAGGAAGACAAGAGGTGGTGGCCTTAAGTTGAAAAAATGGGAAGTTCAGAGTGGCTATAAGGAAAAAAAAAATCACTGTGAAGATAACCACCCCTTGGAAGTTTTCAAGTCTCGACCAGATAAAGCCCTAACAACTTGGTCTGAGTTTGTGTCTCACCCTGCCTTGGGCAGGAGGTAGGATGAGAGACCTCCCAAGGTCTCTTCCCGCCTAAGTGATTCTGTGATTCTGTATCTTTTAAGAGCACATGTTTCCAGGTTGTATGAGCATATGAGTACAGTATATAAGCTACAGACATATTTACCTTTGTCTGAAATCACTGCATTGATTATCACAGTGCATAGAGGAAGACCTTGTATTTTTGTACAGGCAACGTGAGGACAGAAGAAAGCTATATTCACATCATCTACTTTTACTATTTTAGACGTGTAGCACAGGTGCAATTTAAAATACCTAAAGTGAGGGGCTTGTGATCTTTATATAATCTTGGCAAAGATAGGTGCCTCCAGAAGGTGATCAGAGCATCTATTTTGGATTCATAAAGCTAGGGTCGATGTCTCCTCAGTCTTCAGATTGTGGATGTCATTGATTTGGATGTATATATGGATATAGATACAGTTCTCTTACTCCTTTCACACAACTAGTAGCTATATATGAACACTGTTATTTTGATCAGCAACTGGTGCTGAGATGTAATATGTTCCTGTTGGCTGTTATATTTTCAGCTGTATCGGAGAGATGTGAGTAATATGTTTATTTTGTATGTCAGTAATTTGTAGTTTGCATTCCACAGTACTTTCTGAACATTATTAGATTTCCTTTTTTATCCTGGATGCTTTGTAGAGTGGCCTATTGAGAATTTAACTTCAGGATGAAGATACTTTTTAAAATAAAAAAAAAAGCTTTACATGCACAGATAGCCTTAGAAAGTAACTGGTATGTGCATACGTTTGTTTAACCCCCTAATGTAAATACATACATTCTGAAATGTATTTTAGTCCTCTAAGAAGCTAAGAGCAGCTCTCAAGATCACATGACAAGCAAAACATTTGTTAATCAGAAAAATTACAGCCTATTCATACTTACTGTTTGATTATTTCCACTCTGACCTCAAAGATCCCATTGTTGATTGAACTAGTTATAGTAACTTCTATTTATTTTTACAACTAGCTATTATGAGTGCAAACTATCCTTATCTCCAAGTGATTGATAGGCACATTAAGAAGCTGTTCAACAGGTTGCTAGGTTTGAAGAAATGCTTAAATCATGATTAGTTATTCCTTATCAGTCAAGAGTGGGAGCTAAGCTCAGATAAATACATGGTGACGAAAATTAAATTTTCAGCATCAAGTGCTCTCTCACTGTTTTCTGTTTGCTATCGTTAAGCAGAGGTGCTACAGCTTCCTTTCAGTTTTATTTAAGGAGTATTTGGGCTTTCTTAGCAAACTCACTTGTCATGTTAGTGTGCTTAGGAGAGCTAAAAATCATGTTCAATGATAACTTTCATCAGGGCCTCTATGTAGCTTTAGTGAATGGAGAACTGTGAGTTACACAAATACATATTCATACTTTCTTCAGTTAAAAATTTGAAACAAATAACTTTCATGGGTGAACATTTTTAAGTGTGGAGATGTTAGACTCATTAAAATTTTTCACATGGGGATTTATAGCTTTATTTGTGCTATTCAGAATAGCATTTTTACCAGCTCAGGCCAGCTGTGCAACCTGAGGACAAAAAACCAGAAAGGAAGCTATAGGAGGTATAGCTCCCTGTGGTTTTACCAATATAATGAAGCCTGCTATATTAATAGTCTGCAGATAACTCACACATTTTGGGTACATTTCTACCTTTATTCTCCAACCCTGGTTACTCTGGGTAACATACAGTGTGATTTGATACAATTTGTGAAGTCAGTATATGGGAAGAAGCACAACTTAAATGACCAGAAAATAAAAAGGAACTCAGCTCATAAGTTCTTGTTTTTGGAAAAGGGAGCTGGAAAATTCAAAGTCAGCTGTCTCAAAGGAGGGCTGTTTTAACATATTTGTCAAAATGCACTCTACTCAGTTTCTGCTCCTTGAACTATATTTGTAAATAAAGTCACAAAGCATGAACAGACAACCATGTTGCAGGAGATTTTCTGCATGCAACGTTTGCCAAAGAAGAATATTTCCTTCTCCAGTTTTAAGCCACAAACCTTTGACACAATTAAAGGGCAGATGAGAGCAGGGACAGAGAACTAAAGTGAAGATATCAATCTAAAAGCTAAAAATGTTTCTGTTTTTTCTATCAACATCCTACAAAGGCTGAAAGGGCTGAGCTTTCACTCCAGTTTACACTCAGAGTACGTGAAAGGGGGAAGGGAAAGATAGTTTTCAGATGGCTCTGAAGCTATGAGATGATCGATCAAGCCCTCAAATGCTTTCTATTTAAAAAAACAAAACAAAACAAAAAACCAAGAGACACAAAACCTGAAGGTAACATGTTTGCATCCAAGGTGATGAGGGCCTTGGGTAGGACTCTGTGAAGCAGCTCAGCAGCGAAACCTTCACGGGACACACGCACACTGGCCATGCCTCTCTGCTTTACCTGCAGGGCTCAGGGCACACAGAGCAGGTAATACAATGAACACCAAGCCTGGCTGAGAAAGGACACAGTAGCAAATTCTTCTGTACTCAGTACCTTGCAGTTACAGCACTTGCTCAAGGTTTGAGAGATTGCTTCCATCCCCTTGTGTGCCCAGGGATGCCCAAGGTATGCAGATGGGCTGTCTGAACGTTCCCTCAGAAATGGTCCCATGTTGAACAGAATAAATAAATATTCATTAAGCCAGGGAGAGAACGATAAACAGAAACCAAAGAAAACATGGTGCTACTGCAAGCCAGGGCTGCCAGGCAGGAGAAAGAGAGGTGAATTCCCCAAAAGGTCCTGCATCAGCAAATCTGTCATAAAAAAGCAGTGACAAACTCGTTAGAGGTTATGATCACCTCCAGTTATCACAGAACCACAGTTTCCAAGGTTCCCAGATTTCCCCATGAAGACATTTAGCAACGGTACGTAGGAACCCTTGCTGTGAGTCAAGCACTGTTCACTAAGTCACCAGAGACATGCTGCACTGCAAAACTAGCATCTACACTGAGGTCAGAGATGTCTCTGTGCGTGGCTGGCCTGTGAGGCTCATGTGATGCCAGCAGTTTGGTAGGCAGCCCCCCATCGCCGACTTTCCAGCCCAAATGGCTGGGTGTCCATATACAGGTGGCTGACTGTTACCCGCAGTCTGCACCCAGGCTGGCACTCACATCTCCAGCTCCTCAGCAAGATGCTTCAACCATTCTGCCATTTAACCAGAAAAAAACAAATTATGTTAACAGACTTCCAGATTATCATCTTCTTAGTGTTGTGTGTTTATCTTATGCTTCTTGTTTACAAATGTCAAGCACATGTGGGATTGCAGGATCAAGGCAACGCTGGATTCTCCCACTGTGACCTCAGTTTGCAATTGCTTCCAGCGGTAGCACAGGGTGAATTAAAGCTCTCTGTCACACGATCTGTGCACTTTCCATCCCTCCATGTGGCAGAAGAAAAATATTCTGACCCCCAGCTCATAAAAACTTTTTCTATGCTGTCAGTCTGCCCACCTTAGAGATGTACTACCTTAAAGGAAGGAAGCTTCATAGGGAAATCACGGATGTAAAATCTGCCTTAAGGAAATAAGTGGGTGGCAGCATGTAATTAATAGAAGAAACCCTCCAGAAAATACTTGCTACAGACAGAACCAGTCTTTGCAGGAGACAGCCGTGACAAAATCCAAACCGTAATCTAATTTTTGTGGTATGCACATCTGAAAATAAATAAACAAAAGCAGTCTTAAGAATACCTCTCCCATTCAAGTCAGACTAGAACCTGATACAGCCATGGAACAAAGAGACTGAATTGCTTGGTTTTGATATGACAGATCTAGCTGAAAGTCCCAGCTCTTCTTGGCCATACTAGCCAAAGGAGTATGAAGGATTTGGGGTTGTTAGGTTTAGGCTGACTTGGATGTGGTATGTGACCTGGGCTGTCTCATAGTGTTTTGTGTCAGTCAGCTGGTAGACTTCAATAGCTCCGTCAACTTTCGTACACATATCAAAGGAGCCAAGGAACCACCAAGAGAATATGAAGTGTAAGAAGCCTGAATGCAAGGAGCTAGGGGAGAGATGCACGAGGAAAAGGGAAAATACAGAACTGGGAACGACAGCAGTTCACAAAGCGAATGAGGCAGCAGTTGACCCTCAGCAAACATCAGCCGTTTGGCAGGTCCCTGAGAAGGGTGTACGTACGGAGCCCCTCTGAGCTCCTGGGTCTGGGTGCACGCTCGAGCCACATCCCGACTCCAGAAAGAGGTAAACACGGGTGCCCCCAGTTCTCGGCTGCTCAGGCAGCCCCAGCGGCACCCCAGCAGAGCTCCATGTGAGTAACCACAGCCCAGGACTGTAACTGCCCAGCAGGCAGAGTTCAAGGGCTGAGGATCGGACACCGGTGACCTTACTGAACGCACAGCTAGTGATCCTGAGGGCTCTGCCCTTGAGCCGTCCCTTAAAGGCCATGACCAGGTGAGATCAACATTTAAAGAACTCTTTTAAATATGTCCTAGAGATATGGGAAGCTGAGTGCTTCTCAGGAGCACCCCGGCGCACAGAGTGATCCTATGCTGAGAGGACACCTTTGTGTCCTAGGTTCATGAAAATACACAGCACCAGACAGTCATGTCTTTGAGTGGAGCCTGAACATGGCTAGTAATAATATAGGCAGTGGTGGTTCTTGGATTAATAGCAGCCGTGGTGCAGCCACAGATCCAGTGGGCAGCTCAGAAATAAGCCTGTCTGGAACAGAGCCTGGTGGTGAGAACACAAGGGCTGCCTTCTCCAGCTTCTTCCAGGAGGACACAGTGTAAGGCCGGTGGCCGAAGACGGCTGGTGCTCGGGTCTCTCCCTGCAACAGCAGAAGATCAGAGCGCAGAACGGTACAAGTCCCACAGAGCACTGCCCTTTTGAAATCTCTGGGCACTGCTTTATCCACCCTGTTCTTTGCCTTCTGTCTTCTTCTCTCACCCATTTAGAGCCCTTGAGAGCACAGATGTAGGCATTTCCTGGCTGAGGTAGGATTGCTTATAATCTAACAAAATGTAACAATATGGCCTGAAATTTTACAGGTGGCTATCTATCTCCTGCCAGGTTTTCTTTTTATTCCCCTGCTATTTCTGAAATTATTTTTGGCCATTTTGGCATGTAAAGCAATTCTTGATCTTTCCTGTTGGACAGCCCTGGATTCCTATGTTTTCTAGCCAGTCCTCAGAAGTCCAGCAATAATGGCCAACATAGTTCTGTGCCTTTCCCTGCCCTTATGAAAATCTACCCAAATTCAGGAAATTGAAATATTTGAAAATTTGAGGTCTGCACCTGCTCAGAGATTTGTCTGAGCAGGTGTTTTAGCCTGCTCAGGCTAAAATCCTGCAGAGTCACTGAACATGCTTACATTTCTCACAAGTTCCTACATGTGACCTGTGCTGCACAAACATGGTCCTAGGCACAGCATGCAAGTCTGGGCAGCTATCTGCTTCTAGATCACCTGTGCAGGTCTCTGGTCTCACTCCATATGTAAAACCAAGTTCTTTGCTCACACTCTGGTCTACACTATGTCCTATGTACTACTATGTACACTATGTACACTATGTCTACATCAGACCTTTAATGACCAGGCTATAGGATCCTTTTCAGACCAGAGGTGGAAGCATGACCCCTGTAGACCCAAGCACTGAGTGTGCCCACAAAGCAACTGAGCTAAAGGAAAGCAGAGTTTCTTTGTGAGTTAGTGGCTGGTAGCAATGGTTAGGAGTGGAAAGGGATCACGTACAAGAACCAAGAGCAAGAAACTTGTCTCTCTGGCATCCTCTGGGAGATCGTTGCTGGAACCAAGGCAGCGGGAAGAGGAATCAGAGAAGTGGTTTGAAGGGTGAGATGATAAAAGTCAGATCAGAGGGTCAGAATGGGATCCACTGGGAGAAGTTTTGTGAGATGGTCCCAAGGCAGGGAACAGAAACCTGGGCTGGCTGGGTGTGGAGTCGGGAAGTGATGCCTGAGTATGGAAAATTGGACTGGGACTAGCTGAGAAACAGTGGCTGCATCTGTAATTACTTGCTCTGCAGCATATCTTAGGGCCTTCATTTCCTGGTCATCTGAATTGTTGGGCCTGTTGGGACACGCTGCAGCTCCCATCCAGCACACATGTCCAGGTTTCCATCCCAGCATGGAGTCGGGGCATGACTAAGAACACATTCAGACATGGGAACTGGGAAGCACTCTTGGGTCCAATGGTGTAAACACAGACAGCAATTCTAGATAAGGAGCTTGAGAAAGAGGAAGACAGCAACTACATGACCATGGTTTGCTAATGGATACGAGCAGTTTGGGGGTGAGGGAAGACTGGGCAGGATATGAAAGACAATGAGATTAAGTGTTGGAGCTGGAGGACTCTTGAAGCAAAACCTTGGGAATGGGAAGCAGGCCTGGGGGGAGCGTGGGGGCAGAGTGGACATGGTGCCGCAGCACAGAAAGACTATGGGCTGGGCATTGGGGCAGACCGCCTGACAAGGCCAAGAGTTTGGAGTTGTGTGACCAGGCTGGGTCATAGCAAGTCCTGGCAGAGGGCTGGGACCAGCTATGCAGGGAATCAGACATCAGGCGAGAGGATGGATGCAACTGGTGCCTACTTCTGACGTTATCCACTGCCTGTTTAATCCTGTTGTTTAATTTTTGCCCAACTTCTGACACACAATTGGACATTATGATGCACCCTGTCCAGTAAAAAGATACTTGACATGTGTGATGACCTGCCTGGTTGTGGTACTTGCAAGTAGAACTTTCTTGCTAAATTAATGTATGCTTTTGCATCCATCTTAATTATGATTATTTGGGCCAGGGAGCCTGTTTTATTGCTAGTCCTAACTTGAAATACTGAATACGGATTCTCTCACTTCTTTGTTACATATCAAAAACACAGGTCAAGTCTTTACAGATTTCTCTGTTTGTCTGAAGGCAGTCCCTTGCACCTTTCTTAGATTGCTTTCCTGCTGCTCACACTATACTTTATAACACTTATCTTTATTATAACACTTTAAGGTTCATTCTCCTGACCACTTAAACCAAAATTCTACTAGTCGTAAGAGCTTCTTTTAACACTGATAATAGAAACTGGAAATAGACTTTTCCAGAAACATTATGTTGAAAGCCTCAGCTCCTATTTGTGGGATCACATCCTTACCTATGGCAGTCACACTGCACATTTTGTCTCAGACAGGATTTTCAATAAAATTGCAATGTAAACAACCTACCTCTGGACTTTATTCCACTGCATTTTTTCCCAGGTGCTCTAGAAAGCCTATCTATCTGCTTCACAAGTCTCACTCAGGCTAGCATCCAGTTTGCAATTCTTACATTCGTAATTGAAAAAAAAAATAAAATTGTTTCCCAGCAAGATGCTTGCCAGGCCCCTTTTAGCAGTGGCAATAAGTAGTTTATGATCAGTTTCAACTAGCAAAGATTCCAATAAAATGTTTTTACACCTCATGGCCTGAGACCAAGTCTTCCTTCTCTATTTGAGTGCTGTGACATTTCATTTCTATAAGTACCCATGACACCTGATCCACTGTATTGCTACTTGGCTGGTCTCCAACCAGCCAGGCCAGTTTTGCTGTGGCTTGTTAGCTGCTGGTGGAACAATTTAATCCTGGGTTTTCCTTATGTGAGGGTATTGGGATACCAGTGTGGTAGGAGAGAGCAGAGGGAATGCAATGGGCCTGATGTGGCCAGGAAGAAGAGGCTGAGTCTCTCTCTTGCTGTCTTGGAAGAGGAAATGACTTTCCTGGTAGCAGGGTGGTGAGATGACCTCAGTTAGGGTGGGCATCCCACCATGCCACCAGCCAGACTGTGCCTAGGGCTGCTGTGACCACAGCTCCAAATGGGAGGAGAAAGGAAGGAGGAAAGGCAGGCCATGAATGATCGGGATAATCTGGTGCTAAGACTGGGAGATAACTGGGGAGGGTGAGGGAAAGAGTGTGATTCAGAGCAAGGGAGATGAGGTGATGAGTTTTTAGGTCCCTGCGGAGATGAAGACAGATCCATCAAGACTAGACAGAGACATCTTGGTTGAAGGCCCAGGAGACCTGCAGTTCTTGGTCACTTCACCACTGAAGGGTGGATGGCTCTGAGACAGTCTAGATTTCAGCTAGTGTTGTGGTTTAACCCCAGTTGGCAACTAAGCCCCACACAGCCACTCGCTCACTCTCCCCCAGTGGGATGGGGGAGAGAATCAGAACAGTAAAAGTGAGAAAACTCGTGGGTTGAGATAAAGACAGTTTAAAAGGTAAAGCAAAAGCCAGGCACACAAGCAAAGCAAAACAAGGAATTCATTCACTACTTCCCATGGGCAGGCAGGTGTTCAGCCATCTCCAGGAAAGCAGGGCTCCATCACGCATAACGGTTACTTGGGAAGACAAACGCCATCACTCCGAACATCCCCCTCTTCCTTCTTCTTCCCCAGCTTTATATACTGAGCATGACGTCATATGGTATGGGATATCCCTTTGGTCAGTTGGGGTCAGCTGTCCCAGCTGTGCCCCCTCCCAACTTCTTGTGCACCCCCAGCCTACTCGCTGGTGGGGTGGTGTGAGAAGCAGAAAAGGCCTTGACTCTGTGTAAGCACTACTTAGCAACAAGGAAAACACCTCTATATTATCAACACTGTTCCCAGCACAAATCCAAAACATAGCCCCATACTAGCTACTAAAATGCCCATAAATGTCCACAAATGTCCATTGAGTTCATTTAGTCCATGACTTTGGGCTCCATCTGTTATGGTGGTCACTCAGGACAAGAGAGGTGGTGTGTTGCGTGCAGTTACTGGGCACCAAAGCCAGCTCAGGTTGGGTCGCTGCTGCACTTGCACTGCTTCTTGTAAGGCTTGTCCTCCATTGGTTCAGGTGGTTCCTGCTATAGGCATTCCTACAACATGCAAATCAAACCATGGGTTACAAGAATTTAAAGGTATTTCCATTACAATCTCCACCCCTGGTCCCTTTGGACCAGACCATAGAGCTTAACATTGCAATGAACTCCTCCCCTTGCTCCTAGCCTGGCTAGCAACAAGGGGTTCCTGCTATAGTAACTCCCATAACATGCAACTTAAATCCTGGCTTACAACAATTTAAAGGTATTTCCATTACAATCTCCACCCCTGGTCCCTTTGGACCAGACCATCAGGTTTAACGTTGCAATGAACTCCTCCCCTTGTCCCTGCTCTGGCTTGGACTTACCCACAGACTACAGTCCCTTAGGGGTGTACCTGCTCCAAGTGGAGCCTTATCTGTGAGCCACAGTCTCTCCAGGAGTATACCTGCTGTAGCATAGACTTATCCACAGCTGCAGTCGCTTTGAGGTGCACCTGTTCCAGCGTGGCCTTCTCCATGGGCCACAATGTCTTTAGAGATGTACCTGCTCCAGCATGGCCTTACCCATAGCCACAGTCCCTTCAGAAGTAAACTTGCTCCAACATGGCTGCAGTCCCTCCAGGGGCGTACCTGCTCTGTCCTGGGCTTATCCATGGCCACACGCTTTGAGGTGCTCCAGCATGACCTCATGCACAGCCACTGATGCTTCAAGGTGTACCTGCTGCAGCATGGACTTATCCACAGCCACAGATGCTTCGAGGTGCACCTTCTCCAGTGTGGACATATCCTTGGGCCACAATCCCTTCAGAGGTATACCTGCTGCAGCACAGACATAACCACGGCCACAGACGTTTTGAGATGTACCTGCTCTGGCATGGGCTTATCCACGGGCACAGGTGCTTCGGGGTGTCCTGCTCCCTCATGGACTCACCCACAGGGCACAGTCCCTTCGACTCGAGTTCACACCAGAGTTCCAGCCTGTCTGGTACAGCAGCACAGAAACAGCAGCGATGCCCTGGCCATCTGCCAGCCCAGGCACATGGCCATTGCTGTTATCAGAATGTTCCCAGGCACAGCAGAGTCAGATGATCAGCGGTACAGCAGCACAGCAAGCAGCAACAGCAAAAAGCAGCCACTAACGAGCACTGGACTCTCATATACAGTAAGGCAAGCAAGCCCCATGGCAAGCACAGAAGCCTGCCAATCAACAGCTAAACAGCAATAACAGCTATAAATTAGATCTAGCACATTCCAATCAAATCTGTCGTTATCTCAAACCCTTCGAGTCCCATGTTTGGCGCCAAAAAGGACTGTTGTGGTTTAACCACAGCCGGCAACTAAGCCCCACACAGCCACTCGCTCACTCTCCCCAGTGGGATGGGGGAGAGAATCAGAAGGGTAGAAGTGAGAAAACTCATGGGTTGAGATAAAGACAGTTTAATAGGGAAAGCAAAAGCCATGCACACAAGCAAAGCAAAATAAGGAATGCATTCACTCCTTCCCATGGGCAGGCAGGTGTTCAGCCATCTCCAGGAAAGCAGGGCTCCATCACGCGTAATGGTTACTTGGGAAGACAAACGCCATCACTCCGAACGTCCCCCCCTTCCCTCTTCTTCCCCAGCTTTATATACTGAGCATGACGTCATACGGTATGGAATATCCCTTTGGTCAGTTGGGGTCAGCTGTCCCAGCTGTGCCCCCTCCCAACTTCTTGCGCACCCCCAGCCTACTCGCTGGTGGGGTGGGGTGAGAAGCAGAAAAGGCCTTGACTCTGTGTAAGCACTACTTAGCAACAAGGAAAACATCTCTGTGTTATCAACACTGTTTTCAGCACAAATCCAAAACATAGCCCCATACTAGCTACTATGGAGAAAATTAACTCTACCCCAGCCAAAACCAGCACAGATAGGGAAACAGGCTTGTACCTGTAGATTGCTAATTTGTTTTTTGGTTTGGGTTGTTTTTGTTTTTTGGGTTTTGGTTTTTTTTTCTTATTTCAAAGATAGCAACTTTATCTGCAAGTTTAACCACACTGTTGGAAGAGGTCTGAGCCAGTCCTGTCACAGAGATGTCTGCAGACAACTTAATTTTGCATTTAAAATCATCACATCTAGCTTTTGGATGTCTACTTTACTTCTATACACTGTAACAGTCATTGGCTTCTGAATTAGTTAGCTGACACAAATCCAGTTTTCCCTTCACACAGTCTTCCTTTCCAAGGAGTCCTTGTACCCTTTCTTGTCTACCTGGGGAAGACTACTAGGGATGCCATGCTGGTGGCAACCTCAACAGTGGAATAATGTAAAATGTCTTGTAGACCTGAGTCCTTGAGAAATTAGTCCCCTCACTTTTATGCCTTTTATGCAAAAGTTGGCTACCACCATCATTATTCCTAATAAGCGAAAGGACCACTGATTTTGGGCTGATTGTAGAGGTACCTTTAGAAGTAGGGCAGTAAAAGGAAGCTGCCCCTGTTGACCATTGTGCATGATTAGGCACCTAAGGTACCTTGAAATCCCAATTTTAAGTCTTAATCTGGCTCTAGGAAATTATTTACAGATAATTACAAGGGTTAGTATTTGCCTCAGAATCCAGACCTGCAGGTTCTGCTCTCAACTGGGCCACAGCCATACCATGTCTTTCAGTCAAGGTACCTCTTAATGCTTTTATTTCCTCAGCTAGGATATTGCAGAAGTTACTTCACTAACTTTGGAACGTGCAGATTAACAGTTTTACAGAGGATCCCACTTGAGGACCGTTAAAATGCTGTTGCTGTGTTCTCTTAAAACAATAGGCATCTCAGTCTAATGCAAATATTAGTAAAATGATGCTGATCATTT
This sequence comes from Ciconia boyciana, assembly GCF_034638445.1. Classification (NCBI taxonomy): domain Eukaryota; kingdom Metazoa; phylum Chordata; class Aves; order Ciconiiformes; family Ciconiidae; genus Ciconia; species Ciconia boyciana. The sequence goes on from NC_132934.1 coordinate 175,096,489, forward strand.
ACAAGTACAGCTGCAGGCGAGCATATTCACACAGATGCCTGCTAAGATGCGGTGCAAGCAGCCTGGGATGCCAAAGGTCTGTGTGGCAATTGCTCATTTAAAAGGGCCGTTACAAGCACTCCTTGGGGGCAGGCAGACAGGCAGAAGAATAGCAGAAAACACTAGAAGGGAAGGCGGGAAGCCACAGGCAGACCTGTCTTTCGGGGAAGAATTTCAGAGGAGGGAAAGGAGAAGGTTAAAAATGAGAGGGCACCAAGGCAGTAGAAGGGGTGACCGATTTGGCAGCCCCATCAAGAACAAAGCGGAGGGGCTGCCTGTGCCCTGAGATGACGAGGTGTTGAACCGCTCTGGCTCAAGCAGAGACAACCAGCAGATTTAGGAAGAAGGAGAAAGGTTGGGAAAAAACATGGATATTGCTGGGAAAAGATGGCTTTATTGCAGTGTCTTTCTCTACCATTTTGACTACTGAGTCTGCCCCTCCTTTGGGGTTTTCTTATTTCAAGGTTTGCCAGCAAATGGGCAATGGCACTGCTTGATGGGGCTCCTAAAGGACTACAATCCTCAGCATCCTCTGAGGGATGTGTCCTGTCAAAGTCAGCCTGGTTGGGTGCTAGTCAATGGAAAGGTACCACTATGGCCACCCTCAGGTATTAGAAATATGCTCTCATTCCTAAAGGAGCCAGGCTGGGTTTTTTCAGTTCTCACCTGTCCAATGTTTTATGGATTCCCAAGGTCAGGAGCAATAAAATATTAACATCTAATCTGTCATACCACCAATGAAAACTATAATCTGGCCCACGACCTCACGTGAGTACCAGGTTGTTAACTAAAGAAAGGAATCAAATCTTCCTATAATAAATACTCCAGACTGTGACAGGTAAAATTCAGGTCATACGTCTCCTTTGAAGTTTTAATGGCCACTCCAATTTTATGATAAAGCCACTCACCTTATGTTTGTAGTAATTTTGCAAAGCCTGAAGCGGCTCTAGTCATCTTTGGTGCACAGTTCCCAAGGACAAAGCTCTCATAAAACTACAAGCTTCAAAGGGATTAGACCTCTTCTTTTCTCTCCTTCTCTCTCTCTTTTTTTTTTTTTTAAAAGGAACATTTCTGAACATTTCCTCCCCTGTTTTCTACATAGCTCTCTGAGGAGCCTCCCAGTTGAGCCCCCCCACTAGACTTCTTCCTCAAGCTCTGTCACTCACTAAAATAAAATAAAATAAAATAAAATGAAAGAAAAGAAAAGAAAAGAAAATGCCTTTTGCCTTTTCTTAATAATAAGGCAATTTTCTGGGTCATTTCTGCTTTTTGTCTTTATTCTATTGTCAATGCGGAGTAATTCAAAGCAAATCAATAGAGCCTGTGTATTTGCATATTTCTCAGGCTCTAAGAAGGACCACATGCAGCAGAACTGCTCCCCTGAATGCCATTTTTTTTATTTGTTTGTTTCCCTCCTTTTAAAGTCAGGGGGAAACCGAGCTGAATCTGTCAAAGCTTGAACTCCAAAGCTTACGTCCATCTTGGTAAATGAAACAGTGCCGGGGAACATTCCCAGGCACTGGAAGGCAATTGTCTGTGCTGTTTAATTGTTAGCACAGTGCCTGGCACAGCGGAGCTGGGCCAACTTTCCCAAACAATTCCCAAGCGCGGGCCAACAGCTGGCATGGGCCAGGGCCACGCTCAACAGGCGGTTTGTGTGCAGGGCACGGAGGGGAGGAGAGGCCAGTAGTATGGATGCGGCCATTTCCACCTCCGTCAGCCTCAGCGGCAGGGAATGGTCCCGACCACGCTTAAGTTACTAGTGCAGACACAGCCGTGGTTCCTCAAACTGAATGCTTGTACGACCACACCGTTGTGAGGGGAAAGCTGCTTATCCAACTTCCTGGCATAATATATTTGCTTGTAGACTGATTTTATGCATTGCCTTGGCTGTAAGATTGGTTTGTTTCCATTCGTTGCTTAAGGGTGTTTTTTTCAGATGTTTATGCTTAAATGCCAAGGATGAGACACTTTGGGGGAAAAAAAATTGTCCATTTTGCTAATTCCCCAGTGGCACGAAGAAGTAAAAGTCTGAGAGGGAGCAGGTGGGAACTTTCTGCACTTACTCTGAGCGCCGGAAAATGATTCAAATCAGGTGTCTGTCCAGGCGTGGGCCAAACCATCCCAAACCACAGTTGTGCAAATAGTGTACAGTTCAGTCTTACTCAGTTTTATCGGCAAATGTGCCAGCCCCAGATGTTTCTCCAGCATGGTAAGGTGCACTGACCCATGCAGCTTATGGCAGTGGTGGCTGGTGGTATTTGCATGAAAACAATACTTGCTTGGAAAGAAGTTGAAGCCTGGTCAGATGGTCATCCTCCTTTCAGCCACCAGACCTCAGCTAACACCCTGTTCCCCACTGCAGGGACAAAGTGAGTAACACTGAGAAGAAACAGCGGGAGGTGCCTCTAAGGGACCATCACAAAACAGCAGTGCCAGCCACAAGCAAATGAAGGAACATCTACCAGCCACTATATGCAAGCTAAATAATGTAAATACACAAAATAATCTCACAAAGACGATAAAAGAGGAATATGTGGGTCCCCTGAGCCTAATTTTTCTGCAGATGGTACATGTCAGAAATAGCCGGTATTCAGAACTGTCTTTTCAGGGTATGCTTCTTTAAGGTTACTGAAAAGTTCCTTTATTCAAGAAATTAGCTTAAATGTCCTAAGGCACAGTATGTACTCTGAAAATACTCACATTTCATTTGATTGCTGTTGCTAATGTTTCAGAAATGAAGTAAGTTTTCCCCTGGGGACATTTAGCCTGGCTTACCCATTTGTCTGAGCTTCTTCAAAGGGAGAATGATTCTTAGTTCTAGCCTGATAACAGCACAGGAGAAAAACCAAATGCAGTGTTAGGAAAACAGCGATTTATTAATTTTTGGGGTGGAGGGGAAGCCACAGGTAAATTTAGTAATAGAAAAAAATATTTGTATAAGAAAACTGATGCTATTTCATGATTTAGCTGGGAACACTGAGAACAAAAATACAAGCCAAACCAGTTTCAACTTCAAGCGTATCTGAACACTTTACTATTGCTTTTTCTTACCAGCACTTTGTGAATCTGAATGTTCATTTAAGGGATTCATCAGAGATGGGCTGAGGGGAAAGGTTTGGACCATGTAAGGTTCTTACTGATAATAAGCTACAGAGCAAACGGTGTCAATTTCGCAAGAATTCTGCCATCTTCCGCAGTAGAAATCTCACAAATTTTGCTTTTGGAACATCACTGTATTTGAACAAAACTGGAAAATAAACCTCTTCTTAAGGATCAAATCTGGACCTGGCCCCAGGAGAGACTGCAGATTGAAAGACTGGAATCCAGAAATGTGTTGTGAAAACTCCCTGAAAGCAATACACTCAGACTTTAAGTCTTCTTTTGCATCATACTTAAATACAGCAGTTTTTCAAATTAAATCCTATTTCACTATATCATTTCAGTTGGCCATGGAGGTTCCTGGTCCAGCCTGAAGCATACAAGGTGCCCAGAGGCACCTACAAGATGGTGGCGGTGCTCACCTGGTGCCAGCTCTGCACCATCGCTACCAAGGGAGAAGGTTGCTCCTACAGACCCAGACCTCAAGTGCGGCTCTGGTGCCAACGCAGCCTGCAGGAACAGATTTCTCAAGCCTTCCCCAGTGATGTGAGTTACTGAAGCTGCACGCTGCTGCTTCTCACTGAAGAAAAACATCCCCCTAAAAGTGATTTAGCACCTAAGATGGGGTGTAATGCAGGCACGTAATCCAGAAAACCTTCGTTCTGCTAATGTTTAACCCTAAAGGTTAAACTCTTGCGTGCCGATAAATTTATGAGTTTAAAATTCCTTATGGACTTAGAGCTGTGCTTGTGCAGATATGCAGCAGAGCCTCAGGCTTCATGATGTTAGGGACTCAGGTCATGCTCATCCCTGGTCGGGATCCAGAAATGAGGTATTGCTCTGCCTAAATCCTCTGGGGGCTCTTAATGTCAAAGGCACTCTTCTGGTTCACTTTCTGCATGTGTACAGGACGAGGCTTTTCACAAGCTGCTGCTGCTTTTCTTTGCAAAGCCACTGCCTCGAAGGAATTTGGTGATGGTGTCCCTCTTTGATAGACTAACCTATGAAGCAGGACAATCCTCCAGTGGCTGGGAGATGTGCTACCTGCTCGTCCTGGGCCTGAGAAAGCCAAAAGCCAATGTCTTTGACTTCCCAGGAGACCCACCAGGCCATGGGCTATTCAGAGGCACAGAGAGGGCTCAGCCTGGTTGCTTTCGTCCTCCTGGAGGGCAGGCCAGCGAGCAGCAGAGAGTGCTGGATTCGTGGGACTGGAAAAAGAGGCTAATGAGTCCGCAACCTCACAGCGCGGGTACTGACCTGGGAGACTGGGACTCTGGTCCCTCTGAGGGTGCCTACGTCCTTTTTTTGGTCTAGTGATCCACCCCAATGGGTTGGAAATAACGACAAACCACAATAACAATAGCCAGCTAAACAAAACAAGTATAAACAGAAACAACAACTGAGGATGGGAAGACAAATGGCCTTTGGGGATATTATTTAGAAGAGATTTCAGACTTTGATTTCCCAGGCAGAGAAAATGGCAAATCAGCTAATGTGACTCCTTGGTTCTTGAGAAAGAGGCAAACCACATTTTCCTAAACCTTCTTGTAGCCGAAGCTGTTGAACTGACTCTACTACAGTAAGAAAAGAGTAAGGCAGGAAAATGGAGGCCAGCACAAAAAGCAAGGCTGGAAAACCCGTGACTCCACGCTGAACAGCTGAACGTTTCTGAGTTGCTGCCTCAGAAGTACAAGAATCCCCCTCGGCATCACATGCCTTTGCTCGGTCCCATGGGAAGGAGAAGGCTCTAATCAGCTTCCTGAGCCCCGCGCGGAAAAAAGATCACACTGGGTGCAAAAGTCGTTATGCACGTAGTAATAGCATGTCCTGTATATTGACACAAGCACTGTACATAAAGAAAAAAAAGGACGTTTGCCCCGGTTATACAATACAACACAGAGACTGGCAGAAAGTAAACAAGCTGCGCTGTTGTTCTTTATGCCACGAATTAACGCCTGAGCTAGGGGAGATGCGTGCCCCGGCTGGGAGCAGTGCAGCAGCGGGGCAGGGGCAGGCAGAAGCAGGGGCAGGGGCAGCGCTGGCCTGAGCCCCGCACCAGCAGCCGGCTGGTGGGGTGGGAAGGGGCCACAGCGGTAGCTGGAGCTGTGGGAGCAATGGGGAATATGAATTAAGCCTCAGACTGATGGGCAGCAGAAATGGGGCCGGGCAGAGAGTGGGAAGGAAAAGCAGAGCTGAGGGAGGAGGAAGTCTGCTTTGTCAGGCTACACCTGAGACCTCATTTCAGGATGCTGTCTGCTGCCACCTGCACAGGTTCCCCTGCAGAAATAGCTCACATTTTCAGCTTCCCTAGCTGAAGATTTACTCTCTTTTTCAGTGTGAATTCGCTTTGTTTCTGCACTACAACTGCTCTTCCCTCTCTCCACAGCTCGCTCTCTTTCTCTCTCAAATTTAGAAGACTTCAAAATAAAGAAATAACCTACTGCTTGGAAACAGAAATCCATTGTTGCATTTCATCCTCAGTACAGTACACCTAGCACGGAAAACGGACTTTTAAATTTCCCCAATAGTTTGGAAATCGGGTGCGGAAACACTGGAGCACCCATTTCCTCCTCCGCCATCCGCTCCTCAGCTAACCTGCGGAGCTCGCTGCCGTCACATGCCGTCAAAAGCAAGTATTTGCCAGGATTCGGAATTGAACTGAATATGCAAATGAACACACGCACACACACACACGCGCCAATATATATTTGCATACATATTTATATATAAACAGTAACTATTTTTAAAAAGCACAATAACAACATCAAAGAAATCTCAGGAATCATGGCACTCTTCGTTTGCTGTAGACGGGCCTTTGTTCGCCATAGACAGACTGGACTCTGCCTGGTCTGCCATAGGCTTCTCCAGTGGCCTGTGTCAGCATAAATCCCAAATCCCAAACAAGCAGCGTTGGTGAGGGTGCTAAAAACACAGCAGGTGACAACAACAACCTAATGGTTAGTGGTGGAGGAGAAGAGGAATAAGTAAACAGAAGCAAAATATGCGAGTCGCTTTATTAAAAGCATACCCATTGAGCTGCTTCCGCTACCTACAGTGGCCCATAAATTCCCTCTGTCCTAATACACTCAAAGCGCCAGGATGCATTATTCAGCACATGCGTAATTCACCACATTCTTTTGGATAATAGTCAGTTGTTGAGCCGGACTCTCTTTCATGAAGGTCAACAGCAACGCCACTGTTGTGGCTGTAGAGCATGGCAGAGCCTCATGGCACGTACCGACCAGATTAAAACAAGGATCCATGCAAGGATCCCATGTAATGAAGGCCACAAGGTTCCCATGTGGGCGTAGAGGCACTTCTGTGGAGGATCAGGCCCTAAACTCACATTGAAAACCACAGGAAGGAACTCAGCACCCAGTCAAGAGGAGGACTAGGTGTTCATGTGGCCACCAGAAAAGCCAGTTGGCCAACTGGAGTTTCCCTCTTCGTGTGGAATGATAATTCGGGTGCTGAAGGATAATTGGAGAGTTGAATTTGAGGGTGGCCTCAGTACCCTGGGGGACTCTGCGCCAACTGCTTTAAACGAACTGTGTGGGGGCTACGGTGACACTACTTTTTCTTGCAGGTTTTGAGATCAGCCGTGCCGTTGAACTACTATATTAATACCGTGAGTTGCGGATGTCGCGCTTGCCAGTGAAGAAAGCTCCTCTGCCTTTGGTTTTGTAATGTATTCTGGTGCACGCGTCTGCTGTGCCTGTCTCTGTTTGTATTAGGTTAAACGCTGCTGAAGTAGATGGGCCTAATTATGGCCTGTCAGTCAAGATTAATATGAAGCCATTAAGCTGGTTTATGCAACCAGGTAGCTGAGCAATAGGAACATCTAAAACAAGTATGAGGCAATGTTGGAGGCTGAAACCATGCAATCAGCAGGCTTTTGTTGTGAAAAGGCATGGGAAACACAGAAGCGAGCGCTGCCTTCATCTACGGACTTGAGACAAAGCACAAGATGAGAGAGGATTCGCTGTGGAAGACTAGAAAGAGCTACCAAACCCATCACTGGTCCAACCCCAAGTTGGCCGTGAGTTAGATGGGCTGAGCGAAACAGGGAGGCTTGAAGCTCCAAACACCCCAGGACGCCGCTGTTATTCGCTTCACCCTGTGCTCAGGAAAATAAGCTCTGGTAGCTCTCTTTCGCAGTGACGACACAGGAATGATTACCCAATTCATTACCAGCTTCCCCTCCGAGCAGAAACGCTCCAGAGAAACTCGGCTGTTTTTCTAATGGCTGGATCGGAAAAGGGTAACTCGGCAGCAACGCTTCTGGGAGTTACCTCTCTGTGTTCTCCAAAACATCGCTCTTATGTTTGTGGTTGTGCAGAGTTAGGTGAGATGCAGGTAGATTTTCTTGGTAATTAACCAGGTCTTCATTGACTTTGTTAATGCTATCCTAGGTATTTTTTAAAAGGAGAGATTAGTGTGGGAGAGGCTAATTAAGAGAGAAAAATCAATTAAAGAAAAACCCAAGTTAGCTTGTAAGGAAAGAACAGGGAAATTTGAGACAGGATTTAGGAGCCAGAGTTTACAAGACAACAGCTGAATTTTGAATAAATTGATAGTTGATTTAATTGGATGATTATAAACTGGAATAGTAAATTCAAACTGAATCTTTTATTGGTTTTGAGATAAATTTCTTTAAAGAAGCTCAGTGTGTCCGTTTTCTTTACGCTTGGAGGAATGGACAAGAAGACAGCCGTAACCCCAGACCTAAACGTACACATCCACTTGAATTTTTCAATTGGACCATACTTCCACCTCCCAAGGGAAAAATACTGAAAAGGAGGCATGGCTTGGGGGGCCACTGCATAGTGCTGCTATGGGACCTTCCTGTCTTTCTAGGGCATGAAAGGACCTTCTGGGGGAGAAACTTCTTTTGGGCAACGCTGCAGATGAGTGTGAATAGGTTTTACCCATTTTGAAAGTGGGAGAGAATTTGTATACTTCTTCTATGCACCCAACGGGTACCTTTAATTTACAATCACGCTACTGTGGATGGACAATTGCAACCATTTTCAGGCTACTGTACACTTCCTTTAAAGTTCTGATGGCAGAAAAGCACCATAAAGTACTACTTATCCCTTCACATTTATTATTTTCATCGGGGCAGGATGCAGAAGTGCCAGGTACTTTCCAAAGAAGCAATCCCTGCTATGAAGAACAGACACTCTTAGCTTAATATTGCTATGATCTCCAGCTCCCAGTGCAAAAACACAGAACTTGCACTGTCAGGAGCTACAGAGAGCACACGCACGCACACACACACATTAGGCACTTTGTTTTATTTTGCAAAAAAAAAAAAAAAAAAAAGAGTCTTTATATATAAACCATTTCATTCTCTCTCAAAACATTCTACAACTATACAGCTGTTTGCTCCGTCATTTGCATAGGAAATACCACAATACAAAAATAAGGTGGGGGGAGGCAAAAGAAGCAAAACAGCAACCAATTTATGCATGTTTCCACGTATAAACATTTGAAGCCTTACAAAATTATTTACATCGTTTGTCAACTATTTACATTAAGAGCAACATTTCTAACTATAACAAACAAAACTATAATTTATCAAGTATATGTAAAATTGTCTTAAAAAAAAAGAGTCTATCATATACCACAAATAAATAAAGACAAACAACAGTTTTAACAAAGCTAGGTTTTCCTGCAAGACCCTTTTTTGGTATTTTGATTGTCTATTCTAGCCTTTGGTTGACAGCTTAATATTACAGCTTGTGAAGTCCAGACACTTAATAGGTTTGTTTGGTTTTCTCCTGTTGTCTGGCCAAATCCTACACGGTCTAACCTCATCTTTGGCCCTTCATCTACTATTTCAAGGCTGAACACTGTGGATCAAAGTCATTGTTAGCATAAAAGGGCACCACTTCATTGACTTCAGTGGAGTTTCAGCTACTTTTGTCAGCAGTAAATTTCCCCTGCGTGTGTCAATCTGAACAGTGGATTAACTAAACTGCACTGTAATTTTAAACAAAATTACTGTATCCTTTACCTTCTAGTAAATTACATGCAATATCCACATGAAACTAGATCATACTGGTGCTGAACCAGCTTAACATGTCTGTATATGAAAATTGCATCCTAAATCCTTCTTTTAAAGTGATACTAAGTTTAGCTTATAGTAAGAGGTTTAACATTCTGTGTTCATTGTAACTATTCCCGTTATTTAAGCTTCCAACATTGACTTTGCAGTTCATTCTAAATGTTTCGCCCTTTTAAGCAACTTGAAAACAAAATCCTGCTTTGAATATTCAGTGCACACCGTTTTGAGTTAACAGGTACAAAACATCTGAATGCTTAGCTCATTTCTCTTAAGAAAAATGAAGTTAAGTTGGTGTGTTTTGAGAGGTATTTCAATAACTTTTTTTGTAAATGTGCCGTATCAAATGTAAAACAACTGCTTTTTTCAGATGATTCTTAGAAAACTTTTGTATTAAACCTAAAAAGCTGATTTGCATATTTACAAAATCTTTGTCATAGCAAACATGCAACATACAGAACAAAATGTTTTGTTCTATGGCTGTTTACGAATTTTTCTATGTATTTTATCTCCACAGAACGACTTAACATTTAAAAAAACCCCGTAAGTAGTAAATATGTCCAGTAAAAACCTGATAGATTACAATTCATGGCTTTTCCACTGCATTCATTCATCTGCAGCCTCTCATTAATTCGTTTACTAAACATTGTCACAATAATGACAGTGCTTTGGTCAAAACACCGCAAGAGAAAAAAAATAATGTATAAAGCTGCAATGTGTCAAGACATAATACTTGTCAAGAGATGAAACCTGCTGACTAAAGCCATATACATCATGAGAGCAAACAAACGGCAGAACACTCTGGTATTGTGATACAGTGTCTTCCCTTTTTTCTGCATAAATATACAAAATATACATTTCCAGTTTCTTTTGAGATTTCTTTTAAATGGATAACCCATATTCAAAAATTAAACTAATTTTAGTTGTATGTCGAGAGTCAATAGGAAATTGCATAGATACAAAACAGCCTCAACGACAAGTCCAGTTTTTAGTTCTGATGCCTCTTCATGTGGAGAGCCAGGTGATCGGAGCGGGAGAAGCTGCGATTGCAGACAGCGCACTGGAAGGGCTTTGCCCCTGTGTGCTTCCTGTAGTGGCGCGTTAACTCATCTGAGCGAGCGAATCTCCAGTCGCAGCCTTCCCACGTGCACTTGTACGGTTTCTCACCTGAAACAGAGCACAGAGAAATGAGACTGTCAGCTGGCACTCCCCGGGAGAAAACTGATGTCATATCACGTTGAATGGCACTGCTGTTCAATTTAAAGAAGAAATAAATGACAAAACAGGAGCTGATGTTTCCTAATTATTCACAGCTCTATTCAATAGGCTCTGAACTAACAGCCCCTTTGTTTTTTCAGTGAATTTTGCTCTTGAATCTGTGATTTAATACCTCAGTAAAATGTAAGAAACTTTCAAACATACAAATTGGAGACAGCTACGGTACAGAAATGCACAGAGGTAAAAAAACTGCACGAGACGACTGAAATACGCTCCTTGACACTCATCTCAATATGAGAGGGAGTAGGGAAAAAGAGCTGTCTCACGTGACAATCCGGCCTAGTTTGTAACTTATGCTTGCACCTTTTAAAAATGGGTAAATTAAGTTATACAGAGCTTTTTTTAAGAGGTCTGAAATGGGAAGGAAGACTTCTATAAAGATTCTTTGTAGTGTGCAGATCTGTTGAAGAGCTTCTGATGTGTGAAGAAAGGGGCACAGTGTCTTGCAAACACAGGGGGGATAGTATTTTCTAAAACATCAGGGGCAATAAAAACTTGCAGTATCCTGGTTTGGGCTACCTATATATAGGAGAAAGCACCTAAAAGATCAAAGCACCTGTTTTCAGAATTGAATGTCTACAATCAGGTGCTTAAATAGCCATATTTTAGAGGTGGTAAGTGCTTGCTGTCTCCATCAGTCTATACTGACGTAGGGAGAGCATGGCGTCTCTGAAAACTTGCTGTGTTACAGCAGCTCTGAACAAAACTTCAAAGTATCCAGTTAGTCTTGAATACAGCGGGGCAAGCACCCAAAACATTTGCATTCATCCATTTTAGAACTATAAATGGGGTATTTTAAGCATGCCTATAATTTATAGATTTGTTTGTTGAAACAGGAGAAACATGAAGCCACAAAACCAAGAAGACTTCTGCATGAAACCAGAACTTTAAGCATGTACATACACCTGGTCGGGAGCCGGTATGGACACGATGTCACCATACAAGCAAGCTTCATATAAATAAAGAGGGGCTAAGATTACTTATTTATAGGCTATTGCTTGATGTTGGTTGACAAAAACACCTTTCAGTTAAGAGAGTCGATTGCTATCTATATCCTTTATATTAACTTGACCCATTTGGCAAAAAGAGAAAGAAAACTGAGTTTATCAAAGCACTCAGCAGTAGCTTCATCTGGAGCAGAATCAGCCCAAGGCTGAGCTTTCCAAAAAGTCCTTTCCAACAAATCTTACAGATCTTCTCCCTCTCCATTGGTCTCAGACCTTTACCCTCACAGTCTCAATCCTACAGCACTTGGAGTGACTCCTACTTTTCCCTGTTTTACCATCACACGAGCACGCGGAAGAAGGATTGCAGTAACCTGCAATCAGACTGTTTGTTCTGCACCAGTTATGCAGAGAACACCATTTGAGAAACTCAAAAACATTACTTCAGAGACGCTAATTTATCATTCAGATGAAATTATGAAACTGGTTTTGTCTGCAAGTTTCTACTGCTTCTTCTGATCAACTAACTAGTAACCCTCCATCTACTACTAAGAGCAGAATCAGCCCTTTGCTCACAATGGGGACATGACTTCATCTTGGCAGCACAGTCACGCCCAGAACCAGGCCTTTACAAGGAAAACTAATGACCCAGCCAAATAACCACCTCTTTGCATACATGGTGACTGAGATTTATTGAAATCACAGTGGAAACATATCATCCCTTAAGAAAAACAAACTTAGAGCCTGGCATCACCTCTCACAGAGTTCAAAACTATTTGGCAGATGGCAAATCGGAACACAAATTATTACAAATTTCTATCATAGTTGAATTTACTCTGCCTGATGCTGACTGAAGACTGGAATAATCTACTATATAGGACTCTTTTTTGCTTCATGCAACGTATACTATAGGTCAAAATACAGATTTCATTCAAACCCAGCGTGTAAAGCTTTCTAACATCCGAGAAGCCAGTTGAGATAGATAACACATTTGGTTTTCACAGCAGAGTGACAGGAAAGGACTCTATTCAGCAAGGGCTCTTTTGCAGTACATACATCATCTTTAATGTATTTAAACTGGGTTATTATTGCAGTCTGTAAAAGACTGCATTGCTGATCCATAGGCAGAGCACCAGGGAGATCTTCCATGAATGTAACTTTACGTTAAGGTGCTTCAAATGCTGGAGTAATGCTTTTGCGCAACCTCCGTGTGTGCACGTGTGTTAAAACGTGCACACTCATGTGCACACACGGAGGAGGTTGCACAAAAGCATTACTCCGGCATTTGAAACACCTTAACGTAAAGCCAGTGTATTTCTTTCTTTTTCTCCTTTCTTTCCCCTCTTCCCCCATATTAGCTTCAAAGCCTTCTTTAAAAACCTTCACTTAAAACTGTCATATTATACTTGATGCTAAACTCCCAGTCTTGTGATCCTCCCACTCTAACTGCCCAGAGAGAGCATATATATGGTCAGGCCTCTGTATACTCCAAACACTTGCTTATCCATTTTGCAGAATTACACAAGGAATGAGAGAAATGGTAAAGAGGTCAGGGAAATGGCACTTGTTGAACAAAAGCCTAGCAGTATCCAGACTGAACCAGACCGGAATGGGGACCAGGAGATTAAAATCTCAGTTTCCAAACTTGGTGTCGAGGAGGTATTGAAGTATGTGAAACATCACTGTGTGTCACACTACACTGTACTGGAAAAGCTGTCTCAAAGTTGTCCCAGGTAGGTGGTACCTGACCCCATCTGAGTCCAAACAAAACTGCTGCCCCCCGTTAAAACTTTTTCTAACCTGCGAGCAGCATCAGCACGTGATATGAAGGCTCCTGGCATACAAACCTCCAGCAGTTGGAGCAGCAGTGAACCCCGTGCCTTGCTGGGTGCCACAGCTTCCACGTCAATGCTGAATCCAATGGCCAGACCCCCATCAAACTCCAGGGGACACAGCTTCCCAGAGACACTATCTAGAAACTTACCCCATTGTCACGGTCACTTCACTGCCTGCCACAGCCTCAAAACCTCCCAGGCAATGGCATTGCTCAGGGGAAAAGCGAGGCAGTGCCGTGTAGAACAGCACTGCTCCTCCTTACCCACCGACTTCTGCAGACCTGAGCTAAACCGAGCAGCGCTCAGGGGATGCGCGGAGGGAAATGAGCTGGTGCCTTACAGAGATTGTTTTAACAGTGTTACTTTTATGTACTGGAAATTAAAGCCAGAACGCTGCTTTTAACCCCTGCTTTGGCCAACAGTGAGAACTGGAAAATGTATTTTTAGCGCCAGTGTAGAGGCCCGGATTATTTTGAATAAATCCTAGGGGTAAAATACTGAATATCTATGTTTGTAATGCTAGTTTCCGTTGGAAAGTTCTATTTAAGAACTGAATCAATTTCAAATGTTTTCCTTTTGGGCAAGGAGGAAGGGGGGCAAGAAAAAGAAGGTGGAGATTATTTTCACTCCTTTAAAGAAAGCAGAAGAACAACTAGCTGGTAGTATTTTCTCTCTCTCAACCTATACACATGCTTTTTGTCATTTAGCAGAAGTAAGAATTTGGTTTAAGTTCCTGTGGCAAGGGAAAAAGAGCCTCACGTTACATATTTTCTGAAGTGACCCTACTTCTTTGCTATGCTGACTTTAAAGCGCTGAGAAATCTGGGGTTGAAGATTTATTTTTTAAAAAAGCAGGTATACACAACAAGGGACACTGAACCCTTTATCCACTGTTTTCATTGGCTACACAGTAATGTAAGATTTGTTTACTTTAATGATTGTGAGAAATACAGTAGCTGTAAAGTTTCAGAAATATTTGGTTTTCCTCCAGCAATTTAGGGCTTCTATAGGGTGTTAAACCAAGAACGCCACTGGTCATCAAATACGAAGGCAGTACGGTTCAGTTACGGGAACACGATCGTGGTATCAAACAGATATTTCACTGTAAAAGCAAGAAAACAGCTAACTCCTCCACTTCAGGGGAGCTTCCACGGGATTTGTTAGAATGTCAACACTGTTCAACTAAAACACCATGGAGGAAGCTGGTACCGATTTCCAGCCAAATAGCACACTCCAATCCTTTCTTCCCAAGCCAGAAATATTATACACAGCACTTCTGGGAAACAGAACTGCTTTCCTTTAAATTATACTTCAACAGGATAGGGATTTCATAAGTTTAATTGGATTTCTGCATAACCTCCTTCCAGTATCACTGATTTTAAATATTTTGCTAGGCTTATACATCACAAAATATATTTTTGAGTTCTTCAGCTGTTAATATGTATCCATTCTCCAGTTTAAAAAAATACATTTGCGGACCATGAGAAACAGACTTGTACTTGAGCACAGAAATTTTAAGCCCTAATGTTTAGTTTGGAAGCTCTTTTACAGAAAGCACCTAGCAAGAGATAAGGGACTTTAACCTGAAAGGAGACTATTTTGCTTGCAAGGTGTCTGTCTGTTAAAAAAAATTATTTATAATGCTGTGAGATTGCAAGGATGTCAAAAAGATGTCTGGATATCCACATATAACATGCTAACCTAACCAGCCACTTCAACAGATAAACTACCCCAATGCAGATCCCAAGGTTCGGGATCCTTGCCGATACCTCAAGAGAATGGTCTGGACCAGTGAGGCACACCACGTTGGCTCTTCTCCCTTTAATTTATCTTCTTGGATTTAGTTGTTTCAAAATACACTGACTGCTTTCCTAACATTAATTATAGCCACTGGCAGTGACCGTCGTGGCCATGCTCATTTGGGTAAGGTACAGTGACATTAGTGTGGGGGGGTTGACGCTCATTTTGAAGACACCCTCTATCTTCAACACATAGGCTCTGTTCAAGAAAATGTTTCTGTTTAAAATTCTGTTTGGAAAAAATGAAAAACTGAAAACCTCCATTAGTGATGAATTTCCCCATTAACAAGAAAATAAGCTTCCTTACTTCACCAAAGAGTTGTGTGAGTTTATTTCTGCAATTCACTGCTAGGATGGCTTTCTTTAAATATAAAGCTGCAAACAGCAAGGGCCAGATTTTCAAACCTAAAGTTAGGTAACTCTATTGGTATGCAGAAATCCAAATACAGGTATTACACCAGCCAACGCCTGCAACTTCTCTTATTTCCTATCAGAAATTTCTGTCAGAGTGGTGAGTTTGCAGCTCCCTTGAGAAGAAAAAGCAGCATGCTTTTCAAAGACTCCACCAAGACAACACCTGATTACAGCTCGTAAGGGTATAAAAGTATAAAGACACCCCCCTGCCATTCTTTCCATCATTTTAATATCACTTGTATTTATTACGGAATTATTTCTAGTGGCAAGTGTTCGGCCTTAAAAAATATTCAACTAGGTGTGATAAAAAGGTAGTAGGCAAAGCAGAAATTTCTGCACCATAATTGCACCAGTTATGCACATAACCTATATTATGCCCAGTTTTAAAACAGGTTATTATAAAGACTTATGTTGTCTCAAAGTTTTCTGGTGCATTTGTTTTCAAATTTTTCACATCTTAACATCAGTTGTCTTAGTTCCCTGACATGTTATAGCCTCAAATTTTTAGAAAAAATAAGAACAAATGAAATGTTTTTAATCTGTTTTAGTTTGCCTGAAACAGCTTTCCTCTAATTCACAGCACCACAGTTTTAAACTCTGGTCTCTTCCAGGCTGACTGGAACCAAAAGGAGTTGCTTGGGTGCATGTCTGCACTCTTCAAAAGAAGTTTTCAGCTCCCAAAAGTTACCTAAAATTAGAGCTTCCTTCTGCCATTAACTAAGTGCTGTAGCCATTGTCAAAAGCAGCTTGTTGGTTGGGTTTTTGCCCTTTTTTAGGACAGGAGGGGTTTTTTTTTTTGTAAAAGAGAAAGAGCAGAAAGTTGAAATGTCAAAATAAAAAAATCTCTCAGGTGTTTAAAAGCTCTTTAGCACACTGAAATTCTCAGTTGTCCAAGATGGAGATGGATCAGAGGACTGACAGCATGCAAGGTACGTCCAGCTTATTTTGTGAGTGACAAAATAAATTTAGCCCTTGAAATATCCAGGCCACCAGTGTTGTGAATGCATAACATATGCTGCACATTTTCAAATGTGATAAAGCCTCTGCCTAGTATAGTAATGGCTAGAGGGCGACCATTAAGTACTACTTCACAATGAAACAGCATTTTAAGGAATCCTGTAACAGAGAGCTGTTGCGCTTCGTAAGTCCAATCACTGATAAATCAAGCAGTATTTGATCTCTAACAAAAGCACGGACAGGAAAAAAGGTAACTGACTGGTAAGCAAAGAGGTGGTCAAAAGAGTTGTGCATCATTCACTTTCTGACTACAGAGGCGCAGAAGGCATTATCTTCTAAGAGCTCCCACCACTGCTTGAAGCACTCTTATTTTGCTAAGTGTTATCTTACGCAGTTCAAGGATTACTGGGGAATCTTGACTGGCCTGTGCAATGGTTTATTTTCTTTCTGGCATAACATTCTGTCTTAACAGAGGTGGTCTCTCTTCAAGGAGATATGCAAACAAAGAGGAAAGGAATTTTTTTTTAAGTAGGTTTATAAGAAATCCATGCCATCTGGGGTGCATGGCTGTGTCTACAAGCCCTGTGCTGAAGAACACATTTCCTCATCTATGCCTGTGGTACAAGAACAGCTCTTTAGCTCTCACACCAATAACACTGGCTCTTGTACAGTCAGATAAGAGGTGCTCTTAAAATGGAATTTATTAAATGCGTACTGTAGACTTCCAGATTTCCATCTACTGTATGCACACAAACATTAAAAAAAAATTGAAAGCAATACATTAAAGCTATTTTAACTCAAAGCGAAGCACTGTACACTTGCCAAAATCAAAGGTTTTAATATGTCCTTAATCAGAGTTGTTAGAGATCACTGAATATAAATAATGCAGCCTGACAGGACAGGAATGCTGCTACCAAGATACTCAGACTAAACTAGGACATTACTTAAATGTTTCTAATCTTTCACCAATGGGAGGTGCAGGTCATCTAACAAACAACAAACAACACACTACCCTGGAACCAGGAGTCAATCGTCCCAGTCAAGCTCAGAAATTAATGACAATAAGGAATATCTAATCAAATAATGGAAAGTTTTAATCACTGGCAATTGCTGTGAATCTTGGGACTATATTAGCTTATGTAGGGCGGTCTCAAAATGAACTATATTTAAAGCCGGTCTCTTAGGTCAATAGTTTCCTTATCAGGAATCAAATATCCTGGAACTGAAGTTTAATCCTCTCAGGGAGCAATTGACAGAAGCAAGTTTTTTTAAGCTTTCATGCTTAGAGGGACTTTCTAGGCTTTTAATCAAAAAGAAAATATTAGGCTTTTCTTTCCAGTATCTAAAATCTAACAGGAGTACCCCTCACCTGACACCTTGGAATTTAATTCCTGCTTCATAAATATTGTGTGCTGGATGCTGATGTGAATGACCAGTAATATTTAATTAAAATTTACGTTTATGTTGCTAAGATTTCACCCTCTTTTGAGCAACACATTCAAACATGTCTCATTTCGGTTATGACTACAAAGAACCGGATCAATTAATCCCAAGGTCTGCAGTCATTCACAAAGTGTTTGGAAAAAAATGCATTATTTTCCCTTAAACTGTGGTTTGCACAGGAAAATAATGTACTTCCATTTCTCACACAGGCAACTAATGGATTTAGCAGAATTCATAAATAAAAGATACCAGCATATTCTCCAGCAGTGTTTAGCAACACTGCACTTAAATGCACTTTGTCAACACTTTTATTTAACTCTTCTCCATTTTTCCTTATTGTCTCTACCAATGATGGCATTTACTGACATCTCTTTAAAGTATAATCTGTGCAACCGACTCATCTAACAGGTTAAAGAAGCAGAATCTGCACAGAAATATTACTTGATAGCTATTTTCACGATGCAAAGATTTTTCCAGGATAAGGTTTGCTACGTACACAGAACGCTGCAACCATGAGCAAGGCAGAGTCTTTTGGGGCCTCTGTTCCCAACTTGTACACCATGAGTGAAATCCCTCACCTAACACTCAGGGTGATTTGAGTCTATACATGTTTTCGCAAGGTGCTTTTTTTCCAGCAGGAGTCCAGCTACCACTCATCTTCCGTTCTGAACAATGGGCAGCCTGAATTCCCAGGCAATTCTATACGGTATCACCTTTAACAAGCATCCGTATACAGCTACGGTAAACTTGGAGCACCAAGTCCTATAGACTGCTAAAGTCTATTGCACGCAACTGGTTCTAATTCTGATGTACCATCAGAGCCTAATTCTGGATCTATTGAAGCAGAGATCTAAATTAAAATAAAACGTTTAACACCTTGAGGAACCACACAAGTCAGCAGCTGTCCCATGCCTATATAAACATTTGAAATAACTAGGGACGGTGGAAGTATTTTGAGTGCATCTCATTTAGAGAAATGCCATTTCTCTTGAGTTATCTCGGCTTCCACTTCCCATCACCAAATACAAGCTCTATCTATAGATAGAGATGAAATAGTTCTGCAGTTAATGCTAGAAACTATTAATGGCAAGCCCACCATGTGACCAGAGAACATGCCTGTACAAAGACTCTGTATACGGAAAACCAACATGCAGCTGGAAAATGTCCTCAATGTGCGTGCCTTGATGTGTTCAAAACAATGACAGATTTTCCTCTTAAAACTGTACACAATTCTGAAGTGTGCAGCTGTTCACAGAAAGAATAAAAAAAACCCACCCTGGAGCCAGCAGCTCTTCTGCAGCGTTACAGGTAGGGTACAGGTAGGGTATTCCAGGTGCCTGCATATCAAAGGTTCAACTTCCACAGTCCAAATTTTTAACATATAAATAAATCTAAGAGAGTAAGTTATAGGACCACTGTTTCTAAAGAATCACTTGAGATATATGTATATACTCAGATGCCAGAAAAGGAACCAAAGGAGGTTTATCTACAACACAAAAGTAACTGCTTTTCACTGACATTTGGCACGTTTTTCAAGTTGGACACAGCTGTTATGCCCGAGCCTTAAGGTGGTTTTACTGCTGGACAGCCCACAATAAATGCATAACCCCCTCTCCCATTATATACCGTAGCTGCACAATGCCAGTTATGAAACAAAACTTGTTCCATGCCTAACAGGTAAAATTATTTTAAAAGACAATCCCTGCTTCAAAAGGTCAAAATATCCAATCTGTTTTGAGAGATGTTCCAACAGGTACTTTAGCATACTGAATACCATTTTATCTGTTGCAGGAATAACTAATATCAAGTTATGATACCACACTGAGGTGTTTTAAGGCATTAAAATGTACCAGACATCTGCTCCAGAAGTGCATGGAGATGGATACAAAATGTCCTGCATCTTTGCAGCATTTGAATCTTTGTTCATGTTCAATTTTGGGGTTACCAGTTTACCAACAACTAAAATTTACGTCATAATTTACAAACACTGAAGCGTTACCTAGAGAATGAAAAACAGGTGCCCACTTCAGCAACTGGTAAAAATACATTAACCTTGCTTATTTCTTTACGTGAATACTGGATTCCTAATCAACAGCAAAAGTCCAGTGTAATTACATTAAATCAGAATAACTATACCAGCTTATACCAGCTGACTTGGTGCAAGGAAAACACCTTGGGAACACCTAAGAAGAAAAATGTAAGAGATTTTCCTCTTGACCATTTCCTATAGTTTTATTTAAATGTAATTTATAGTCTGCTAGTGTGTTCATATCTGAATTGGAAAAAAGACTACAGCCTACATTCCACCTATCAAAAAACAACATTTCCCTTAGGTTTGTTCTCAAAAACGGTCTACTAAACCCAGTGAAAACCTTTCAGAAGAGAAAGGCTGCTAAATAAATACTGTGAAAAGGCTGAGATTTTCCAATACAAAAGGAAAACCATAAGGTCTCTCTTGACTTTTAATGGCAGACAAACTTTGCTGCAGGCTCTTTTATTTTAAGATGACAGATTGCTGAGAAGGGCGGGGACCGGTTGGGATGAGAGAGAGACTGCAGCCAATTTTAAAAGGTATTGTTAAGAAACTAAGAATAAGGACAAAACAACTTCAGTGGTCCATGATTACTAAAGAACGGGTTTAGCCAGATAAACAGGTCTGCTATCCCTGAAGGGATTTGAAAGAATATCACACACAACTTTATTAAAATGGATTACGTGACACTTGCTTTAGACTTGAAGGTAAAAACTTCACAAGAGTCCTTTTTATAAAATAAAATTTTAAAAATATCGAAGTTCAATAGCGCTATACGAATTCATAGTTCTGGGGGATGCAGTGCACAGAGGCACACACCCAAATTTAGCCCGCGGCATCGAGCCCTTCTCTTTGGAGATCAATAGCAAGATTCCTCTGCACTCCTGGAGGAGCTGTGCAACTTCACAGGTTTCCTCGAGTTTGCGCCCATTTACTTTAACATTCAGTAAATCGATTTACAGTACTGGGTAATACACATTTCAACCGTATGTTAAGGCAGAGATCAGAATCGGTGCTGGAAATCTTAAAGTATTAAGTGAATACTGAAGAGAGTTAAACTAATCCAAACTCTGAAATAATGCAGGTAACAGGATACAGACTCACATTCTTGCATGTAATGCACACTTTAGACAGTTTATCCCTTCATTCACCTCCCTAGAAGACCCTTTGTGTTACAGACCTGCTTAAGTTCACTAGATTTTTATCTAAAACAACATTCTTGTTTCCATGAATACATCAGCTCCTCTGACCTTTGCACATTTATCCACATTTCTAAGGTCAAATATCTATAGGTAAAAAAGTGAAGGCAACAATAAACATTAGTGACCCTAAGCAATATATATTAGCGATGTGGTATGTATTTCTATGCACACAAGTATTAACTTTATAAACCCTAAAGTCATTACTACTCAAGGTACAAAAAAGATGTAAACTGATTTAAGAAAGGAAAAGTGTATGTTTCAGATTATGACTATGTAATGTTCATTTTTAGACTAAAGCTTTGCTTTTATCTCTCTTCCTAGTTATTGTATAATAGCAAGCGAGATATTTAAAACTGGTCTTTAGTTGCTGGCTAAAGTGCGTAAGTGGAAATTGCACACTCTTAAATTTACAGATTATTTATTAAAGAGCAATGGGATTATACTCTCTGACATGACTCAGGTTTATAGCCTCATGACAATATTCCTTTCTTACTAAGCTTGCTGGTAATGAGTGATTATATATATCAAAAATATTTTTAACAGTGTTCTTGTTTAGTCTATTACTAATGCAAAGCAATAACCTTTGTACAGTTGCTTTTAATTTTTTACTGCGACTGCAACACAGGTAACTCATTTATCAAAACAAAATTTCCATAGTAACATTTAGCCTGGAGATACTCAATTTCTTTATGATAATCCAACAATCCATTCAAAATAGCTGCTGAATAAAAGGCCTTGTTTCCATAGAGATAGGGAAACATTTTGTTAGATCATAGTTCATGCTAAGTTTTGTTTTGACTTTTGGTTTAAACTTAGGTGAAACCCCATTACTCGAACGGCAGAGCCGTAGCGCTGACAGCCTGCTTCAATAGGCAAGTCGCTTGAACAGTGACTCGTGTTTTGCTCTGAATCGAGATCCACGCATAGAAGAGCTGAGGTTCATACTCGGTTTTAAAAACAGGAGTCGCAGCCCTCTCATTTGAGTTCTTTACAAAATCAGTCATGCGCTTTTCACTGATTTAGCACGACCAGTTCTCTGCTAAGATCCCAGCAAAGAACTATCCTAAATAGTTTCAGGTGTGCTGTTGGGGAGCTATGTTTTTCTCCCCCATCTCCCTCTCTCCTCCTTCCCCCTGCCTCAAGAGGTGAATGCTTAGAGCACCTAGGGCGATTCCACCTTCCAACTGCTGTCCTCTGCAAGCATGGCTCCCGCGCCCACGCACAAGCAACGCTCTGTCCCCAGCTCCGCTCCACGCGGGCCCATGAACGGGGACTGCACCTGTAGCTGCAGGCGGAATTTGATCGAGGTACAAAAACCAAGTGTGACACACCGACACTTTTCACTTCCTCCATTTTAATGTCTTTCACTGACAAAAAATTGAAATTATGTCTTTTTTAAAAAAATAAATATATAGAACCACTTGTCTTAAAAAAAGGCACACTTAATGTTAAGGACGAAGCAAATGGAAGTATCTTGGGAGTTTTCATGCCATTTCTGAAAAATTCTAAGATTAAATAATTCTAACAGGTGAAAGAGAAAGTCCAAACCAGAAAATTCTATCTGTTCAGATAATCTTGAAAACTATAACATGTTTACTATGCTTAATACATTATTCAAGGGAAAAAAAACCTTTTTTTCTTTTAAACACTTTATGGCATTTTAGATTGAAAAGGAAAGTTTCCATCTGTTTTATTCTTAGCTATTTTGAGTTCTGTATTATAAAAGGTTTAACAAAACTGCATTAAGAATAAAAGCAGTTTTTCCTCTCATCGACTAAACCTTAAATTTTTCTTAACTGAACTGCCAGTCTGAACCCACACCACTCTACAGAAAACAGGGAGAAGATGGCAGATGAAACACGCTTGCTTTCTCAGAAAATGTGTAAGCCATGAACGAACAAGAGACAGTGAGAGAGTGAGTACATACCCGTGTGAGTTCTCAGGTGCGCTTTTAAGTGAGAAGACTTTGTATAAACTTTCGTGCAGCCTAAAACAAAACAAACCAAAAAAGCAGAGAGGCATTTCAGTAGGGAGAACAGGAACGCTCCGTGTTATGTTTAAGCTTCCTCACTCAGTGCTGGGGTACTATCTGGAAGCATTTAAGTCTACTACCTTCTGGCACCATCATCTTTTAGAAGTAAAATTTGATATAGAAAGCTGCTAGGGAGCTGTTGCTTTACACAGAAAAGAGAAAACCGTGTATGTTTCTGTTAGACTTAAATGTAGTATAGACCAATAGCTGCTACAATCTACATACAGTAACACCTGCTACATAAATTAACAACTCAGAGGGGAACTTCATTTTTTAAAAATTTCCTAGAGAATTTGCTCAAGCCAGACTCGGTGTCATCATTACCCAGGGCTCAACATAACTTTTCCACTGAGCATTTATCATACTGCACATCATATGGGTGATACACCACTGAGAGTTATGTTGGTAAAGGGGGAGATCAACCATGAGCAGCAATTTCTTTCTGTGCTCGGATGGGTGTGAGCGTCTTGTATCTGGGATCACGTACTACGTGGAGGCACGGTTTATAGTCAGGTTCCTTTTCCCCTTCAGCATGGAAGAAGGAGAGGCTGGAAGGGAATCCATCTGTAGACAGTTTTCAAAGGTAGCTTTAATGGATTTATGCAGGCAGCTGAATCCCGTTCATAACAGGGAAGATACGTCTGTGGCCTCGGCTACCGGGAGCTGAAATGATTCTTTCAGCACCAGCTGATTCAAAGTGAGCCGTACTGCGTTGGACAAACTGAGCCTCTGCTGCACCGTGGGTATTGGAAAAGTGGAGCAGGAGCTGCACGGTCACACTGACTTAAATTACAGAAAGCCATCACTTTTTTTTATTTTCTATGGGGTACAAGTTTTGTAACACGGTAAAATAAGCTCAGGCATTTACGAGAGTAACAAATGACATGAAGAAAAGGGTATAAGTTATTTAAAGAATGTGAAAGTCTGCCACACAAAATAAGACAATAAAGAAGAGAAATTCTTGACCAACAAATTATTTGATTCTCCCTAGGTGTAGACTACAGCTAAAGAAAACCACTTATACCTCATCCACGATTATTCACGCTTTTTTTTAATTGCAAGAGCTGGGATTTTATGGCACGGCTTGCTTACCGGGATAGTCACAGTAGTGGATACGTCTTTTCTCCAAATCTGGGTTACTTCTCCTGTTGTATCTGACTGGTTGGATGTTCTGGGGGGTTATGGGCAGAGTCGCTGGTAAATTCGGATTGTGAATTGCCAGCTTGGAAGCTATAGTTGCGGCGTACGATGGAGGAGGGGTTAAATTCTGTAGCATCTCTGCTTGTCTATCTGGACTTCCGGGCTCTGAGCTTGGGGGCGAAGGAGGGAAGTAAGTGGCCTGCTGCTGCAGAAACTGGTTTGGCATGGTGTAGGTGCAAGGGGGGATGCCCTGGAACTGTTTCATCGCAGTCTGTGGAACAGCCGAGGAGAGCGTGTTAAGGCCCGCCATGGCTGATGGCATGGAGACATTGTTAAGGGAGTCCATCACGGCTGCCTGAGTAGTAGTGTTGGGCATATCTAAATCCGGTGAGCTCAAGAGCTGATATAACTGGCCTTGCTGGGGCGTGACGGAAAGATGAACATCTGGAGTAGGAAGCTCCTGCTTGATGAAAATGTTGTTCACATCGGGAGTTTGGTGGGAGCTGAAGATGCTGGTAAATTCGGGGAGGGCCTGAGTGGGGGCAGGGGCAGGGGCAGTAGTTTCACTCTGGTGACTGAAGATGGTGACCGGCTCTGTCTTGATGTGGGTTACACAGGGTCGCTGAGATTTGTACAGGCCAGTTCTCAGGTGGCTAATGTCAGGGAGGAAGACATTCATGTTGATGCTGTAAGGCAACCCTTCGCTGTCAGTGAAAAACTGGTCTACAACCGAGGCACTGTCTCTTCTGTATTTCTTATGTTCGGGGATGACAGGAACAGGCGGGAGCTGAGGTGCCAGGTATTTCTCCATTTCACATCTTGTCTACAAAAACAAAACATACCATAATACACATGATTTGTTACCAACTAGGAAAGATGATGGCATGCAAGTCATGTGAGGCTTTGCAAATAAAAGGCAATACTGTTCAGCCAGCTGCAAGCTACCTATGGAGGAAGTTATAAACATTCATGCTAATGAAAACCTGTCTTTTATAATTGGCGCGCTAATCAACATCATCAAGGACAAGGAGA
The DNA here is from genome assembly GCF_034638445.1 of Ciconia boyciana. Taxonomy (NCBI): domain Eukaryota; kingdom Metazoa; phylum Chordata; class Aves; order Ciconiiformes; family Ciconiidae; genus Ciconia; species Ciconia boyciana. The sequence continues at coordinate 175,121,804 of NC_132934.1, forward strand.
TAAAGTCATGGCACAGGTCGTTCACACAGAGCAAGCATTAAGATCGATCTGATGTTTCAGCATACGACAAACTTTTCATCTTTTATGCCTGCAAGACAGTGCAAGGCACAGAAATGACAGGCGCTGTGCCTAATCTGCAGATCTCCTGCTCTGGAATTCACCGCTTGAGCAGGGTGACTGCCTATCTGTTTCACCCGCTTCTCTTTGAAATGCTAACTCTAAAAGCCACATCCTCAGCTGGCTATTTGAATGCTAATACTTCAAATAATGTTTATATATATATATATATATATTCTATACTTCCAGGATTTTTCATCCTTAAAAGAAAGGTATTTGATTAGAAATACAACACCAAAGTGTAAAGTTATAAATAATATCGAATAAAAAGAAGACGGGTTGACTGCATCAGAGTAGCCTTTGTGTAAAGTGTCTCCAGGACCACACTTAAAAAAAAAAAAATCTGTGCAGTGTATCATTGGCTTATAGCGTGATAAACATGTCCCTATCCATGCCTCGGTCCTAGGAGAGCTCTTTAATTACTGGGAAATCATTCTCTTAGCGTAGTGGTGCGAGGGAATCCGTGGGTGGCTGGAGCCCGATACATTACTGGTACAGTCATCGGCAAAACATTTATCACGCACTCTCCAGTGGGCAAATGCTACATTCCCCCCTGCCCTGTCAAGACTGCGCTCATACCAGACCCGTTTAGCACCCCGCAAGAGAAAGCAGCTGACAAACAGCAACTCTGCCCGAAAGTGGATTTTAGGACCTTTCTTCAAAGACCCCCGGTAAACACCACAAACAAACAGAGCCGCCTTCCCGTCCCTTTGATCTGGATCTGCCCCGACATGCCAGGCTACTTTTTCCAGCTCTTGTTTACGAGCCGAGGGCAGCTCGCTTTGAAGACGGGAGTTATTTATTCGTTGGGGAAGACACCACTGAAACGCAGCGCCCGACAGCACCGGTCCCCCGGGACCCCCCGTCCCACCACCGACCCCGGGCCGCAGGCAGCCCCCGCGCAGGGGGAGGCCGGTGCCTCACAGGGGCTCCCACCGCGGCCCACCGGTCAAGCGGACACCGTCCGCGGGCCGAAGCCCGGCTGCGGTCGGCGCCTCCCGCTTTTAGCTCCTCCAGCTGTTTGCGTGTGGATCCGCTCCCAAACAGCCTCCTGGGACGGGCAGAAAGTCCCGGGAAGTCCCCCCTCGCCCGGTGTGTCGTGTCGTCCCCCCCCCCCCGAACATGACTCCCTGCGTGGGCGAGGAGGACAGGCGGCCGCTCTAATTCTGCCGCCAGGCAAGTGCAAAGGCAGCAGCTGTAGCTTTCAACACACCCGCGGGGGCAGCCCTGCTCCCCCCCGCCCCGGGACGGCCCGTCAGCCGCCGCCGGAGCCCGCGTCCCGCCTCAGCCCCCGCCGCCTCAGCCGCACCCCGGGCCGCCTCACCGCGCTCCGCCGGCGGGAAGGCGGGAGCCGCGGCGCCCGCCCCGCTCCGCAGCGCTCCGCACAGGCGGGCCGGGCGGCGGGGTGGGGCGGGGGCCTCTCCCCCTCACACACACCCCACCGCCACCTCAGCCCCGCACCTCGGGGTCCGCAGCCCGGCCCCACCCAGTCCCGCCCGCAAGCTCCTCAGCGGCCGCTCCGCGCCCGGGCGGCCCCGCCGCGGGAAGAGGGGCGATGGCCGCTGGGCTGCGAGGGGGGTGGCCGCCGCCTACCTGTACCATCTCCTCCGCCGGCAGGGTCGCGCCGCCGCCCCCGCCGCCGCCCCCCGGGTGCTGTTGCTGCTGCTGAGGCGGCGGCGGCGGCTGCTGCTGCTTCAGGTCCTCCCCGGGGAAGATCGCTGCCTCCCTGGCCCCCAGCACGGGCTTGAGCTGCGCGAACACCGGCTCCTCGGGCTGCTGCACGGGGCCCAGGCGGGCGCTCATGGTCAGCACCCTGGTGGCCATGAGGCAGGCTGGCGGCGGCGGCAGCGGGTGCGGCGCGGACGGGCTGCCCGCCCCGGCGCAGGGGGACTGGCCCGCGGGCGGCTCCGGGCGGGCGGCGGCTACTCGTGCGCTCACTCCCCAGGAGCCCCAGCCCGAGAGCGCATCCACTCCGGTGTCGTCAGTGCCTCGCCTGTACCTGGCCACGGGTATCTACCCGGTGACACACGCCCGCCTCTATTTCACCCTACTCCACCCCCGGCCCCCCCTACACCCCACCCAGCCCGGGGAAGGGGGCCGGCCCTGCGGGTTGCCCTGCCTACGGGGAGCGCGGACGGCTCCTCCCCGCGGCGCGCCTGTCCTGCCCTGCCCCGCCGCGGCGTGCCCAGCCGCGGGGAGCGCAGCGGCGGCGTGGGGCGGCCCGGCCCCGGCCCCGGCCCCGGCCCCGGCCCCGGCCCCGGCCCCGGCCCCGGCCCCGGCCCCGGCCCCGGCCCCGGCCCCGGCGGGGCGGTAACGCGCGGCCAGCAGCCGCGCTGCCCCCGGCGTTGCGCTGCCCGCCCAGCACCCCGGGGAGAGGTGGCCGGCGGAGGGGCTGGTGGCTGCCGGCGTGCCTCCCTGTGCAGGCAGGGGCTGTGTGCAGGCAGGGGCTGTGTGCAGGCAGGGGCTCTGTACAGGCAGGGGCTGTGTGCAGGCAGGGGCTGTGTGCAGGCAGTGGTGCTCGCAGCGAGGTGGAAGAGGGTTTTCAACAAGTGCGGCGGTCTGCCGAGGCCCCTCTCGTCCTTTAGTGTTCTTTATAGTCTTTTAAAGAGGCGCTGCTAATGTAGGCCTTTTAAAATAACCGTCTCTGCTACCTTTCATCTTCAAAAGGGTTTTAAAGGCAGTCATTCAAATTTATTATTTTTTGTCCCGAAGGCAACTCGTACTCAAAAGCTGCTGCTAATAAATTTCAGCGCTGCAATATACATCTCCACCATACGCTGTGAAAATGCTGTTACAGAAATTGCTCAGAGGAGAAGGAAGAAGGGGAGAGGAAAAGAGATAGCGACAATTGTATCTTGTCCCGTCCCCCGTTCCCCCCCCCCCCCGGATGAGGCAAGTTTCTATTTACTTGTTTTGAGGTGTGGTTTCGACGCAAAGCATATTTCCCCGTAGACACAGGACGGTGAGCTAAGCTCCTGCATGTTTCACTGAAGGAAGAGAAAAAGAAGGGACGCTGTCCTGTGCAACACTAAAGGGCTCACGTTGCACGGGAAAAGTACAGCATGTAGTGGAGTCTTGGAAAAAACCCAAACTTTCCACCTTTCCCCTGGCCCTGCCAGCCCTGTGCTCCTGGTTTGCAGGGAGAGAAGCTGTAAATGCACGGAAATGTTGGCAACCTCCCTCTCCCCGCATTTATCCCCTATCATTTACAGACAGGGCTCTTTTTTTAAACGTAAAAAAGCATTTTTCTGGTCAACCTGGCGCTCCTCCCCTTTGCCTTCCAGTTCACAGCAAGTAGGATGTCTCAAGAGCCTGCATGCAGAAAGCTAATTACAGAACCAGGAAAGAGTTCAGCATAACATTTCTTTACACAAACTGTCTGTTTAGCAATATGTAGCCGCTTGATGCTTGTTATTACTAACATAGATCCGGCTACTCCTGTCAGTGTAGCATTTAAAGTCATGCAGGCTAATTTCCATCCAACACTAACACGTATTCAGATTCATATGTGACTTCAGTGTCCTTTTCCGAAGACTCATTGCTGGCATTTCTTTCCCCATTCTAGCCTAGAAACAGATGTTTTAACAGATTTTAAAATAATGTTTTGTTTTTGTGTGAATGCCCTGCACATAACCCTAGTTTAGGGTTATGCTTCAAACTATGTCTTTTGAATGCCCTTCATGTACCCTATTTCAACCCAGTTGGGCTTTGAACTACGTTTTTGACCCTCTGAAAGGACAAGTTTGGTATAAACTGCTGTGTAACAGCTTTAAAAATGCAAAACTAGTAATCCTGCACTATACTGTCCGGAACTTAATTCGGCTGTAATTCTCCTAGACCAGGCACAATACAGGGCTGGGCAGCATCTGATGTAGCACATATACTAGTAACTTTGAGACATTTATGTAAATTGTATGGCTGTAGTAACTGAAATGTTTCTGAGACTTGTATACTTTAATTATATGTTTTACCTCCATCTGATTAAATGAATGATAAACAGATAATTTCAAAATTGTTTTTTTGTTTTGCTTTGTTTTATATATGTACATTTATAAAGGGCCTGCTCTGGCAAACGCTTTGGCAGGTTAATTAGAATGGTATCGCTGAGTAAAGCTCTGTGTATACTTAAACATTTTCAGAAGCAGCTCTGAATGTGTTTTAATTTTTTTAAAAAGGATGTAATTAGGTCTGAACTGCAGCTAAACAAATCCAATCCCATCACCATGTTTTTGTGCTAACGATGGGCCCAGTCCTACAGTCTTTTGTCAAGCAACAGTCAACGGAAGATTACTAAAGAGTATGTAATTTTTAAAGGGTAATTTTTTTTATTTTTAGCATTTCTACTGTCACTAACAATTAAACAGGCAAGTCAGATCGAACCTTGTTCCTGCCCAGGTTCGCTGTTTATCTGACCTACACAGCGCTGCACTGTTTAGCTTCTAGATAGTCTAAATGAATGCTTAGATTCAGAAAAAAAAAATATTGCTAACCTGTTTTAAGAATTGCCATTGTTATTAGATTTTATACTTCTTTGAACAAATAATTTTTATTTACCAATTTAAAGTCAGTAATAAGCTGCCAACTAACATAATCTCCTAAATTAAATTGAAACGAGAGTTTGCTCAGAATTAATGGTCAGAAAAAAAATACAAGTTTACAGTTAGAATCATTTTGGAATGTTTCTGATTCTTCACTGATTTTGCAGGCAGAGTTAGAAGTGAATTTACACCGTAACAGACAAATTTGCAGCAGAAAACCAAGTAAGCTCTTTTAAACCCAGCACAGTTCCGTTTGTGTAAGAAAGACGTTCAGCAGAAGTGTTCGGGAGTTACGGTAAGTGATCATTCCTCTGCAACACTGTTCCCTGAGCATCTTATAAAAATGACAACTCAAGGTCTTAAGTTACTGTCCCACAGAGCAAAAAGGAGAAATAAAATGTTGAGTGGTAAGCACCTAGAGCTGGATATGTGAAGGACACCTTCCAGCGTCTTTGGTCACTGATGAGAGAAGTGCAACGCTCTGCGCTCAAAAGAGCATTACCAGGATCAGTGAAAAGGGGTTAAACTTTCTGAAACTATGTAAATGCTGCAGGTTCTAAACGGGCAAGGATCCAGGCTTTCTGAATGAATGTAGACTCAATTACTTTGAACTCTCTTGTTCTGTGCATTCCTCTTCGCTTAGTAGTGCTATACCCATTAGGGGAGACAGGAGAAAACAAGAACAAATGTCAAATCCCAGGCGGTCGGGAGCTTGGCAGAGCACAGCACTGCCTTGTGGGAGAGAGCTTGGGAGCAAAGGAGTTCAGGATGGGTGGGAGGGGGGACGGGATGGATGGAGACGGGCTCCCTGCTTTCCTAACCCATCGGCTCCGCCAGACGTACCTCTTCGGGAAGGTACTTGTGTTCCACTGTCCTGGTGGGGAGGAGAAGGGCCAGAATTGATGGGGACCTGCACGTGCATTGTTTGGAGGGGTAGGGAAGGAGTGGAAAGATGTGGACAAGTTGTTTCATAATGATGAGATGAGGGAAACCTGAGGACCACTGCTGAACTGAGCCAGACTTGAAGCCATAGGAAGATGTCTGATAATAATTTCAGGAGCTTTTAGCACATTCAGAGGCCTGTTCTGAGTCAGCAAATACCCACCTCATTTTTTCATGTAAACTTACTAGAGAAGTAGAAATAAATTTTCTTCTTGCAAAATCAGTAGCCAACTGTACTTTTGGCCACCCATTAGACTCCATCTCCCCAAGGGAAGAAACGTTTTCTCTTCTTACTTTTGACTTTCAAAAGAGAGTCAGTATGATCCTTTTACCTCAAGAAAGTAATTATTTTTCTCATTCTAACTTTCCACTGAAAACAGGATTGCACTAGCCATGAGGTACCATCTTAACTCATGACAGGCTTTGCAAATGCCACTCGCGCTATATAATACAGCACCACCACAACGAGGAATGTAGCAGGGTGACTTTCTGTTAAAGTGAATGTGGAAAATCATGAAACGATAGTCTATTGCTGTGTACTTTTATCTGTTGCCATTTCAGGATTAGCTTACAGAGGTGTTCCCTTTGCTTACACAAAGGCAAGCCCGGTTGCCATTTTTCATTTCACTTTACTAAAAATCCTGTGATAGATCCTATGGAGAAAAGATACTCTTCCTGAAATAACAAATGGCACTCCCTAATTAATTCAGCCTGGCGTTTGAGTAAAAATACACTTTATCTCGACTTCTTTCCCCTCTTAATATTTCAATAGTCATCCGGTTCCACCTTTTAGCTCTGGTGTGCAAAGTCATACAGTCAGGAAAATACCTCTAGTTCCCCTTGGACAAGGCTTTGTTGTGAAGCATGTACAGAAAGTGAGTTTTTGTTTTGCCAACCTGCCTGTATACCCTAGGACAGTTGTGTAAAAACTCATTCCCAGTGGAGTTCCTCAGAATTTCTTTGCTGCACTGCCAGGAGTGAAGAGCATACCTTCCTGAACCAGCTTGGCATTTCATGTCACTGGAATTGAATTGGCACATCATGTCAGGTAGAAGCTTCCTCAACAGAGTGGCTCCAGCATCAGAGAGAACCGGATTTGACAGTTTTTTAGAAAATAAAGATATAAAAATAGCGAAACAACCAATTCCTCTATTCCGCAGGCCAAGGGAGAGTCACCATTGCAAAGCTTGGTACAGACTTTATATTTATAAAATGAGTGGTGTACGCAAGCTTCTCTTTTGCACAGTTAAAAATGAGGCAAAACTTTTAAACTCATGTTTGAAGTTTGCTAAGATTACTAAAAGCACCCAGATGCAGTTGTACTTGTGGTTTGTTTTTATCCTTTAGCTAAACATATTTTTCTTCTACTGTAAGATGAGTAAGTTAGAATAGCAGTGAAGGTTTGTGACAACTAAATGAAGGTATGTAAACTTACCCACAAATAACCTTTGAAAAAATTTTTTGCAGCAACAGGTAAAGATCCTACCATGTCTGCATTTTCTGTGTTTTGACCTGAGTCAGACTGCACTGTATAAAGCCTAATTACAGATTAATTATATAAATCTGCCTGTGCAGAGATCTGTTCAAGTATTTTCCCTCAAGTTTAACTTGAGCATGTGTGTATACACTTGCATGCATCAGTCTGATTTGCTATTTATCAAGGCCAGTGCTGACTTGGCGGAACAGATGCTTCAAGATGGAAACTTCAACTGCTCATTACTTGAATTCTTGGATTAAGAATCATCAACCTGTCTGGAGGAAAGAAGACATCTTACTCAGTAGCTGAACCCAATCTTTACTCGGATTTTAAGGAGTCTTAATAACTTCAGGTAACAGCCTTGTATTTCTCGGTTCCAGGTACATTTCAAATATTTTCAGCCCACCTGAGAAGAGGAAGTACAGAAAAATCTTTTATTGTTTCCAGTCCCATTTTTTGACCTCTATAGGTTTAACACATATCTGAACTGGAGGCTGTTTATTACAACAGGCCTTTTTGAGAACAACAGGTCACTGACTCGGCTTTAAGAGATGAGTGTTTCCTGTCTTTTCATCCGTTGTCATACAGCTGCTCAGCTCTGACTTGTTGCATGGTAGGGCCAGAAACTCCAACAGCATGCTCCGTAAGCATGTCATTTAATTATTTATGTACTATTAGCACAGATGGAAATCTGTACATGGGGTAATGACGCAAGATTAATTAAAATGCGTACTTAGAAAACTACATTCACGATTTTTGTAAAGGTGGTTTGCCTGTCACTTGGAAGTTTGGTGGGAGCCACCACCACTCTTTTCTTCCACCTCCCCCATGCAACGTGGAGGCTGCCCGCTTTATAAAAGCAAATGCTGTTGGCAGCATTTGTTAGCAATGGGCGGTTCTATGCTGATGTTTAACTGCTTGAATATATGAGGCAAACCCACATTCTTTACTACTAAAGAAAGCATTTTTGGCTCCAGTGTTTATGCTGAAAATTTGTTAACAAACACTAACTGTAAAACTGCCATCCTTGCATGTTTTGGCTGAAATCTCCTGATTAGAGAAATAAAGTAGGGTGGTTTGGGTTTTGTGAAATACTGGTCTGTCAGCTGGAGATGGAGCCTTTACAGGCTCAGACGTGGGAGAAGGGATGGTCTGGCTGGACAAGCTAGGAGGGCATTAAAGCAATGACACGCTACTTGTTTAACAATCTCTAGGAGCATAATGAGGTAGGGCAGCGAATACTCATTTGGAACGAAATCCTGATGTTGAGAGGAAAAATAATTAAGGGATGTGGTCAGAAAAAATTCCTTCACCTCTTATGCTGTGTTCTTTCAAGGGGAAGAAAGAATAAGGTCCTTAATCAACTGCCTATAACGTGCAGAAAGAAGAACATGGGGACTTCAGAGCATAATATCTGCAGGGTACAGTGTGCTGCTTACTGCGATAGTGGGAGCACTGCAGAGACCCCAAAAGACCACTTTGGCTATCCAGAGAGGCTAATGACCTTGTGTAGCTATGTTCCGTGTGGTACTTGAACTGCCTTATTCAGAGAAAGGAACCTAAATTCCAGTGTGTCAGGTAGCTATACCCTTACTGGTGAAGCAGGAGAGCTCATGCTATTGGCGCTAATGTCGTCACAATTTCTAAAATTAAGCAGTAGTCTCTGCACTCAAACAATCTTGCATCTGGCATAGGAGAATTCTGCACTAGACAAGTTTGTAATCATCAGATCTGATAACTGGTCAAAAAAAAGGGAAACTTTTGGTGGACATCCCAAAATGATTATTTAATCATACTGTCGGTAATCAGCAGAAAGGACTGAAACAAAAAGGTATCGACTTGGTGATTTAAAAGGGCTAATTTGACAAAGCTGAAATAAATAGTAGGCTTAAGTAGCAACCAGTGAATAATTAGGCAGAGTCTGAGTGAGGTGAGTACAGTCCTCAAAGTCTACAATCCCCCAGAAGCTAGTCAAAACAGAACACCCCTTCCTCAAAAGAGTGACCTCTTTCCTTCTGGCTCTTTAGAGGGCATTTTGTAAAGCAGTTATAATTATAGATACTCAACAGCTGGGAAAAGAACTAGTAACAGCAAATATAACTGTGATGGCAGTGATTATGGAAAAAAAATATGGAGGAAGAAAGATGCCTAAGAAGTCAATGACCCGCATTGAAAAGAACATCTAAAAAAAGTCCACAAAATGTATTAAGAACTCTAACAATTGTCTGTTTTTAGATAAAAGAGGTAGAACTGTTGATAAGCAAGGAGAAAAAACATGCTAAATATTCCTGTGCTGTATTTGGGAAAAGAGTAGGTAATGTATTTGTATCATATGATAATGACAAAATATTTTCCATTTCAAAAGTAATTCAAGAGCCTATTAAAACAGCTACTATTAATGGTCTTAGATGAGTATGTCTGGATAACTTCACACCAAGAATTTTAAAAGAGCCTGTCAGTGAGCTTTCAGGATTAATATTCAGTAATTGTTAGAATATTAGACATGTTCCAGAAGACTGTTAAGAAAGCTAGAGTTATAACCAATACTTGAAAGAAAATGTAAATTAAATGATGCAGGTAATTATAAATTTGCATTGTGACATTAATTCGAGCAGCTTAATGTTAATAGTCAATGTGGGGATTTATTAAAATAGAAAGATAATAGAATTTATGCCACTCAGTATATGCTTATGAAAAACAAGACCTTGTTGAACTACCTTTGAATAAAGTTGGTCACAAAAGATAACAGAATTTATGCAAAAGACATTTTTGTAAAGTAAATCACTTGATTCAGCTCAATATTTTTGACTAAAATTCTTAATTGACAAGTCTCAACTTTTTTCAGATGGCATATTGCCGGGTTGCTGTATAAGGTCTTATGGGGGCTGGTTTTTAACAACAAGCTATTTACCTTTTTTAAAGAAAATGTAATAATTGATCAATTTTACTGAGGAGATTAAGTGTGGGGGAGAAATAAATAAATAATAAAGGCAGGAAATCTGCCTACTAAAACAACAAACAAAGCCATAGATTCCTCGGTGTGTTGAATGCTTCTGAACTATACATCTTCCAGTATAGATATATATGAAGACATGAAGAGGTTCTGGGCTTAATAATGGCTAGTTAGCTCAAGACGATTCCTCAGGTGGCCAAGAAGGAAGTAAATCTTAGATGCCTGAACAGGTGAACCTCATGTAGAGCTGTTATACTATAACTGGCACCAGTGAAGGTGTTTTACTGAAATGCTCAATCTTTTTCAGCAGTTCAAGAGGGGGTGAAATCGACTCTCTCACACCTAGCTGTTCAGCCTGCACCCACTTGTAGTGTCTACTGAAGTAGCCTGTGTATAGCTAACGGAGGCAGATGCTACTTCCCTCTGAAGGCCTTAATTCTGTATTGACCATGCAGTAAACTGGTCATTTTAAGAATGCAGTTTCAGTCTTCCCTACTTATGGCCCCCCCCCTTTTTTTTTTCATTAAAAATAAAAAAGCTTTGATAATGAATTTAAACTTATTGCCAATAAGCTTGCTTTTCTTAGTTCCCTCTTGAGGAGTCCTAGTAGTTCATGAGCACAAGCTCACAGACTGATAGCTGTTTCGAAGGACCTTTTCTGTACACACTTAAAATTTATGTGCAATATAGCTGCCTAAACAGAGGAAAATCTGTGAGAATGGATTCTTGGAGCTATCAGATAAAGATCTACCAAGGTTGGAGGTTGAATGGCTGGAGTTAAACCTAGACAATTTCAATCTTGATCAGTCTCCCAAAGTGAGGTTGCTTGAGTATCATTGTTTATGTTCCGATGGATCTTTTTCGTTAGTATTTGAGAATCACTCTGAAGCAGCTTATAGAGCACTAATGGCATGTGCACCATAGCTCAGGAATTCCTGATTTAAGTAAACTGGTAATGTGGTTTTGTTGCTTCATTTTTGCTGTTGCACAACCCAATTCCATGATCTGTTCAGAGGAGCCACCACAACTCAAAGGAGCACAAAGAATTAGGTAGTATCTCCTGTCTAAACAGTATGCCCCTGGGGAGAAAAAAAAACATCAGTAGGAAGGAACCAGCCCTTCTGCTATCAGAAATGGCTGCAGCAGCAGTGAAAGGAGGATTTTCACTCAGTCAGTCAGTCAGAGGATATTAAAATTACGACAGGGTTCTCTCTTGCTTAATGATAAGGGTAATAACTCAGATGACCATTACATTTTTCAACATATCCTGGTAGCTTGACTGACATTTTTGAAAAGAAAAAAAAAAAAAAAAGAGGAAGTTTAGGAACGAGCAAGTAATTTAAAAAAACTTCAATAACAAGTACTGATTTTCCATGCATCTGCCTCAAGACTAAGTGAGGTTTGACCTCCACTGAAGACACATTTAAACATCTTTCAATAGTGAGCTGAATAACTGGATGTCATTTGTCAGGAAGGATAACAGCAAAGTAGAGATTACAAAAACCTACCTCAGGCTACCGTAGAAGGGTGAGTCAGGAGTCTGAAAGGTGCTTCCCATGAAAACTTCTGAAGATGTACTTAATTTTTCATCCCAATCACACCTTAGAAGAGGAATGTCATTTTGCAATGAGAATGTTTAAAATCCTGATCTTAGTGAAAACTCCACAAGTCAGAGAATGTGTTTGGACTCACCAGTGAAGCTAAAAACTCACCAGAACATCTGCTGCAGTTAGGGGCCATCACAAGGTCTTAGTTGACCAATAAGAAAGATGAATGAACCAAGCGCTACCAACCTCAGAGACCAGTCCCCCACTACGAGAAACCTGATCGGCCTTGATAAAATGTGGCTGCACACGAGTCCTTTCTCCTGTTCGCTTGGGGACTTACAGAGTTGGTGAAAATATTCATCTTGCTGGATGGGGAAATTTCTGTATTTCTAATTGTGTACTGTAATGAAAAGGCACAGCTGCATCCCCCTTCATGGTTTCTATTTGCCTCATAGTGAACTCCTCCCATCAAGGAAGCAACTGCCTCCACACAGTTTGTCTAGTTTCATTTACTTAGGTAAAGCATAGTCAGAAAATGACCAATTTGCCAACACAGGAACAATCTAGAAATAAGATGATAGGGGAAAAATGACAGTGGTTATCGGTGATGACTCAAATGTCTATTCACAATAGGGCTTTAGAACGGACATATATCTATCCCAATGCACGCGCACAGAAACGTCCCTCTTCTCAAATAAGTAACGTGAGATGTCCATTAAAAACAAAAAAAGTCAAATGTTACAGGAAAGTGAATGTCTAATGACATAGGACAGTATTACAGATCTCACCTTAGTTTAGCTAACTATATTATTCCCATGAGCTGAAGATGCATTCAATTTTGAAGTCTTTTAGAATGTTTTAATGTTGGTTCTCAGACATATTTAGTCGATTATGTTAAATAATACACAACATAGTTAAACAGTTAATTAACACAATGTTGCTTTTTTTCCTCGTTATTTCCTGCCTTTCTCAAAATATTTAGAGCCTGATCAACAGAAGTAAATAGTTTTTCATTGAGAAAAACATGAAACACTTTGTTAACATACTGGCACTTGCAGTTTCAAGTGTTACTCACATTATTTTCTACAAATCATGCCGGAAAAGAATAGCAACACAGTATTTAGCAAAATATTAAATCCGGCTTTTTCTACACTTATTTTAAGGATATTCATTTATTCAGGTAATTTTCCAAAAAGAGAGATTTAAATTGCAATCATCTGTTAAAACCAGCTTAGCTGGTTTCCACATGTAATATACTCATAATTTTTTTAAAAGTTCACGTTTTCATAATTTCTTTTTGAAAATTTTTTTTAAATACTAAAAAGGAAAATAAATAAGTAAAAAGGAACATTTACTTTCAGAACAAAAGACCAGATAAAAAAACCTTTCTCCATTTTAATGATACTTTGTTAATTTTTTTTTAGTAGAGCAGCTCTAGATAAAAATATTTATGTGTTAGAATGTTCACATTTGACCCATAAGTATTCTTGTTGCTGGATGACTTGACTTAATGAAAGCTTGGTCTATGTCTATTGTGTTATGGCATGGAAAACTGCAGTTCATGAATGTATAGCCCATTTCAAATGCATTTACCTCACTGGTTCATAACATGCTTAGTTAAGCTATAGAGCCTGCTTACGCATGAACTCATAACTAATGTGGCAAGTTGGATGAGGCAAGACTTTAACAACACGTCTTAATCCCTGTGCTGCTTGAAAGATATAAATAAGATAAAGGAGAGGAAAAGTTGATTCAATCTTTTAACAAAACAAGTCTTCTTTCTTTCTGGATTGCGTATTGATAACTTCATAGAGTAACAAAATACAAAGCTTTTTTTAGTGATTAGAAAATCTTGCTTCTGTGCAATTCGAGAGTAAGGCCTAATGATTCATAAATCTGGCACACAGTATCGGGTACAAATTGCCATAAGATACTACATAACTGCATGTAACCTGTGGAAAAAAAAAATTGTATTTTATTGCACTGGAGAAACAAACTAATATTAAAACATATATTTTGGTAGGACCAGGATAAAAATCACATCTTGTTCTACATGTTTTAAAGTGTTTTACCATGCAGCACTACAGTTTTTTAAAATTTAAGTGTTGTATTCAGATATGACTTCACTGAAAAGGGAAAGAAGCCAATAGCCTTGCCAGTTCTGTTCAGACTGGGTTCCAGTTTCTGGTCCAATAAATACATGTTCAGGATCACATTTGTTCTTACTACCAAACCCAACAATTGGTATTTCATACAGAGCGAAGCACTGTTAGTTCTGTCATCTCTCTGTGTAGCAGTAGGACTTGGCCTTGTCACGACTAGGACAAGTCTAGGTGGTCACTGAGAATGCTGGCATATCTGTACGTTTGGTACCTCCATGGCTGAGGGGCACCAAAGCAGAGTTTTAAGAACCTGACAGTTACATCTTTATGTTTTCAGAAATTAGATAGAAGTGATAAGAATAAAGAACACAGAAAATCTCTTGCATGAAAGAATAACAAAAAACATAGCTGAGAAGGTGGATCAGGTATTCCTGTTTCCAGAAACATCCAGTGAATCTGAAAGCTTTCATATGAAAGATACTGTATATTTTTATGAAAACTAGGGCTGTCATTCAAATCAGTAAATGTAGTGCTGTCCACTGTTGGCCCATGGGAAGTTTCCACCTTTCTGTCATGAACCTGACAATTCTTGGAGACAGGACAGTAGATCAGACAAGCCCATGAAGATGATGCAGTACAGTAACCTTTATATTTTAAAATAAAATTAATTTCACAATACTTTATTGGCATTTCATTCATAACCAAAAGTACTTTAAACATGGATGTTCACAGAAAAATATTTTGCTTTGTATTAAAAATAAATATAATTAAACCCAAATAATTTAACTTACATTTATGTTAAAAATGTATATGTATTTATAGATAATATTTCCGTTTACAACTACAAAAGAATTATAGTGAATTATCAAAGATTCTTGATGTTACTGCAGCTGGAAACCTAAGAACTTTACATAGTTTGTTTCTTCGTAATTTCACAGAGTCTAATGGATTGAAAGTACTCTGAACTTGTCCTTAAGTCATTCAGCTATCTCAGAATTACTGTCATGGTGTAAAACTATTTGACAAAGGTTTCAGCCTGTACAGATTTGAAATGGCACGTCAGAATGAAAAACCGCTATGTTTCATAGGATTGACTGTTTGGTTTTCATTGACAACAGCTCTAATCAGCTCACTTAGGTTTCCCTAAGGGAGGTTTCAAGGCAGTCTCCATTGTGTAGGAGGGCACCCTAGCTGTGCATTGAGATTAGCCTTGCAGAGATTTTACCAGGTTGAGAAAGAAAGGTAAGCTCCCTCCTGCTGTTGGTAAACACTGTTATTGTTCTCCATTCCCTGCTGAATGGAACAAATGCAATTCTGCAAAGTTAATTACTGCAATAATGAAAGAAATGACACAAAATGACAAGGAATGTGCTAATTCAGTAAGACTCAAGTCATTGACATATTAATCCCTTTACTACTTGTTGTTACTTTCAGGCACGTACTCCTTTACTCATAAATACTGAGTGGATTCTGGGGACTTAGTATTTAAGTAATAACTTAATCAAATAAAGATTAATGTGTAAGAAGTGGTGCCTAATGATCTCTTAGGAGTTGTCTGGTCAGTACCTGAGACCTGAACACAGAAGATCTCTGATGAAGTATCTGAAAAAAAAGGACTTAGCCATCCTTGCAGGACTTGCAGCATGTTTCCTTTTCAATGTCCAAGAATAAAGACTCACTAGAATTTTATTTATATGCTAAAATAATTTAACACCTGAGAAGGAAACGGGGGCAAATGAATAGACTGCACCAAAATATTGTATTTTTTTCCTTGCTTACACTTCCCACAGTATCACAGAGGAGATGACTGATACTAATTTTTGTGTGAACATCTTATGCATAGCTCCGGATGACAACTTGTGAATCTCTGTTTACATGGCTCCACTGGCACTATGTGCTTGGAAACCATAGGCCTGTGAAACGTAGAGTGACAACTCTCCTGTATGTGTGGCACTATACCAGTGATGGGGAGCACAAGAAAGTTTGGGCACAGAAACAACCCTCTCTCAAGGTCTCAGAAAGAACTCAGTAGGAATATTTCCAACTCTTAGAAAGGGCCACTGCACTTCGGTAACAATCCTGTTTAAAATCCACATATACGTTCTAGATGACAACTCCCTCGTAAAAGTCAAGCACTACATTGCCAGGCTCTACCTTATAATAATGCACAAAGGAGCAAATTCTTCTAAAGAACTGAATAAGAAAGCAAAAGAGAAAGTCTTGCATGCTGCAATATGTATCTCTAAAGTCACGATAAAAAGGAGCACTGGGAATTGCTAACAATTGCAGCTGCAACACTGAATAATCTAAGTAATCCTTCTTCTATTTAACCAAAAGGAAAAATGAAAAGACTTTCATTGAAATACAGTCATAAATTCCATCCATAAGACTTTTCCTGCAATTAAGTTACATTTACTGATCCACTACTCCTTAAAAGAAGCATTAACACAAAGACTTCAATTATTCATGGTCAAACAAAGTTGATTCTATTGCTTCAATCAAAGCAGCATTCTCTTTTACAGTGGTTATTTCTGTAGTATCTTCAAAAAGGGCACACAGTCTATGAAAACATGTAAGTTTCTGAGTAAAAGCTATTTCCATGATCAATCCTAACTTTTTGCATTTAATACTTCTGCCATTTCCTGCTTTCACGGGGAAGAAATTTGCTGGGTTTTTTTGTCCCCTTCATCTTGTAAAGGGTAAGCTGATTAAAATTCACCATTTTTTTTAACCCAGTTCCAATGTCCTGAGAAAAAGGAGTCCCTCTCTCTCTCAAAAAAAAAGAAAATAAAAATACGGGTATTTACTGTTATGGAAAACTTATCAGCGAGGAAAGAAACCCAGGGAACTCTGCAAAATGAACTCTGTGGAATGAAGTTGGTGGTTCTTGTGCTGTCAGAAGAGGGCTTAAAGAGCTGCAGAGGGTCTAACATCTGTGGAGCCGTACCTACTTCTCCTACTACTAAAAGCTTCTGCAATACCCACCACTCACTCTTCCAAACATTCCCAACTGCTGTCCATTTCTGCTAGCAATGCCGTCCCCCAAGAGTTAGCACCTTGTACTGCTGCTGATTGCTGCCCAGCTTCAGTCTGAAATATCCTAAGTGTAACTGCCTTAATTAAGCTACAGAAGTATGCGTTGTAAAGGTCAAGAGTTCCCACCCAATCCTAGGAATTTAAGAAGGGGATAATATTGCCCAAAGACACTATGCAAAACTTGATCTTCTAAAGATACTTGTTTCATTTTCAAAGGTTGAGAATGAATACAGGTTCTCGATATTCTTTGGTATAAGAAAATACCAGGGGTACATTTCTTCGACTTGCTATAAAGTCTGGCATGTGTTCTATTAAATATAATGTTAACAGGGAGATGAATTCTTTCCTCAGAAGACCTGCCTAATGAGAGCAACCCTGAAAGATGACAGGCTGTTACAGACTCAAACCATTGTGTATAAATCTGTTTTCATGTAAACGTGCAACAGACTGGCAATTGATTGAGGCATATACATAACAACATAAACACTTCTTCAAAAAGTAGTATTTTTTTTCTAGAAAGTCATGCTCTCCGAGTCATGTCTTCCAAAGACATGGAAGTTGATCAGTGCACACCAGGAGCAAAAGAATTCTACCTGACCATCTTGCAGATGTCAGAGGTTTAGTACAGTTAGTGTTCCTTTTTTGCTGGAACTAGATATAGTTTCATATATCTAGTATACTTTGGATATTTCAGATATCCAAAAGGATAACTGAAACTGAAAATAACAGCTGAAGCGTAAGAGGTAGCAAATTGTATCCTAGAGATACTGACAAATATTCAGACAAGTAATATTTGAATTTACAGTTGTTCCTCTTTTACAAGTTTTCATTACTGTTTTGTAAAGAAAGTCTTGAAGGGGAGGAAGACTACAAATCCCAATGACACATCGTTTCTTTGAACAGAAAATATTTAGGAACTACAATGCCAGTGAACTATGACCACAGGATTCAGCAATAAGTCTTAAAAGTTTAGGTCCTTATTAAAAAAAGCAATTTAATGTTTTCAATTTTTTCCTGTACCGAGATTTCCTTGATGCTTCAGAGCTTCTTTGCTTCTAGCAAGGGACAGAAAGGTGAGAAAGCAATTATATTGTTAAAAAAAAAAAATTCCTAACCTGATCTAAACTAACTGTCCTTCCTTCTTTCCTGTTCAGCCCCTACACTTACGAAACATATCACTTAAGTAACACCAACTTAATGTACCAAGAAATGTAATAGTGGATAGAGATTTTTCTCTCTTTGCTCCCTTTGGTTTGAAAAAGAGGAACAGAGGATGATTATGTGGGTTGGGCACTTCAGTCACAAGTTGCTTACATGCATGACTA
The DNA here is from genome assembly GCF_034638445.1 of Ciconia boyciana. Taxonomy (NCBI): domain Eukaryota; kingdom Metazoa; phylum Chordata; class Aves; order Ciconiiformes; family Ciconiidae; genus Ciconia; species Ciconia boyciana. The sequence goes on from NC_132934.1 coordinate 175,139,841, forward strand.
CCCTTAGAAATTTCTCTTTACTTCATTATTTTTGACTCACACATCACTGACACAAGGCCTACTACAATGGGAAACTGCAAAGACCATTTCATGAAGAAGAATTTTGGAATAATTCATTTGACAACTATGTTTGTGGGAAATAACATCAGTAAAAATCCTGTACAGGTAATGCAACTGAACCTTTTCATTAGTTAAAGAGCAAAAACGTTCATTAATTTTTGCTGGAGGGCATTTCACATTGAATAGTTATATTTAAGTGACATTCTAGCTTTCACATTAAAAGCTTAGAAGGTCTCCTCCTAGATAATTAATTACAGCCTTGGAGTCCAGTGAGAAGACACAGGAAAAATACAAAGTCTTCAACTGTAAAAAAAAAATTACATACTGAGGAGATTTACACAGGGACTACATGGATTACAAGAATTTACCAACAGCATTATGTGTTATCAGTATATGCTAACAAATTACTTTTACTTTTGCACATTTAAAGATGGACCTTGTTAGTAATTTTCTAAAAAAGAAAAAAAACAAAAACCCAAAAAAACTTTGCCAGAATACATCACTTTGTCATCTGAAGAACTGTTTAAATCTCAATAAAACTTCACCACAGATCAGCCTAATTTTCTGTCAGCCTTCCTAGAAAATCAGGCTGCCTGGAGG